>NC_090412.1:5483874-5808249 GCF_036365525.1 Heterodontus francisci | reverse complement strand
TCCCCCCACTATCAACATCCTAGGGGTTACCATTGACCAGAAACTGAACTGGAGTAGCCATATAAATACCGTGGCTACAAGAGCAGGTCAGAGGCTAGGAATCCTGAGGCGAGTAACTCACCTCCTGACTCCCCAAAGCCTGTCCACTGTCTACAAGGCACAAGTCAGGAGTGTGATGGAATACTCTCCACTTGCCTGGATGGGTGCAGCTCCAACAACACTCAAGAAGCTCGACACCATCCAGGACAAAGCAGCCTGCTTGATTGGCACACCATCTACAAACATTCACTCCCTCCACCACTGACACACAGTGGCAGCAGTGTGTACCATCTACAAGATGAACTGCAGCCACGCACCAAGGCTCCTTAGACAGCACCTTCCAAACCTGCGACCTCTACCACCTTGAAGGACAAGAGCAGCAGATGCATGGGAGCACCACCACCTGCAAGTTCCCCTCGAAGTCACACACCATCCTGACTAGGAACTATATCGCGTTCCTTCACTGTCACTGGGTCAAAATCCTGGAACTCCCTTCCTAACAGCACTGTGGGTGTATCTACCTCACATGGACTGCAGCGGTTCAAGAAGGCAGCTCACCACCAGCTTCTCAAGGGCAATTAGGGATGAGCAATAAATGCTGGCATAGCCAGTGATGTCCACATCCCATGAATGAATTTAAAAAATAAAAAAACTCTGGTTGGACGTTTCCTGAAGGCTTCATCACATGACTTCTTAACGCCAACTGTCCTCCTCATCCAAACATCCTTTGTTCTCCTTCTCCGTAACCAAAAAGCGAAAGGGTTCGAAGAAAATGGAAACCACACAATTTTGTTTTCTTTTCAAAGCTCCGATGATTTTTCTCCTGGGTTTTCCTGCAGTGGGGTCCAAGAGGTGAGTCTTTAATCCCTGGAGACTGCAGGACAATTCTGGAGGGTTGGCAACCCTTTACCCATGCAGTAACTGAACATTGAGTCAAACGGAAACATGTGCAGTACCTGTAATACCCTCCCTAAAGCACTGTTATACATTTATTCACAGGGATAATGCAGAATGTGGGCAAAGTGGTGGAGGTTAATCTGCTTCTCCTTGGTCCAGGCACACCCATCTTCATAGACAGTGGAAACCTGCACCAGTCTTCTCGATACTGAACTGCCTCAACTCGTTGCTTCCAGAAAGTAAATCAAGCAGTCAGACAGATTCTCTGACTAACTGACAGGGGTGGAATTAAAAAGACACGTCAGTCGCAAGTTCAGTCTGGCTGTTCCAGTTTGTGGAGAACTGCAGATTAACTAAAAGGTGGGATAAGAAGTGAAATCCTGAAAGAAGAATGGAAAATGTTCTACAATCTCCAAAATGCAATTAAGTTTGACACTTTGAGCACCCACCTTAAGTTACAGTCCTGAAATTATACTGTGCGATTAGCATGCAAACAATTTGAAATCTCTCTCTCCGTTACCTTACCAAATACACAAACTCCTTCATTTTGAGATCAGTTGATTCTGGGTTAACTCTGGATCTTGATTTGCAGCATATAACGATGGCTCTTGCATCGGATACAAATTTAGCGGAGCAAACGTGGTTGGCTAGAAAAGATTACTGGGAATATTAGCAGACAAATGCCTAACTGTTTTCATCAAGTGAGGATTCAAGAGCAGAGTAGCATACATACTCGCATACAAGACACATCAGTCAACCTGGCTCCACAGAGTGAGGAATTAAGATTTGAATGCAAACGGAGTATCCTGCTCATTGGCAACACTTTGCACAGGCAGGGAGGATAAAGGCCACTGGGGGTCGAGGAGCCAGAAAACGCTGCGTCACACTGGGGAGCCCAGTGTAGGCAGAAGGATGGGACCAGGCCAGCAGGTGAGTGTGTACCAATAGCAACCACCGAAATTTCCCAAGTATAAGTTTCTGGACTTTGACTAAAAATGACGCTTCCATAATTATTGAGATACCATTTGCAAATATCCGATTTCTGCATACTCCTGCACCAACACTGACACACAGCACATCCTGACACTGCACCCCAAAATAATGGAGTGAAGTCATATCTCCTCTATGACAATGACTGCTCACACTCACAACATCACCTACCTCCCCTCTCCGGTCTCAGCCCATCTGCTGCTCAAACACTCATCCATACAATTGACTTATTCCAATTGTCTCCTGATTGGCATGCATCGTCCACCTTTGACAAACTTCAGCTCATCCAAAATTCTTCTGCCCACATCTTAACCTGCATCAAACTTCACTCACGCATTACCCCCAACGCTTGTTGACTGACACTTGCTCCTGCTCCTCCATTGGCTCCAATTTAATATATTTATCCTCACCTTTAAAACACTTCATGGCCTCCATCCTCCCCATCTCTGTAACCTCCTCCAGTCCTACAAGTCCTGCCCCATAAGCCTCCATCCTCTGGTTCTAGTCTGTTGTGGACGCCTCTCTCCTCTTGCCCCAGCACAGGAGGCTGAACCTGCCCAGACTGCACACTCTGGAATTCCCTCCCTAAACCCCTCTGTCTCTCCACCTCCCTCTCCTGGTTCAAGACCCTCCTTAATGCCCACTTCTTTGAGCGAGCTCCTGGAATCTCCCACCTCAGCATCCAGTTTTGTCCGAGCACAATGTCGTGAGGCCCCTTGGAATATTTTCCCTACATTACAACAGTGACTACACCTCAATGGCTGTAAAGTGCTTTGGAACTTCCAGAGGAGGTGGAAAGTTCTATCTCAATGCAAATTGTTGTTGTTGAAATGTGACTAGATTTAGAGGGCACTAACTAATTAATAACTTAAAAATAAACATGCATACTCGTTCCTGTAAGATTTATGGGATGGAACTCTCAGTCATTAGTCCAGTGGTTGTTTGATGTACCAAGCAGAAAAGCTCTCAGCCAAATTGATTTCTGGAATCAAGTGAAGGCTGCAAAATGCAGTCGTTCTTCACAAGGCTCCACTATCTCAGTTGCTATCTTCACTTCAAGCAGCAACAGCCAGAATCCTGCTGTGTGCAAACCAGCTGCATTATAGCTGCATTATAACAGCCACTACGTTTCAAGAGTATTTCATTGGCTGTAAAGCACTTTGGGAGGTTCCCAGGTCGTGAAAAGTGCGATATAAAAGCAAATTCTTCCTTTAAATAATTACAAGGAGGCACGAAATGCACTGCTCAAAGATTTGCACAGTCATGCAGTCTTTACTTGAAGCAGTAGTTACCTCTGGTCCATGCAATGGTATTCAGTCATCAGAGGCCCCCCTTCACGGCCAATTAACCTCTGCTACTGCTCCGTTAAAATTCCAACAATCACCAACGCACCATTGAGCCAACCGTGGTTTTATTTCCCACCTCTTCTCTTTGTTAAACTATTCTTGCTTATTCTGTCCTTTCCCATTGAGAAGCAAGGTTCAAACCTGCTGGTGAATGAATGGCAATCTCTCCCTATGACTGCATAAAGTCATAGAGATATACAGCACAGAAAAAGGCCCTTCGGCCCATCGTGTCTGTGCCGGCCATCAGGCACCTATCTATTCTAATCCCATTTTCCAGCACTTGGCCCGTAGCCTTGTATGCTATGGCATTTCAAGTGCTCATCTAAATACTGCTTAAATGTTGTGAGGGTACCTGCGTCCACCACCCCTTCAGGCAGTGCGTTCCAGATTCCAACCACCCTCTGGGTGAAAATTTCTTTCCTCAAATTTCCTCTACACCTCCTTCCCCTCACCTTAAATCTATGACCCTGGTTATTGACACCTCCGCTAAGGGAAAAAGTTTCTTCCTATCTACCTTATCTATGCCCCTCATAATTTTGTATACCTCAATCAGGTCCCCCGTCAGCCTTCTCTGCTCTAAGGAAAACAACCCTAGCCTATCCAGTCTCTCTTCATAGCTGTAAAGCTCCAGCCCAGGCAACATCCTGGTGTATCTCCTCTGCACCCTCTCCAGTGCAATCACATCCTTCCTATAGTGTGGTGACCAGAACGGTACACAGTACTCCAGCTGTGGCCTAACTAGCGTTTTATACAGCTCCATCACAACCTCCCTGCTCTTATATTCTGTGCCTCGGCTAATAAAGGCAAGCATCCCATATACCTTCCTAACCACCTTATCTACCTGTGCTGCTGCCTTCAGTGATCTATGAACAAGTACACCAAGGTCCCTCTGAACTTCCTAGGGTCCTACCATCCATTGTATATTCCCTTGCCTTGTTAGTCCTCCCAAAATGCATCACTCACAGGATTAAATTCCATTTGTCACTGCTCCGCCCATCTTACCAGCCCATCTATATCATCCTGCAACCTAAAGCTTTCCTCCTCACTATTTACGACACCATCAATTTTCGTGTCAAGTGCGAACTTACTGATCATACCTCCTATATTCATGTCTAAATTATTAATGTACACTCCAAACAGCAAGGGTCCCAGCACCAATCCCTATGGTACACCACTTGTCACAGGCTTCCAATCACAAAAACAACCCTCGACCATCACCCTCTGCCTCTTGCCACGAAGCCAATTTTGGATCCAATTTCCTGCCAAATTTCCCTGGATCCCATGGGCTCTTACATTCTTGACCAATCTCCCATGTGGGATCTTATCAAAAGCCTTACTGAAGTCCATGTAGACTACATCAACTGCTTTACCCTCATCTACACACCTAGTCAGCTCCTCGAAAAATTCATTCAGATTTGTTAGACATGATCTTCCCCTGACAAAGCCATGCTGACTATCCTTGATTAATCGCTACCTCTCCAAGTGGAGATTAATCCTCTCCCTCAGAATTCTTTCCAATATTTTCCCAACCACTGATGTTAGACTCACTGGCCTGTAATTACCTGGTTTATCTCTGCTACCCATCTTGAATAATGGCACCACATTCACTGTCCTCCAGTCTCCACTTCTATGTGACATGCGTTTGTGACACTTTTACACTCATTGTGATATTCCCAACAGACATGGATCCTCAGCACAAAATTGACCACAATTCAGGTCTAAATAGACAGGGAGACCACAAAGAAACCTCACTTTTTCCATATAATTGGCGAATTGCAGCCATAGGGAGAGATTGCCATCGCATTCACCAGCAGGTTCGAACTCTGCTTCTCAACTGGAAAAGAAAAGGATGAGCAAGAATAGTTTAACAAAGAGAAGAGATGGGAAATATAATTGGCGAATGGTGAATGTCGAATTGCCTTTATGGGGCCCACACAGCAGACGAAATGAGAGGCAGTCTCCCTGCACTGGTCGTATCGTACAGTATAAACAAGCCCTGGTCCCTCAATCTAGAAAAATGTGCCATTGGGAAGAGTTGCAGCACACGTATCTCACTCTCCTGAAAATTAATGCAGTTGTCCCCAAATATAAAAACCCTCTTATACACCTATCCGTATTCATCAGGTCTTACCAATAACATTATCAAGTCACAATGCACTTAAAAAGCTTTAAGATAGGGGTAATGACCAGCAAAATCACCAGAGCAATTGAGATTGGTTTCATAACTTAAATGGCGAACATCTAAAACGTACAATGAAACTGGCGCAATATCAGATTTTGTAGAGCACAGGTTCAGGGCACTGAGCACAATGAACCCCCGGATCTTGGCTATGCCTTCACGGGGAGCGAAGCATGTGGCTGGTTTTAATGAAAGGACACGCAAAAAAAAAATGAAGAGAATTGACGTGGGAGCTATTTTTGCACAATTTCTTGTGAATGACCACAGAGGGATTAATACAGAACTGAAACAGGTGCTGTGTTGTGCACAGTACCTAGTGGCGGGAGAACATTTTAAAATATTACTAAAGAATTAATAAACAGAATAGTAACTGCATGGGAACTGGCTATAATTTTATTGAGGAAAGCAGGTGTGGGTCAGTGGGTATTGTAATGAGTTCTGAATATTGTCTTGTGCAACATCAACGCGATGTGTGGACTCCAGTTTGCTGAAGATCTTTAACAGGTTTGTTAACAGCTAAACTATTATATACACTACCAAGCAAACTGTTTACAATACCTTCGTCTGGGTGTTACAGTTGCAGAGTGACTCTGGCTTTGAGTCACATGACTACATCCTGGTACTTAGCTCATTAGCATACTGAGATCTTAAAGGGACATCACTCTTAAGGTGATCATACAACAGGTAGCATTCTTGTCTCCGAGTTGGAAGATGGTGGATTCAAGTCCCACACCAGAGACTTGAGAGCACAAATTGAGGCTGACCCTCAGTACAGCAGTGAGGGAGTGCTGCAGTGGCGGAGGTACCGGATGAGATGTTAAATTTGAGGACTGTCTCAGGTGAACAGAAATGATCCCAAAATCACTATTTTGGGGGAGAGCAGTGTCCTGTCCAATATTCCTTCCTCAACTACCATCTAAAAGGATTATCTGGTCATTGTCACATTGTTGTTTGTGGGAGCTTGCTGTGCGCTAATTGGCTGGCGCATTTCCTACATTACAACAGAGACAACACTTCAAAAGGTGCTTCACTGGTTATAAGGCGCTTTGGATTGTTCTGAGGTCATGGAAGGCTCTGTGTAAAATACAAGTTCTTTCTTTACGGGTGATGCCAGAAGTCCGAGGGTAAAACTCAAGAGGTTCAGGATTATTGAACCATGGCCTTGGCTATCCTGCCCATGTAGCGCAACATTCCTTACTCTGCTGGCTTCCCCTGCTTGAACTTCACGGGCCTGGAGATTTGCAAAGAGCTGTCCTTTGCAATGCTCCTTCATTCATGGATAGATCCAAAATCTGTGCACAAGATCAGTCAGTAAAGGTAGCTTGAAATTAATGGGAACCTGCATTTATACTGAAAAGAAGCCCTTGGGGCTTCATAATAATGTGAATTCCAAGAACGTCATAAAAGGCAAAGTGTTTGGGCTCTCCTTGCCTAGTCTTGGACAAGGAACTTCTGTTTTAACTGTATAATCTACACTATTAATACCAGTCATTTTATTGATGGCAGATTCTGACTTGCTGCTGAAGCAGCCATCCACCCATTCAGCTGCCAGTGTGCAAAGCTTGGCTTGGTTGTTCGAGCTGAGATTGGGTTTATTGGAATGAGGACCTCAATGGATACCAGGAGATATTTGGTGTCGCTGCTAATAGACTTACAGTTTTTTTTTGTGGGGGGCGGGGCATGGGGAGGACTTTGATGTGGCAACTTTTGTGGTTAGAGTGGGAAGATAGAACACAGAGCAGACCTGGTCCCGTGTAAGACAGCAGCTGTTGCCACCGTTTGACCTGAAGCAAAGCAGCCTCGCTTGACTAGTAACTGTGGTAAATGAATACCACGCTTTTCATCAGATTATAGCACATAACCAGTATGCCCGCTTCCCGAAGTTCCCTGCTGCCGTCTTGTCTCCTGCATGTTAGTCAGCTCTGCTGCAGTAGGCAGGACTGTGAAAGCATTGTGCTTCAACATGTCTAGGCAAGAGAAGCTTCAGAGTCTGCCAGAAACACTGGAGAAAAATCAAGACCCCTGCAGTGTGCTTTTTATCCTTTCCTTTTCCAGACGCCCATTGATAAGAGCGCCAAGAAAAGCTTTGCTATGAAAGAGCGGCAGAATGTAAAGCAGCTTCATGGGGGTCTCAAGACAACACAGCCCCACCTGTCACTTGCTAAAACTGTCAGCAAATTTCACAAACATTCGCTGAATTTGAGTACCACACCCCACCCCCAAACAGAGGAAGGTTTCCTTATGTAACTAACTGTTCAAAGAGTGAGGGGAGAGGTAAAATCTTCATAAAGCACTGAAATGTGATATCAGCCTTGTGAGGGCTGGTTTCTATGCACTCTGAGAAGCTGCAATTTGCTGGAACAAACAGTTCATGAAGATTTTCTGCAGCAAGTAAAATGTTACACTTGGGTTTGCACTCCAAATACCACAAGGCGCACTCACCAAGAAAGCAATTTATTTTTTTAGTGCAAAATGCTAACCAGATTCCGAAAGGACGGGGATAAACCCTCAGTGACTGCCTGCATACAAGATTTACAATTGTGACTTCCTGGAAGAATTAAGTTACCAATCTCAAATTTACTGCCCATCTGTAAACTCAGAGCCTCTGGCCCAGGAAAGGGCTCTGTGCTCAAGAACCAACACTTGGACGCAGAGCTTTGCTGCTGGATGGGACATTTCAAAATAACTTGCAAATTTGGACAAGGAGCAACTGCAGTCTCAAAATAAAAACTGCTTCGTTGCAGAAAGGTGATTAAGGAGCTGCTCCTGCATTACAATTTTACTATCTGTGGTGCGTGTGCGACAGCTTCCTTTGGGCATCATCTGTGGTTTAGCAGGTAACTCTCTTGTCCGAGTCAGAAGTTTGGGGGTTCAAGCCCCACTCTAGAGCCTGGCACACAAAATTCTAGGTTGACATTCCCAGGGTAGTACTGAGGGAGTGCTGCACTGTTGGAGGTGCCTATCAAATGCCAAATCTCCATGTGCCCTCACAGGCAGAAGTGAAAGATTACATGGCACCATTTCCATGAAGAGCAGGGGAGTGAGTTCTCCCTGGGGTCCTGGCCAATATTTATCCCTCAACCATCACTAAAAATAATTATCTTTGTTGCGTAGAAAAAAGATTTATGTTGGAGGTACTGTCTTTTGGATGAGACGTTAAACCGAGGCCCCATCTGATTGCTTAGGTGAATGCAAAAGATCCCATGGCACTGTTTTGAAGAGCAGGGGTTGTTCTCCCTGGTGTCCTGGCCAATATTTATCCCTCAGTCAACATCACAATAACAGATTATCTGGTCATCACATTGCTGCATGTGGGAGCTTGCTGTGCGCATTCTGGCTGCTGCCTTTCCTGCATTACAACAGTGACTACACTTCAGAAGTACTTCATTGGCTGTGAAGCACTTTGAGATGTCCGGTGGCCATGAAAGGTGCTATATAAAGGCGGCACAGTGGCGCAGTGGTTAGCACTGCAGCCTCACAGCTCCAGGGACCCGGGTTCGATCCTGGGTACTGCCTGTGCAGAGTTTGCAAGTTCTCCCTGTGACCGCGTGGGTTTTCGCCGGGTGCTCCGGTTCCCTCCCACCGCCAAAGACTTGCAGGTGATAGGTAAATTGGCCATTGTAAATTGCCCCTAGTGTAGGTAGGTGGTAGGGAATATGGAATTACTGTAGGATTAGTATAAATGGGTGGTTGTTGGTCGGCACAGACTCGGTGGGCCGAAGGGCCTGTTTCAGTGCTGTATCTCTAAATAAATAAATAAAGGCAAATCTTTCTTTTGTCTTATATTGCTGTGTGTAAGTTGGCCTTCCCCTCTACTACATTAGAACGGTCAGTACACTTCAAAAATTTTGTTTCGTTGGTTATAAAGTGCTTTGAGATGTCCCGAGGTCCTAAAGAGATCTATCAATGCAAGTTCTTTATTTGTTAGTTCCCAAATGTGGAGGTGATTTGCACTAAGGAGTGGAGCCTATGGAGAGAGACCTACACATTTCCCAGTGTCTTCACTCTTTCTTCTTTCTTTTGGGCCTCCTTATCTCGAGAGACAATGGATACGCGCCTGGAGGTGGTCAGTGGTTTGTGAAGCAGCGCCTGGAGTGGCTATAAAGGCCAATTCTGGAGTGACAGGCTTTTCCACAGGTGCTGCAGAGAAATTTGTTTGTTGGGGCTGTTGCACAGTTGGCTCTCCCCTTGCGCCTCTGTCTTTTTTCCTGCCCGAGGTCCTAAAGAGATCTATCAATGCAAGTTCTTTATTTGTTAGTTCCCAAATGTGGAGGTGATTTGCACTAAGGAGTGGAGCCTATGGAGAGAGACCTACACATTTCCCAGTGTCTTCACTGCTGTTATATAAACCACGCATTTCCAAATAGTACACTGCCTGTTTATATCCATGACGTATATGCATACGTCAGCAAGAGTTTAATGATCCATCAGAATTGAGTTGATCCAATTTGAGGAATTCACAGTGGCAAAGGGAGGTTCTGATTTTGAACCAATGTGTTAGGCGAATCTCAGTCTGCCTGTTTAAATATCCCTCAAGACCTTTGTGAATCCCACCAACTTCAAACAGGCCTTGCAAAGAATCCCTCAAATAATATTTCGAAGCTCAGTCTACCACTAGGGAAGAGTGAGGGCAGGGTGAGATGAAAGGAGGACGGGGGGAGAGGGGGGGTGTTGTTAGTGGGAGAGTGGGGTGAAGTAGCAGAACAGAAATACACTGTGAAATGAGATGCAAACACTCACAACACTTGCATCTTTCATTATGCAATTCCCATTAATGATGTATTGAAGTCACTTTACAGTTGTAAACATGTTACTTTGTTATTTGGTGAAGCAAAATATCCCCAGGTCCATCTAAATTTGAGTGCCAAAAGCTCTTCAAAATGAAGCCTGCAAAGAGGCAGGCATCACAGTTACTATATTCCATTTCATTCTGACTTTGGACTCAGCTGCTGAAACTGTCCTTAACTTCGTATAAACAATGAGAACAATCAGTTATGGGCTTTTGGCTGGGAAGTGAAAAGGAAAGTCCTCAGGCAATCTAGCGTTTCCCCAGAGCTTCTTCCAGCCTTGGCTGGAAAATCTCTGAACAGATTCCTTTCTGTACCAGTTTAATTAAATGCCCCTTTGTGACAGCGCCAAAAATCTACATTACAATTCGGGTTTCAGTTTGTTTGCACACAGGACGGCACCCTGTAAAATAACCTGGAAAAATTTCTCCAAAGGGATTGTGAGGTTCTGGAGCCTAGAATTACAGATCCCATCACATCAGGTCATTTCCTCAACCACTGGTACTGAACAGTCAAAGCCAGGTAAATGTAGATAGTGGGGATTTTGAGGGGTATTGGGTTGGGGTGGGGTGGGGGGGGCAGTCAGCTGAGCCTTCACTCACAGCAAAACAACAAAAATGTAGCTATCCCTGTCGTATTAACTGAATCTTGAATAAATACAATCATTCTCAGCTACTCCATCCAACCTGGAAAACCAATTATAAAATAAAAACAAGAAATGCTGGAAATACTCAGCAGGTCCGGCAGCATCTGTGGAGAGAGAAGCAGAGATAACGTTTCAGGTCAGTGACCCTTCATCAGTTCTTTCTCCACAGATGCTGCCAGACCTGCTGAGTGTTTCCAGCATTTCTTGTTTTTATTTCAGATTTCCAGCATCTGCAGTATTTTGCTTTTATTTTACTGGAAAACCAACTGCTCACTCTTTACATGAAGAAAATTGATGCTAAAAGTCTTAAATTTACACAACTGCAAGCATGTAGTAAAAACTGTCCTGCCCTCGATGTCTCCAAAATGTATTAATTCCCACCTGCAGATTACTCTGCCCCTCCGCCCCCGGTCCTTCCCAACTCCCCATCCGCACACTTGCTGATAAGTGCGTTCACCTCTGGTTTCCATATTACGAAAAGGATGTAGAGAAAGTGCAAAAAAACAAAGATTCACAAGGACAATGCCAGAACTGAGAGGTTCTACCTGACAACTGAAGAGATTGGGGCTCTTTTCCCTAAGAAAGAGAAGGCAGAGAATTGGCCTGACAAAGGTGTTTACAATTGCATCCATTATATTCACGTTAACTCTGCTTCTCTCTCCACAGATGTTGCCAGACCTGCTGAGTATTTCCATTGTAGGGTTTGATAATAGAGGGGACATGAAGAGGTTTCCACTTGTTGGCAAGTCTAAAATGAAGGGCTATAAATATAAGATAGACATTCAATAATAAATCCAATAGAGAATTCAGGAGAAACTTCTTTACCCAGAGAGTAACGAGAATGTAGAACTCACCACCTCATAGAACGGTTGAGGTGAATATCATAGATGCATTGATAAGCACAGGGGTGGGGGGAAAGGTTATGTTGATAGAGGGACATGAAGTAAATAGAGTAGGTTTGTGTGGAGCATTAACACTGGCATAGATGGTTGGGCTGAATAGCCTGTTGCTATGCTGTAAATGCTACGTAGCTTCTTCCCAATGAGTGTCCCAAGTTGATCTGACACCATCTGTAGTCTGTACCCTCCTTTCTATATCTCACTTTACCTTGAAGCGATGATCTGGATTTTCCTTCTATTATTTGGTATATATCTATATATTTTTCAATCACCTACCTTCAAATCTAAAGATCTTTGGTTTCTGAATTTGTGACATCTGCCTTGTCTCCATGTCAGGTTCATAGAAGCATAGAAAGTTTACGGCACACAAAGAGGCCACTTCGGCCATTGTGTCTGTGCTGGCAAGGCACAGGTCCTGGGTTGAACTCCCACTCCAGGGACTTGAGCAAGTCTAGGCTGACACTTCAGTGTAGAACCGAGGGAATGCTGCACTGTTGGAGGTGCTGTCTTTGAGACGGTCATTCTTTTTTTTAAAATGGGTTTTAGAATTCAGGCTTTTGGCACAGAGCCTCCTGGTCCTATCAGGACTTGGAGTATGTTCCTTCAACAACGTTCCACCCATGGATGCACACCCGAATTCCCAACAGGAGCACCCAGTGGGGCGGGATTCACACTCGGAGTGCAAATTAGTAAAATTATCCCTGGGAATTTCTTCTGCTGATCTCAGCCACGCAAGCTAATTGTTGAAAAGCAGCCAATCTTCCCGTTTGTAAGAATCATGGACCTTTCATTTTACCTAATAGTTTAATGGGTCAGTGCTTACAATGGGCTCTTTATAGATCTGAACTCAAACAAGCCGCTGTCACATTAATTTTTAAAAATGTTATTATGATTTGCCCCTTTGAGTTTTTAGACCTTTTTTTATTGCTGTTATGCTGCAGGAATAAAATAACTCACACTTCTGACAGTTTGTTAACTCTGTAATTCGACAACAGTGAAGTAAGTGAACTTTAAAGCCTCGCACAGCAGGTCATTTGACACAAAGCTCAGCTTTTAACATGTGCACCTTGTGAAAAGGCCAACCCGTTACTGTTCCTCTCCTCTCCGGGCCATTAGATCAATTATCCATTCCCTGTGTTCACTGACCACTCCCTGACAATTACCAGAGCATCTCAATGAAATACGTCCCCGCCCGCACTCACAATAGAGGTTTGAGAGCTTCCAAGAGACTCAAATGAGCACAAAGCCATCATCTGTTCAAGATAGACGACAAAAGGAATGTGAAGGGGAGGGGAGAACGAGACACCAAGGGCACAAAGTAATCGCGATTACATGAGAAAACTGAACCCTCCCTGACCAAAAAGAGAAACAGATGAAGATGTATTAAGAAGCACACAGGATAAAACCAGGAATAAAGGAGATCATGCTTTTGGATGACTTGTTGAATTAGCATGAGAGAGAAGGAGTCATATGCTACAGATGTTATGTTTTAATGAACCACTTGAAAATAACGAACCCGCAAAATTCTGACTGGGGCTCAAGTCCCACACCAGAGAGTTGAGCATAAAACTCTAACCTGACACAGTGCAGTACTGAGGGAGTACTGCACTGTCAGAGGCACCATCTTTTGGATGTTCAGCTGAAGCAGTAAACCAAGTTCCCAGCTGCCCTGCATGATGGGTGTAAAAGATCCATTTCGAAGAGGAGTCGGGGAGTTTTTCCAGTTTCCTGGCTAATATTTATCCCTCAGTGAACATCAATAAAACACATTATCTGGTCACACTGCTGTTTGTGGGGAGCTTGCTGTGCACAAATTGGCTGCCATGTTTCCTGACATTACAACAGTGACCACACTATTGGCTGCAAATAGCTTTCGGACATCTTGACTGTGAAAAGTGCTATATAATTGCAAGTCTTTCTTTCTTTATACCATATTAACTGGTCACCAGATTCTACTCCACATGTGTGAACCTTTTTTTAAAAAAAAAAGTTTGTGATCACTTGGGCTTTGCACTCAATCTTCCCTACCCCTGGAGAGTTCCCTCCCTAAACCATCACTCATCTGCATGTATTCAGAAACCCATCTCTTCGATTCTTCCCTCCTGCTGTCACTGTTAAAGGTGGCACTTACAAAGGGAAATTAAAACTGAGGCCTGAAACAAATTTAACAGACAAGGCAGCATCCATGGTAGACAACCACTATTGGTATTTCAGGAACAGACCCTCCCCTCAGTTCTGAGGACATGCTTACACATAATCACATCGTATTTACAGCACACAAACAGGCTATTCGGAAACAGAAACACTATGCTGGTATTTATATTCCACACGAGTCTCCTCCCACCCTACTTCAGCTCACCCTATCAGCAGATCCTCTATTCCTTTCTCCCTCATGAACTTCTCTTTCTTCTCTTTAAATGCATCGATGCTATTCACTCCAACCACTCCCTGTCGTAGCGAGTTCCATGTTCTCACCACTCGCTGGGTAAAGTTTCTCCTGAATTCCTTATTGGATTTGTTAGTGACTGTCTTATATTTCTGGCTCCTAGTTTTGGTCTACCCCACAAAATGGAAGATTCCTGCACTTTTAGCAGTTTCCAGTTTCCTGGCCCTAACCGCCTCCTCTTCACTATGGACATCCAATCTCTTCACACCTCCATCCCCCACCAGGATGGTCTGAGGGCTCTCCGCTTCTTCCTTGAACAGAGGCCCAACCAGTCCCCATCCACCACCACCCTCCTCCGCCTGGCTGAACTTGTTCTCACATTGAACAACTTCTCCTTCAACTCCATTCACTTCCGCCAAATAAAAGTTGTTGCGATGGGTACCTGCATGGGTCCTAGTTATGCCTCTCTTTTGAGGGATCTATTGTACATTCCTTACTCCAGTGCTATCAGGCTTTCTCCCTCGCCTCTTTTTTCCGGTACATTGATGACTATCGGTGCCGCTTCCTGCCCTCACCTTTTGCTTGCCTTTACGTGGTCCATTTCTGTCTCTTCCCTTCCCTGATTTCTCGATCTCCATTTCTGGGTATAAACTATCAACCAATATCAACTATTAGCCCACTGACTCTCACAACTACTGTGACTACACTTCCTCACACCATGCTTCCTGTAAGGACTCTAGTCCATTCTCCCAGTTTCTCCATCTCCATTGCATCTGTTCAGGCAATGCAACCTTCCATACCAGCACATCCAAAATGTCTTCCTTTTTCCTTGACCAAAGATTCCACTCCATCACCATGGTTGACAGGGCCCTCAGCTGCGTCCGTTCATTTCACAGACTTCTGCTCTTACTCTTCTTTCCCCTCCCTCCCAGAAGCACGATAGGTTCCCCTCGTCCCCACATTCCCTCTCACCAGCCTCTGCATTCAACGGATCATCTTCCACTGCCAACATGATGGTACCACCAAACACATCTTCCCCTCCTCAGTTACCCCCAGGGCCCACTCCCTTTCCCCCTACACCTTTCCACGCAAGCGCAGGAGATGCAACACCTGCCCTTTTACCCACCCCCAGTCCCTTCTCACTGTCCAGGATCCCAAACATTCCTTCCAAGTGAAACAGTGATTTACTTGTACTTCCTTCAATTTAGTATACTGTATGCACTACTCACAATGAGGTCTCCTCCACATTGGGGAAACCAAACACAGACTGGGTGATTGCTTTGCGAAACACCTCTGTTCAGTCTGCAAGGGCGATCACTAGCTTCAAGTTGCCTGTCACTATAATTCTCCACCTTGCTTTGACCTTTCTGTCCTTGGTCTGCTACAGTGTTCCAATGAAGCTCAACGCAAGCTCGAGCAACAGCTGGTCATCCTTTGACTGGGCACTTTACAACCTTCCGGACTCAACATTGAGTTCAATAATTTTAGATCATGACCTCCGCCCCCATTTTGTTTCAGGTTTTTTTGCTGGGTTTTTTTTCTTGTTTCTCTCATTTCCTTTTTTTTAAAAAAAACTTTCAGACAGCAGCTATTAGGAATTCTGTCATTCACACCTCATCCAGACACATCTTTTGTTTCTTTACTTGTCTCGTTACCACTCTCTTTGGCTTTGCACCATGTAACCTTTTGTCGTTTAATCTCTCCTGCCCTCCACCCGAACACAGACCTGCCCTTTTGTTCTTCTTCCCCCTCTCCCCTTTCACTTGCTCAAAATCTATTACATTTCTAACTTTTCCCAGTTCTGATGAAAGGTCATCGACCTGAAACGTTAACTCGGTTTCTTTCTCCACAGATGCTGCCTGACCTGCTGAGTATTTCCAGCATTTTGTGTTTTTATTCTAGATTTCCAGCATTCTTTTACTTTGCTTTTGAAAACATTGCTATACCTACCCTATCAAACATTTTCGTTGCTTTAAGGCCTCAATCAGGTCACCCCTCAGTCTTCCCTTTTCTAGACAAATAGTGCCCCAGCCTGCACATTCCTTCCCGATAATTAAAACCTTTCAGTTCTGGTGTCATCCTTGCAACTCTTCTTTGCACCCACTCCAGTGCCTCGGCATTCTTTCACACCCAAAGGATTGAAACAACGAGAAGCCTGTTTCTGGTGGATGTTAAAGAGATCCCATGGCATTATTTGAAGAGGCAGTGGGAGGGTCCCCTGGTTTCCTGGGCCAAGGTTCCTCCCTCAAACAAACCCACCAAAAAAAAACCAGATCAGCTGGCTATTCACCTCATCGCTGTTTGTGGGGTCTTGCTGTGCAGCAATCGGCTACCCCATTCAGCTAAATAACGATTGCTGCCTTTTGAAGGCAATGCTTCTAGATGTTTCCGGGATGCCAGGAGAAGAAAACGGTTCTTTCTTACAAAATGTTCTCCATCCTTGATCATTCTTTGCATCTCAAATGGATAAGGAGAGCGAGGAGGAGTGTACTTTCGATTGCCAGCTCTTCTTGGGTGTATTCCTGGAGGTTTCATCACATTGTCTTCCTGCCTCAAACCATCCTTCCCCCAAGCTCCCGCCATTGGTCCATCCACTGGGAACATCCAATTGGAAAGGGAACAGACTCTTTGTTATCCAATTGGATTAATCTCGACTGTCTCCCCCTACATCATTGTTTTATAACTAATAAATTATTCAAAGTAAAGGGGAAAATGCTCAATTTTGTATACTGCACGACGATTTTTCTCCTGGGTGTTGCTCACACCAGTGACATGAAGATTAGTCTTCAATTCCTGGACAGTTGGCAACTCCATGGTGTCCAAGTTAACTCATTGTGGAGATCTTTGCTGTGATATCTGTACAAAGTGGGTGTGGAAAAGGACTTGCATTTATATAGCGCCTTTCACAACCTCAGGAAATCCCAAATCTCCTAACAGCCAATGAAATACTTTTGAAGTGTAGCCACTGTGCAACGTAGGAGCTCGGCAGCCAATTTGCACACAGCAAGCTCCCACAAACAGCAATGTGATAATAACCAGATGATCTGTTTTTTTTTTAAACCCTTTGAGGGATAAATATTGGCCAGGGGAGAACTCTTCACTCTTCTCTGAGACAATGTCATGGGATCTTTTACATCCAGCGGAGGAGACAGATGGAGCCTCAGTTTGTCTTGTCCAAAAGCAGCACCCCCGACAGTTTGGCACTCCCTCAGTACTGCTCTGGCAGTGTCAGCCTAGATTTTGTGTTGAAGTCTCTGGTGTGGGACTTGAACCCACAACCTTCTGACAGAGGAAAGAGTGCTCCCAACTGAGCCACAGCTGGCACAGGAGAAGAGAGAAAGCCAAGAGCAAAGATGTAGATGTGCCAAAAGGGAGTGGGGATAGGGGTGGGGCAAGGGGAAGGAAATGGGGTTGGGGGTGCAGGAGAGAGGGGGTTCAGAGCACATTGTGGGGGAAGAGAGTAGACAGGATAAAGTGTGCCCTTTGAGAAAGGAGGACTGACTGCAGCAAGTTCCTGCCAGCAAGATAAACAAATTTATTTATTTATTTTTATTTAGAGATACAGCACTGAAACAGGCCCTTCGGCCCACCGAGTCTGTGCCAACCAACAACCACCCATGTATACTAACCCTACAGTAATCCCATATTCCCTACCACCTACCTACACTAGGGGCAATTTATAATGGCCAATTTACCTATCACCTGCAAGTCTTTGGCTGTGGTAGGAAACCGGAGCACCCGGCGAAAACCCACACGGTCACAGGGAGAACTTGCAAACTCTGCACAGGCAGTACCCAGAATCGAACCTGGGTCGCTGGAGCTGTGAGGCTGCGGTGCTAACCACTGCGCCACCTGGTCCCAGCACTGTTGCCAAGGCCCTTGGGATCCTCAGTCTCCATTCATATAAAACAGACCACCAGGCACAAAGCACACTGGTGTCATTGCCTTCAGTCTGTAACTTTGCACTGGTCTCTGGTGAAAGCTAATTCAACAAGAAAGCAGTATTCACAATTTATAAATGGCAGGACAGGCTTATATAAAGGGGCATCTTGCATCACTGAAATAGAAGGGTGTGGATTTGCCTCTAGATTTGTGATTATTCTTTAAATCTCCCTTGTCTGACTCTAATATTCTTGAACTGGCGTCTGCAGAAACTTCCAGAGTCCACGGGAGGGCCGGACCTACAGGTGGGCAAAGATGCTGTGGGGAAGTGTAAGCAGGTGGGAGGCAGCCAGAGGCTTGCTCAGCTCCCCCTCCCCCTCCTTTGTCACGCCCCATGCTCTTGCTTTCTCCGGACGCTTTCTCTTCCCACAGTGCTCGTCTGGTTCGCTCTCCGAGTGCTTTCTTTGTGTCTTTTCTCTCTCCAAGCTCCGACTCTCCCCATGCTCCTGTTCACTTCATGCTGTGCTTTTCCAATGCTCCTGCTCTCCCTCTACTCCCCTCGTGCTTTCTACATCCTCAGATCTCCCCCCCCCCCACCCCCCACCGGCTTCTGCTGTGTCTAAGCTCCTGCTCTTGCCAAGCAGGGGCAGTGAAGAGCCGACACACCCATCTCATTGATATCTGTAAGTATTTGCTTAAAAGCTTTACTAATGCATCTTTACATGCTGTACTTTCATGAGTATTATATTATAATTTAGATGGGAAAAGTGGAGGGCGGGTTCTGAGATTAATAATACATCTGAAAAAGGGTCCTTCAACCAAAAAGGTTTGAGAACCACCGCTCTGCTCCACATCTGGTCATTTTCACAAGCTCAACATGACAACTATCTGCACACAGACCCAACTACAATGAACCTTAGACAATGCAAAAGTGTTATGGAGCCTCATGGAGCTACAGAGTCAAGGGAAGCAGGGTTAATGCAACATCACTCCTTACAACCAGGGGAATACAGCCTCAGAATTTCACACATATACATGGTGGGGCTCTGACGGATAGCTGCAAATCATTGAGAGAGTCAATCCTCTCTCTCCTCGGGCTCCCTGGGCTGAATCAGAAAAAGAGTTTTTAATCGGCGAGAGGGTTCTGTGCTTTAGCACAGGGTGAAAAATGAGATATATTCTACATATTTCATCCAGTTTGCAGTAAAAGACCTGTCTGCAGTTAAATTTCCCATTCAATCTTAACTTCTTTTCATTAGCAGTATAACTGGGCCTTGTGGCACACATCCAGTTTCACTTTACTATAATGTGAATGAATCATGATATTTTCAACCCCACTTACCCCCCCCCCCCCCCCCCCCCCAACAACCTCTGGGCAAATAATTAATAAACAATGGAGCTAGCCCTGAGGAGCTGCTCTGAGCATGGGATCTTCAGTTAGAGGCTAAATGCCAAGGGAAGGTTCTTTAGATTGGCAACTGCCTGTCTTCAACTCTTCGGAGAGAAATCTGGTTATGGAGGTCAGAACAACCAATGACTGGCTTTCTTCCCCTCTTTTGTTATACTTAAAGCATTATGTTTTCACAGAATAATACAGTGAAGAGGCCCTTTGGCCCATCGAGTCTGCACCGATGCATTAAAGACCTGTCTACCTAATCCCATTTGCCAGCACTTGGCCCATAGCCTTGAATGTTATGACGTGCCAAGTGCTCATCCAGGTACTTTTTAAAGGATGTGAGGCAACCCGCCTCTACTACCCTCCCAGGCAGTGCATTCCAGACCGAATGTTTTGAATCTAACAAATGTGTGGGACATTATATTTTATCAAATCTCCAATTGTTTTTGCTTTATAAAGGCAAGAAATGTCACGCCATGTAATTTACATAAACTGCTCAGTTCCACAGACAGCATTGGCTTTCCTAGCATCTCATGCAAGTAGCACTCTTTGCCTGGTGAGCACAGGGGCTCACTCACATTCCAACTCCATCTTCCCCAATGTGTATTCAGCAGGGATGGCTAGATAAGAATCAACAGTGGTAAAACGCTGTCATTTCCCCCCAACCCCTGCACTTCCTAATCTAGGGAAGTCCTAGTTAACTCCAGCACTAGTGCCATTTCCCTGGCACAGAATACTTAACTGCTTGAGATCGCGGTCAGTCAATGCTTTTATTCACTGAGTGACTGTTTATTTTTTAATGTGTAAACGGGGGTCACAGTCTTTGGGCTTAATGAAACTAAATGTACAGATGTAGTAAGGACACTCAAATGGTCATGGTCTAGTATGGTACTAGGCAGACAATTTCTGTGTTCAATCCCCATTCCAGGTGTGCCCTGAACTGGCTTGATATTAGCTTGGTTACATCAACTCAGCCTTGATGCCCTTTGATTGTGTGGGAATCATCCCGATTGCTATGCAATTTCCAGTCCCTTACCCTCTCCTCCCCCAGCTTCCCCACTGGAAAATGTACACTTTAGGAAGGATGTCGAGGCCTCGGAAAGAGTGCAGAGGAGAGTTACTAGAATGGTACCAGGGATGAGGGACATGAGTTATGTGGAGAGACTTTTGAAGCTGGGGTTGTTCTCCTTAGAGCAGAGCAGGTTAGGGAGATTTGATAGAGGTGTTCAAAATCATGAAGGTTTTTTGATAGAGTAAATAAGGAGAAACTGTTGCTAGTGGCAGAAGGATTGAAAGCACATATTTAAAGTGCTTTTCAAAAGAACCAGAGGCAACACAAGGAATCATTTTTTTTAAGTAGTGAGTTGTTGTGATCTGGAATGCGCTGCCTGAAAAGGCAGTGGAAGCAGATTCAATAGTAACTTTCAAAAGAAAATTGGATAAATACTTGAAGGGCAAAAATTTACAGGGCTATGGAGAAAGTGCAGGGGGTGTAGGACTAACTGGATAGCTCTTTCAAAGAGCCGGCACAGGCACGATGGGCCGAATGGCCTCCTTCTGTGCTTTGTGATTCAGCCAAAGCAAGACTCAGAATCAGTGAGGATTTCCCCAACCCTTCACTTCCAATAATCGAGCGGCTGGCTACCATTTAGTGTCTTGCCTCAGACACAAAGACACGTGTACAACGGCCATTGGGACAAGCTGGGGGAGGATTCCTGATGGTGCACAACTCCCCCGCAATAGTGAGAGTCAGCACCAGAGCAAGAGCGAGAGAGCGGGCGAGCGAGAGAATGGGCGAGCGAGAAAGAGGGCGAGCGAGAGAGCGGGCGAGACAGCAAGAGAGAGAGAGAGCGATTCAGCAAGAGAGAGAGAGAGAGCGAGACAGAGAGCGAGAGAGAGAGAGCGATTCAGCAAGAGAGAGAGAGAGCGAGACAGAGAGCGGGCGAGACAGAGAGCGGGCGAGACAGAGAGCGGGCGAGACAGCAAGAGAGAGAGAGAGAGCGATTCAGCGAGAGAGAGAGAGAGAGCGATTCAGCAAGAGAGAGAGAGAGAGCGAGACAGAGAGCGAGAGAGAGAGAGCGATTCAGCAAGAGAGAGAGAGAGAGAGCGAGAGAGAGAGCGGGCGAGACAGAGAGCGGGCGAGACAGAGAGCGGGCGAGACAGAGAGCGGGTGAGACAGAGAGCGATTCAGCAAGAGAGAGAGAGAGAGCGATTCAGCAAGAGAGAGAGAGAGAGCGAGACAGAGAGAGAACGAAAGAAAAGAATGGAAGAGTCAAGAAAAACACAGGGAAATTGAACAACAGATGTTGGGGCAGAGGGAAGGATGAGAATCACCAGAACAAAATTCTGTTAAGCTCCCAAAGCAGCATTTCATTTCACTGTGAACTCCCAGAGCAGGCCACAAAAAGCATGTGAGGAGCAAAAATGTGACCACTGCATTAAGATGGGCTCTCAACTCTCCGGCAGGGGGTCAAAGGTGATGGTGCTTTTACAACAAAACCAAAAGGGGATGGCAGTCTCCGATTCCACACGGAGTCTGAACCCAGCATTCGTAATACAGCTTGTACAACCAAAGACAATTCACCTCACCAACTTCTAGAGCAAGCCAAGGAGCTCACAAACCGCGATTACATGGATAAAACCCCCAACACGCAATAAGAGTAAATGTAAGGGAGACCAAAACTTGAGGCCATCAATGCAATGCAATAGGGAATTCAAGAAAAACTTCTTTACTCAGGGAGTGGTGTGAATGTGGAACTCGCTACCACAGGGAGTAGTTGAGGCAAATAATACAATGTATAGATGCATTAAAGGGGAAGCTCGACAAACACATGAGGGGGAAAGGATGAGCTTATATGCTGATCGGGTGCAATGAAGAGAGATGGGAGGAAACTCATGTGGAGCATAAACCCTGGCATGGACCAGTTGGGCCGAATGGCCTGTTTCTGAGCTGTAAATTTAATGTAAAAGAAGTGATCAGCGACAACTTCCAGTGTGCGTTTATTAAAGAGATCGATAAGTCAGTTAAAGAAATTGTTTTCAAAGAGAAGATATGGATGCAGGTTTGTTCCAGGAGAGGGGAGTTGCTCTTGGTCCAGGGGCAGTGGAACACAGCACATACAAACTCAAAGGCATTCTGATTATATTGACATTATAAACATATCAACTATTTGCACTCAAAAGTAAGAGTCTTCCCTTTTCTAAACTGATTTCTACAATATTCGTTTCAGATACCATTTAAGACACTTGATACACTGTACGCCTCCTACACAACTGTGAAATAGGATAAAATCAACTCCTGTAAGCTCAAGTTCCAATTCAGGTAAAAAAAATTGGTGGGAAGAACCATCTTCTGACTGCATGAAGTAAAAATGTAAGCACGCTTTTTGTAAATCATTTACAATGCAGCTAGACACGACTAAAGCAATTCTCCTCTTGGCAGACTTCTCACCCTTTCAGTTCTCAGGGTCATTTATATTGAGCTCCTGCTTATTGGGCATTGCTCAGTTAGTACAATAGCTGCATTTAAATCTGTGGGCTGGATGTTAACTGGGAGGGATCGGGAGGGCTGCTTTGAGGTGGGGAAACCCAGCAAGAACGGGGTCGTCCCACAGGTCCTGATGAATTCAACAGCACGATCGGATTACCATTTCTTGTCTCCATTTGCTGACCGCAGCCAGCCTGATTGAGAGGCTGGCTGTCTGTCGACTGGGTAAGTCTTCAGCACCAGGAAAGAGTGGAGAGGAGCTGGCAAGATTGTGGTGGGTGGTGCAAAGTAGCCAAATTTAGCAATTGGATGATTGGAGCACAGAGCCAGGAACATTGGGGAGGCTGGGGTCGAGGGAGATCGGATAGGTTAGGGCGGGGGTGGTGGTGATGGGAAGAGATTGGAATTCATGTGGAGGAGATCAGAAGATGAGACAAGAAGAAATTTCTTCACTCAGTGAGTTGTGAATCTTTGGAATTCTCTTCCCCAGGGAGCTGTGAATGTTCAGTCGTTGAGTTTATTCAAGTCAGAGGTTGACAGGTTTTTAGGTACAAGGGAATTAAGGGATATGGGAATAGTGCGGCCAGGTGGAGTTGAGGTGAATCAGCCATGACCTTTTTGAATGGCAGAGTAGGCTCGAGGGGCCAAATGGCCTACTCCAGCTCCTAGTCCTTATGTCCCTCAGAGCTGAGGGGAATGTCCAATTGTGGATGTCTTGGTGGAGCAGGTATACCAGATCCAGCAGGCACTGACCTCCCTTTAGCCACCATGTCTCCCAGGGCCTGGAGAGCTCAACTGGCCTGGGTTAAATATGAGGCATGCAGCCTGACTATAATATTTAAATTGTCAACCTGCCTCTTGGGAGCAGATTGGTTGCCCCTCCCCCGCTTTCTGTCCCATCCTCTTTAAAACCGGAAGTGGGCGGATTAGAGTCAGGATTCAGAACTTCTTTTTTTTTTACCATTTTAGCATGCCACTTGACCCAAATCAACCTATTTTTTTCTGGGGGGGGGGGGGGGGGGTTAAAATCACCCCCCCCCCCCCCCCCCATGACTCGACGTTCATACAGATAAAACTCAGGAAATTTTTCTACTGACTCTAGATGTCGCTACGGGGCACTGTGCATTGTCAACAGATAGTATTTAGGAAGCCACAAAATGCCACCTAGTGGTATAAGTTCACCAGTCCATTAACATTGTCTTCTTCAGAAAATCAATATTAAAGTATGTTAAGCCAATTAAACTCATGCCTTCCTGAATTGACAGTAATGGCAGATGGATTGCTGTACATTGAGAAGACAACATTAACTAGGTGCGTCCCCATTTCACCAGTATTGAAAGCACCCATCCAATGCTGCACAGACAACCACACAAACCTACTCTGACCCCTGGTTGGCAGAGAGTGTCTCAAGGCTCCAGTCGACAGACTGCTTACACGTTTATTACACCCTGCAGGCTCAGCTAATGACACTTTACAACCAACTAATCACAGATTGGCTCCTCCTGTTTACCTTGCTGATGCAGTCGTGCATCATTAGACAGTCCAGCTCAGAGAGAAATGCGCCATTAGTTGCTGAATATATATTTCATAAAACATTAAGGGTAGTTTGTGTAACCCTCCCATTAACCATTGTGTTAGTCTTCTGCGAATACCTACCCGCAGACTCGTGACTGAGTGAGGAACATTTAAAAGAAATTCCAACTTATACTCTACATGGATTACTGATGTATCTGCCCAGGCACAATTAAGGAATATATAGACAGCAGTATAAAAACGCAGGTACACATAACAAAGTTACCCAAAGATTATATCAAACAAGTCAACCATTATCCAAAGAAAACTTTATATTAAATTCTGTGCATCACCATTCACATTATCAAGCATTTAAAAGTTCGAGTTGCGTGTTTGCATATTACATACATGGAATTAAAGAATTTCCAGCACAGAAACAGGCCATTCGGCTCACCTGGTCATGCTAGTGTTTATGCTCCACATGAGCCTCCTCCCAACCCTCTTTCGTATAACACCAATCGGCATTCCTTTCTCCCTCGTGCATTTATCTAGCTTCCCCCTTAAATGCATCAGGAAAGTTACAAATATTTCAGTCAATGTAATGTAACTTTCACTTATACAGAACCTTTAAACATGAAAAGCAGATGCCCCGAGACACTTCACAAGAAGGGGAGCGGACAGGAGCAGGAACTCAGGAGAGCAGTAAACCCCTAGGGGAGACATAGCACGGCGGGCAGGGTTAGGAGGGGAATTCCGGATTGTAGAAGCAAATATATATAATTTTCCGATTAAAAATAAAATGTGTCTCATTTTCAAATACAAACTCAGTTCCCATAAATTGTCTAAACTCCAGTCAAAAAAGGAAAGGATTTTATTTCAAGTCACTCTGGCGAAAGGTTTACAAGTTGTAGCGCTTGAGAACTAGGCAGCGAGTGCCTCTGCTCGGCAGTGTTCAATGTATGTGAAGAATCGACAGGTCGAACCAGCTCCAGACTGATTGCTGTCTTCAGGACATAGGGCAGTTGCTAATTGCAAATCTGACACAAAAATCACTGGAAACCTTTTGTTCAATCTGAATGAACAGGTTACGGAGGCGGGAGGGAGAAGAGAGAGAGGAAGGCGGGGGAGAGAGAGAGATATAGCAGGGGAAGGAGGGAGGGGCAGGGACAGGACGGGAGAGAGAGGGAGAGAAGGAGAAGGGGACTGGAAAACAGCAGTAAGATGGGGACAAGCTAGGGGAATGAAACCAACATGAAAGTTACATGAGGTGTGGGGGGTCCAAAATATTTAACAGTGATCAGTTACAAATACCATTACAAATATAAAAATGGGTTAATGAGACACGTTAAACGAGACATGCCCTGAGCAACATATTGACAGTGAAGACAGACCAGCATCATGAAAAGAAACCCTTTCACTGAGAGAATTCCCAAGCCCTTCAATAGAATTTGTCCTTATGTAAAACAATTAAAGTTACACTAAGTTTAGAAACCTGCCCCAGCACTGTCTCTATCGCTATCTCACCCAGGACACGAGCTTGAATAAACCAACATGTGGAGAGCAATGAAACAGGGGAAGATTAACAGGAGAGTTACCACTGACAGAAGGGGCAAGAATACCAAATACTGTGGAATTTCTTTTATGTCTTCAGGGATGAATCACCCAGTTTTACAAACTCATCACTTTCCAAAGACCAGCAGGTTCTTACAATGCTGGAGACCACATTTAAATAGTGAAATGGAGATTATCAGTTCAGCCAACATCCTAACAGGTAAATAAAAGCAAAATACTGCGGATGCTGGAAATCTGAAACAAAAACAAGAAATGCTGGATTCACTCAGCAGGTCTGGCAGCATCTGTGGAAAGAGAAGCAGAGTTAACGTTTCGGGTCAGTGACCCTTATTAAGAAATAGGAGCAGGAATGCATGGTGAAGTGTGGAGGTTACTGGCACCTTTTCATTTAAGCAATTTTTTTGATGCTTTTTTGATTACTATATTTTGCTATGTTTTAATATTTGGAGCTGATTGGATTGAACTTTTTATATTCATGTGTTTAGCACTAGGTCCCAGTGGCCTATTAAACCACTGAGAGGATAGAATCAGTCTGACTCTAACTCGCTGCTAATACCCCTCTGAGTCTTCCTGTTTCGGGAAAAGATCCCATATTAACCAGCATTATTTTATTCAGGTATTAGACTGGCTGGCTGTACATTTGTGCCATTTTTATATTTTTATTGGAGATTTACAGAGAACTTTTCAGTCCTTGGTATCCATAATGTTGATGACTTGTATTCACTGAAGAAAAGTTTAATTTAAACTTGTAAACTGCGATTGATTTATCAGCAGTTTATCTAGTATTCTATTAAATTGAAGTTGAATTGTTTTGGTTGATTTGGGGGGGGGGGGGGGGGTGGAATTCTGAAGAAATCGGGACTAAATTCAGGAGCAGATGGGTTTAATCAGCAGAACCTTTGAAAGGTCCCATTTTACACGCTGTCAGAAATGTAACAATTGTAAGTTCGGAGGTTGTCCTGAGAGACAGTTATTACCGACGAGAAATCAGAGGCAGGTAGAGAGAGAGAAATAAGTTTGGCAAAACGCAGGGTCACATTGTGGAGGTGTCTGAAACCCCCTCCCAGACACTCAAATATAAAAAAAACAGCAACTGTAATTTCGCACAGCATGTGGGGAGAAGAATCAGCAACAGAGCTGATGAATTACTGAATCCAATCCGAGTTATATTCCCAGACACAAACACAGGAATCTGTGCTCCAGGTCCACAGCCTTATTGGGCTTGGCTCTCCCAGTCGATTCTTGCTCGTTCTATGAAATTCCTGGTCGCATTTTTCCCCGCCCCGCCAAGCCTTCCTTTGCCAAAGATGTTCAGAAATCCCTCTTCGTCCCATGCTTTGCAAGGTGACATTTAAATATTATAAAAAAATTAATGAACTGCAAATAATTCTTTGGCTATAAACATATGGGAGTCTCCAATACAGAACCACAGTCACATCCAGGGAGAGTCACGGTCTGTTTAGAAGGAACCTCTCCCATTTGTGCATTTTTAAAAATCCAGTTCAACTCCGTCAATGTTTTCCAGAAGTCGACTGATGAATGAATCAAGTTATTGAGAATTGGGATGATTCCCGAGCGAGAGAGGCTGGCTCCTCAATCACTCCCCAGCAATTCACAATCAGAAGCTGGCATGCGGTTTGGGGGGGGGGGGGGGGGGGGGTAGTGGGACGATGTACTGACTGCAAACACAGAGCGGTGGGTGTCCCTGACCATCACACCTCCAGCCTGGTGGGACCCAGACCCAAGCTGGGCGATGCCAACTGGCACCTCCCGCAAGATTCCCCCATGGGAGCTCCAAGTGATGCCAACCCATGACCCCTAGGGGAAGGGTGGGAGAAGGGGGGAGGAACTTGGGGGAGAAGGGGATGAGGGGGAGATTGGGGGCGACACAGAGAATGGGGCAGAGGGGTCTCTGAGCAGTCGGAGGAGAAAACTTTATGGCTAAGCAGCACCTTTGAATGTCCCGGGGGTGTGCCCGGGTGAGAAGGGAGGGCAGAGGGTGCCCGGTCTCTACCCCTCTGCCCGTGAGCACAGGCCCCTCTCTCAGTGCAGTCAGTGTTACTGGAATATCCGCATCGGGGGCGCGGGATGGAGCGGCTCCTGTGCCTGAAACTCGGGGATCAGAAGCTTTCTGCAGCCTCTCCCCATCTCCCATCTCCCAGCCCCAGGCCGGGCCTGTTTGAGGAGAGCGGGGAAGAAATGCACAACAAACAAAAACAGAAACGATCCGGGTGGGGAATCTTCTCTGAAATCCAACGGGGAGAAACTTCGGCTCTGCTGGAAAACAAACTTTCTGATGATTCAGATGAGAGTTTGGGGTCCAGAGTGGGGGGGGGGGGGGGGTGGTAACAGGGGTGTAACATTTACAGAGCAAAAAGTAGGAAAGAGTTGCAATAGATCCCGAAACAAATGCATCACTTGTTAAAGACTCGTCTTCAATTCTAACACCGAAACTTCAGGGGTTAGAATCCAGCAATAGAGCAGTTAGCACCTTCCCTAAGTGCCCTTTCACAGTGCCCAGCACTGAAAACACTCACCTGTATGACAGAGGCTGACAGTCCACAGGGTGACCGAGATAATGTGCACACCGAGAGCTGGCACTACGTGTGGCCGCGATGAAGGCATGGTGAAGCGGGCTGCAGGAGCTGCTGTTCCCCCCTGTCTGTCTGTCTGTCTCTCTCTCTCTCACAGGGCCGAGGCAAGAAGTGGAGCAGGGAGGGAGACAGTTCCTTTTCTCTCTTCCTTTCCTCCAGCTCACTCCAGCATTTAAAAAAAAACACACACACTAAAAAAAAAACTTAAAACAGAAAATGTTTGCGGCGGAAAAGATCCCTTGAATTTTCCCTGAAACAGACGAGGCAATTGTTGCAGCAAGAGGCAGTCTTCAGCCTTGCAATTTTTCCCAATCACTTTGAAATCCCAAGTTGTGTCTTCCCATCATTTCGGAGGCGGTTAGGAAGTGTCCATTCAGACTGTGTGTGTATCTCTCTCTCTCGCTCGCTCTCTCTGTCCTTACGGCACACACACAACATGCAACTCACTCGCCCTCAAATCTGAAGGTGTAAACAGGAGATGAGGAGTCAGCGGGGCTCTGAGCTCCGCCAATGGAGAGACCTGAACATCCCCAGTCCTCGGCACACTCGCAAAACCTGGCAGCTTCCAGCACTCCGCTCCCTGCCAAGCCTTTATCCAGCCTCAACGATCCAATCCCACTACAATCCGTGCAGCAAAGCTTCTGTTAGAGCAAACCTAGCAGAGAGCAGCTTAATAACACAGCTATTGATCTGATAAAAAAAACCTCCCCCACAGCTGTCAATGCGCAGTTTATCCTCATTTTGATTGATGGGGAATCAAGTCGACTGATAAAAGAGATTGTAAACTCTATTATTAATAAACGCGAGAAGCTTGACCTCCACAATTAATTGAGTAACTCCAGACCGGGTCTGACAGCCAATAGCGTGACTTTAAAACATCACATAAATTTTCAACACTGGCAATATTTCCCCAATTCATCATTAAAGGTTGCTGCGGTCTGTGAGCATGTTGTGGCTTTGGGGCCAAACTTACTTTGAGAAAGTTGCCTTCGATTTTCAAAATAAAAATCATGTGCTGTTTCGACTTGAAATTACTACAGAAAACAAAAAGGAGTTAAAGTCCCAACGTGATTCATGTCTCAGGCTATTAATTCCCCACTTTATTTTAAAAAAACTGAAGTGAGGAGTGAGCTGAAATTGCGGGTCCTGCAGCAGGAAATTGAATAAAGACAGAAAAGGAATGCAGGACAGTTTTCAGATGGTTATTAACTGGCGCAGGTCAGAATAGCAAACTTGCCAGTTCGATAACTTTATTTCAAATTCAGAGCATAAACCACAGAACTTCAAATGTGCAGCCTCCCCCGCCCTTCCTTTTTTCCCTCTCAGTGGGCAAAATATTGTTTAAAATTTGAAGAGCAAATAAACAGCAATGAACAGCCGACCGTGTAATCCCGAATGATTCTGTTAGAATAAACAAATTAATGAATAAACTATTTTTTCTAGTACGCACCAGGCAGTACATTAAGTACTTGAGTATAAACACCGCCAAGCATAATACTCAGATAAATACCAGCGAACTGGATGGATCAAATACAGTGGAAATGTTTATCTAAATGAACAAAAAATATGTTTTAAATGAAACTTAATTCATTGTGCAATCGCTACATGGAATTGTGGCTGGATTTATTCCGCTTCCGGACGCTATAATAAATGAACTAATCCAATCCTCATTCTCAATCCAGGAGTAAACACACACACACAAATCTTGGACCAAAATTACGCCAAATGTGCGCCCTCACACGCAACTTTTGCACATTCCTGAATCCCATTCATGGAAAGGACTTTCGGGATGGGGAGAATCTGCTGTGAATATACATATAGCATTCAGAAATGTGCTTTCAGTGGATCATTTTCAAATGCACTGTTTAATTGCAGTAAAGCTTTAGACAGGAGTTGGAAGATAACAGGCCTGAGATCCCTATTATCTGGCATCTGCACTAACTCGCTAGTTTTACGACCACTTTTATCGGCGACCTTGATGTGCGGATCTGCTACAGTTTATTGTTTTACAATATGATAAGGGCGAGCAAGCTGGCGCCGTGCAGGGTTTGAGTAGAGATACCGTCCGGGTGCAAATGTTCTGTTTTAGGACGTCCTGTCAAAGAATGTATGGAAAGGGGTGAGAGAGGTACGTTTTTAACACATAACTAGAACAACAGTTTACATTTTGCATTCTGCTTGCTGGTTGTATTATTACCAAGAAAAACAGCAACAGAGATTACTAACAGAAAAACATTCTATGGCTGTATCATTTCAAAAAGTTCACCCTTTGATTTAGTGAGAGTTTTAGTGTTGAGACTTTCTCGCGTTTATCATTTTTACTTTATCTGATTTTTTTTTTAGTTAGTTTAAAAATGCCCTTTATAATTTGATTTTAAAGGCATTTTTTTAAACGAATGTTTTAAATCATCCTCTGGATCCAGAAAACAAGCCAAAACAAATTAAAAGCTGCCAAACATATCTGCAGCTAACAATTTAGATAAACAATTGGCATGAATTGTAATTTTGGGGGAAGCAAAACACACATATGATCTGTTATGATTTTTTTTCTTTATAAAAGTTTGTCTTGCGGAAGTTTCTTTCTGAAATTGCTCCTTTCCCATGCAATCCTTCTAATGACACAATTGAGTTTTGGTCTCTTATTTCTAGGGTGCCGCCTTGCTTCATTGGTGTTTAGCCCTGGCTGGAGGTGACTCAGTGCCTGAGTCCATTGAACTCCAACACATACAGCCCCAGAGAACAGCAGCAATGCGGCAATATATAGGGCAGGACACGAGGGGGCGCTCGCAGCCGGGTCTCGCAACCAAAACCACACAGACTGACCCAAGTTAACAGAAAGGTTATTTACATAAGCAGAAGTGTTTGAGAAGGAAGGGGCAATAAAAACAGCTCTCCCATACTGATTCCAGTGTATTCTTGGAGCCTTCATCCACCTTTGCGCGTTGCAGGGAAAAGGCTGCCAGACACACATAGTATTGTGTTGGATTTAAACTGTTTGATTTATCAGATTAATGCTGCATTGTCACACTTTGGAGAGCGAGTTTTCCTGTTCATGACACAGGGGCAAACGCAGTGTTGGTCAACTAAAGTAGGCACGGATCCAAAGAACCTTTTATTTAACCAGAAGCAAGGCAGAATAACTACTCCCCTCCCTCCCCCAGTTATACCTCCACCTACAAAGGCTGACTGAAACAGTCCAGACAATGGAAATAAACAGTTATTGGCTCACCAGAATCTGGTGGAGGTGTATTCCTATTAAAAGTTACAAAGTAATGCACATGATTAGGCGATTGCATTCTTTTGGTAGACACTATTCCCACTGCCTCATACTGAGGAAGGTTCAGTTTATGTTCAGGACAGATATTTCACCTCACTGTCCACCGTCCAAGTATTAAGGCAGGAGGAGAGATTACAGTAGAAACCATGACCAGCATGTGTGTATCTGACCAGCATCTCTCCTATTCAGGGCCCTGGACGTGGTAATTTGGGAAGCGGTTTCCTTTTCCATGTTGGAGGTTCTCCAGTAGACACCCCACCCTCTGCCTCAAAGCCTGTCCCTGTGGGAGAATCGCAGACTGTACAACAGACATGTTACACAGGAGCCACAAAGCAGCATTTCCCTTCAATGTCACCTCAATAATGAATTGCCAGGGGTGTAATAACTATCGATAATTCAGGGCCAGTAATGTTTTACAAGTTTAAGGCACCAATCAGCAATTACCTTTTCATTTGTTCCTGCTCAGACTCTCCCAGAAGGAGTCTTTTAGACAAACTCATCGCACTGGGCTGCTGGAATGTTGTGTGATGGCAAACTATGGCAGGGGTACTTGGCCTGCCAATATTGTCCATTGTTTTCGTATCTTTGTGCTCCGCCCTTGGAGAGTGGTGTGAAATAGTGGAAAGATTCTCAGGTTAATTAACAGTCTGACAGCCCGATATGTGAACACACCTTCTGTGGCCTTAACCGTCTTTTAACCAGCTGAAAGGGGCGTTAGTGCTATAGGGTACGAGAGTCTTATGGACTCCCACAGCCACATACAATGAAGGGGTGGGGCACCCAAACCCACCAGACATGGATGTCAAACCGGAGTTCCAATCTCCACTCACTGGGACAGTCTGGAGTGGGATTCCAACACTGCACCTTCCCACTCAGAGGCGAAATGCTAAAGGTTTGCTCCCTATCCATGTGTATCCGTCAACTTATGCCTGACACCACCCCTGTGAAGTGCCTTGGGGAACGTTTACAACATTAAAGGCGCTATTTAAATGCAATGTGTTGTTGTTCTGATCTCTGTCCTTCTCTTTTCCTTTGTGAAATGCTTTGAGAAGTGAAGGCACAATTTCAGTGAGGCTGCTGTGTTTTTATTGGCAGCATAAGGCAGGTTAAGATAAAAACACAGACATTGCTCATTGGAAAGGTTTAGGCCGTTGCAGATTTAGCATGTGTTACAGTGATGAAGAATGTCAGGGAGACTGTCTCAGAGCATGCCATGACACTAAGTACACAAACGCCTTCAAGGGAGAGATGCAGACAATGCCAGGGACTGGCAGCATATACATTCAGGGGACTGACACATTCTACAAGAAGACTGAGCCAAGATATCTTCAAGGGACTGACAGACCATGCCATGGGAGGGGTTAAGTTAGGGAGCTGCAGGAAGGCTATTGGTGAAGCAAGATCAGATGCAGACAGTGAAGGGCTATGGAAAAAACTGCTTACAAAAGGACTGCATGAAGACGTCACGAACAGCTCAAGTGTGTAAGCTGCTAGGGACCAGATGATGCAATAAGATGCCAATTAAACATGTCTATTTTAATGATACCTGTGATTATTATGACAGAATTATAACCAGACTAAGTAATATCAATCTTTATATTGCATCCGGCCAACTAAAAATGACCTTTTCATTCAAAAAGGTGCCATCAATTTCAATGAATATGACAGTGGGCCCCCCCACACAAATATTCACACAACCTTAATCTCACACTCACACACACACACACACACACACACACACACACACACACACACACACACACACACACACACACACACACACACACACACACACACACACACACACACACACACACACACACACACACACACACACACTTGAAATTATATTCTGAATGAACAGAATAATATTTGAAGACAGGTCACTGACCTGAAACGTTAACTCTGCTTCTCTCTCCACAGATGCTGCCAGACCTGCTGAGTATTTCCAGCATTTCTTGTTTTTATTTCAGATTTCCAACATCCGCAGTATTTTGCTTTTATATTAGAATAATATCCCTGCCCAATTACATGGCTTTGTTGGTCAAGTGAACATGTTTGCATTTTTTCTCTCTTATTGTAATTACTTACCCTTTTGGTTCTCCCCATGTAGTCTTTCCCCGAGTTAAGGCTGTTTGGAGGCTGATTATGGTCCAGTTCCACCTCAGCTACATTAGCTCGAAGGTTCAACCCGAGAGGAGCAGACCACAGCCATCAAGCGTAAGCTGAGGAGCTGCCAGACCACGTGCAGGAAGCTGGATAATGAACTTACTGGGGTCGAGTGTAAAGAAAACTTTTTTTTAAACACAGTGAGTTGTGAGTTGTTATTATCTGGAACGCGCTGCCTGAAAGGGCTGTGGAAGCAAATTCAATAGTAACTTTCAAAAGAGAATTACATACATACTTGAACAGAAATAATAAAGGGCTTTGGGGAGAGAGCAGGGGAGTGGGATTAATTGAATAGCTCTACCAAAGAGCTAGCACAGGCACGATGGGCCGAATGGCTTCTTTCTGTGCTGGATCATTCTATGAGTTACTGCTGCAGGAAATTGCACCCACAATGAGCTCGAAATTTGCACTGGGTGATTTAGGCTTCAAATTTCCGCTAAAATTGATTTGCAGAATCACAGCTGTCAAATGTTTTATGAGCCAATACAATTGGACAGTGGAATAAAACCTTTTTCTTTATTTCTTTCCATTGAAAGACTATTCCTTGATGTATTTAAGAGCTGGAATCTGGTGCAATTTTATTAACACAACTGAAGATGGCTTAACACCAAAAATAAGCATTTTTAATGAGTTTCCAATTCTTCAGCCGAGTAACCCGTTTTAAAATCATGAAAATGGCAAAAGAAAAAAGGACACGGCACAATTTAATAGTTTTATTGGTATAGACTGGTCAGTTTCTTAGTAAATTAAACATATTTTAATTTAAAAACCTTCCAAGATGTGCCGAATTGTGTTCGCACACTGAAGATAATGAGTGCAGTTTGAAGAGAATTCCCAAACCAGTTTAATTGGTGGAAACTCACAATTTGGACTTGGGAGCTGGTTGGTTTTGTGGGCAGGGCCTGCTTCAGGTGGGGTGAATTTTGAGCCAGCATAAAATATCGCTGAAACCACAAGTGGTAAGTGGGTTTTGGGTGTAATTCAGTTACGTTTTAAATCCCATGATCTTTTGCAGTGGTTCGGCCGATTCCATCCAGATTGTGTTGATATGATTAATATAATTAAGCAGGAAACACAACCCATTGCATCCAACTCCACCATCATGAATCTCCCTCGTTGGTCTTCCTTATTTGCTATTCTCTGTCTCCCCTTTTCCTTTCAGTGAGTTGTATTTCACACTCTTCACTCTCCTCCTGTTTGCTTCCAAGTCCTTACACGCTGATCACAGGCAAAAATTGTCAGCTCCTTGTCAAACAGAGGGGTAGGGTCATGACTTTATGTGATAGTGTATAATTGGCGATAGTGAGTCAGCAGCTCATTCTGCCTTTCTTCCCATTGACTTCAATGGAATTAAGAATCGAGAGAGATGTTGAACTGGCTGCCAATTCACTATCAAAATGTACCCCAAGCTTTTTACAATCTCAGGCTATTTATCTTTTTGGTTAATCTTCTCCTTGTTTGCCTCCCCTTTTTCATTTACCATCCAATAGTTCCTCTCTGTGTCTCTTATCTGTGCTGTCCCCATTTTCTTTCTTCCACTCTTTCTCCGCCCCCACCCCCCGACCCCATTACTTTTATCTCCTTGTTTCTTGCTTTCTGGTCAATCTTGTTTCCTTGCTTGTTTTCTTCATTTAGTTTCTGTTTGGCCTTGTGAGTAGCACTCTCAGCTTTATATTTGGAGGCCTAGACTTCAAACACGACCGTTAAGAGATGAGCACACTTTGGTGCAGTAATGAGGGAGTGCTGCATTGTTGAAGGTGCAGCCTTTCAGATGTTAAGTCAAGGCCCTGTCTATCTGCTCCTGTGGGACCATTTGAAGAGGAGCAGGGAGCATTCACATTTTCCGGGCCAATGTTCCTCCCCTCAGCCGACAATGAAAAGAAACCAGGTTAGGTGATCATTTTCATAAAAGCAAAATACTGCAGATGCTGGAAATCTGAAATAAAAACGGAAAGTGCTGGAAATACTCAGCAGGTCGGGCAGCATCTGATGAAAGGTCACTGACCTGAAACAGACCTGAAATGTTAACTCTGCTTCTCTCTGCGCATAAACATCAATTTGAATTTATATTGCACCTTTAATGTTGTATAAATGCCCCAAGGCACTTCACAATTTGACACCGAGCTATATAAAGAAATATTCAGACAGATGACTAAAAGCTAGGTTTTATAGAGTGTTTTTAAAAGAAGAGAGAGGAAGGTAGAGAAGCCAACTTATTACACTTCCTAGTATGTTCTATTGCAACATCTCCTCAGGAACACAATAATTCTTCATTTAAGCATGGATTGTAGACAGTCCTGAAATGATTCCTACTGACAAATGTTCCAAAAATCTGCATGAAAAACGTTAATCCTACAAATCCATTACCATAACAAGCACAATAGCACTCTCTGACTAACACAGTTCTTGCCAGTAGCAATATCTTTGCCTTTTTAATACAGTCCCAGGTGTACTTGAGGCACGTGGTGCAATGTCAAATAAAAAAAGACATGTAATTGTCACACCTCTCACAAAGATCTGAGTGCTTCAAATAAATCAATGACTGGCTGTAGGTGGGCAACACCAAAGTGCACAGTCAGATCCCATACACAGCAATCAGAGGAATGACCTGTTAATCTAATTTTCAGCTGTTGGTTGTGGAAAGAATGTTGACCCAGGACAGCAGGTGAACCCTGTTTTTCTTTGAATAGTGCTGTGGGATCTTGAATATCCATCTAAACCACTGGAGAAGACAAACAAGGCCTTAGCTCAATGGCTTGCCCGAAAGATGTTATTTTGGACAATGCAACACTCCCTCACTCCTGTACTAAAATGTCAGCTTAGATTATGTGCGCAAGTCCTGGGCTGAGACTTGAACCCATTACCTTCTGACTTATCTGCGAGAGCGACAGCTGATGACTTCTGGGGAAATAATCAGCATTTTTGCCTTGCATTTGCTCTCCCTGATCAGTAAAGGAAAGATTTGCATCTCTATAGTGCCTTTCATGACCTCAGGCACTTTGCAGCCAATCAGGTACCTTCTGAAGTGCAGCCACTGTTGTAATGTAGAAAGTGTGTAAGCCAATTTGCACACAGCAAGATCCCATAAACAGTAAATGACCAGATAATATGTTTTAGTGATGTTGTTTGAGGGATAAGTATTGGCCAGTCCTCAAATTGAGTGTTGGGCAAATTGTTAATGCAGTGTGGAGAGAATGTTGATGGAAAACAATGCGCCAGAAATGATACTTAAATGAAGGCAATATGACAAGGAAGACATGCTACTCAAATCCACAGGCACAAAATGAGTAGGTAGCTACGCTCCACTTGACTTCCGCCAATTCTGGTCTTGGCAGTTCTAAATGTAGCGTCAAACCAAGATTATAATGTCTGCAGGAGGGTCCCTTCTGGCACCTGAGCACATTTTAAGCTGGTAATTGCAATCGAATCAAATATCCCACTGTGACTTTTCATTTCTCACATCAACGATCCACTTGGCCTCATCCTCATGGGATTGAAGATTTAATCTCCATTATTGCTGCAACTGGGGCAGATTTTCACAGTGGACCCATGTCCACCCAAAGCTGGATTGAGAGAGCAACATATGAACTTCCTTCAGCTCCTTTTGGGTGCTACAGAGAACCTTTGATTCTGCTGCTCTATCCCAGATTTGAACACAGGTTGCAGAGGTGAATGGTTAGTATCATAACCTGAGCAACAAGAATACTTAAACTACTTTAATAATGAGACCACCATGTGTATGGGACAGGTATTGTCCCCTGTTAGTCAACTGTGAGAAACTCTCATTTCAGGGCAAGGAGACTTCATGCTAAAGGACAGCAAATGGCGTAAATATTACACACCCTTCCCCCTACTTACAAAGACTAATTTGGTCCATTGCTGAATCAGACATCAATGGTAGAGAGAGAGATATCCTGTCATGGGAAGGACTTCTAATCAGAGTTTTTAAAAAAGAAATCTTTTAAAATGCCAAGTGCATGTGAAAACAGAAGTTTGCACTGTACCTAACACCCTTGACACGAATTTTGTTCAAGCTATCTCTGTCCTATAATTAAGTATGAAATAAGTGCCGTGTGCATAAGCTACAGTCATTTAACAAGGGGATTTGTTAAGCTCCTGAGCACGAGGGATACTGAAAATATATGGGCTCTGAGAGATAAGAAGGTTAAGAGGAGATTTGGTCGAGGTGTTCAAAATCATGAATTTTTCTCCTTATTTATTCTATCACTTCTTTGGCCTCCTTATCTCGAGAGACAATGGGTAAGCGCCTGGAGGTGGTCAGTGGTGTGTGGAGCAGCGCCTGGAGTGGCTATAAAAGCCAATTCTAGAGTGACAGGCTCTTCCACAGGTGCTGCAGAAAAATTTGTTTGTCGGGGCTGTTACACAGTTGGCTCTCCCCTTGCGCTTTTGTCTTTTTTCCTGCCAACTGCTAAGTCTCTTCGACACGCCACACTTTAGCCCCGCCTTAATGGCTGCCCGCCAGCTCTGGCGAATGCTGGCAACTGACTCCCACAACATGTGATCAATGTCACAGGATTTCATGTCGCGTTTGCAGACGTCTTTAAAGTGGAGACATGGACGGCCGGTGGGTCTGATACCAGTGGCGAGCTCGCTGTACAATGTGTCTTTGGGGATCCTGCCATCTTCCATGCGGCTCACATGGCCAAGCCATCTCAAGCGCCGCTGACTCAGTAATGTGTATAAGCTGGGGATGTTGGCCGCCTCGAGGACTTCTGTGTTGGAGATACGGTCCTGCCACCTGATGCCAAGTATTCTCCGGAGGCAGCGAAGATGGAATGAATTGAGACGTCGCTCTTGGCTGACGTACGTTGTCCAGGCCTCGCTGCCATAGAGCAAGGTACTGAGGACACAGGCTTGATACACTCGGACTTTTGTATTCTATCAAAACCAAAGAAAGGGTCAGTAGCCAGAAGACACAGGATTGGTATCCTTTCATCTATGAAAGATGATGGACATACAGCAAACACTCCATTTCGGTGGGGTGTCTTCTCTTGGTGCACTTTTGCTGATGGCTGTGAAGGCCAATCCTTGAGAGGTAGGTTCTGCCACACGTGCTGCACATGAAGCTGCCAAGTGACGCTGTGAGTTGTTCTTTTGATGTTGGCGCCTGTTGCCAAGCTGCTGTAGCAACTGGTCATCAAGATATGGCACACCAGTCCACAGGGTGTGTCGCCATTTCCCTCTTTCGCCAGCTAGTGACTCCCAAGTGCAATAGGCGACATTTAGGGCCTTCATATTGCACTTGTAAGCATGGTTGAAGTGGAACTTTGGGCACCCGATTGGTCATCTGGCCCCGGCTACTTCACCATACAGAAGATCCTTGGGTATACGACCATCTTCCATCCTGCAGACGTGTCTGATCCACCAAAGTCGCCTCTGTTTGATTAGCGCCAACACACTTGGGAGCTCTGCCTTTGAGAGGACTGCTGCATTTGTGATTTTGTCCTGCCAGGATATACCCATAATGCACTGCAGACAGCGAAGATGGAAATTATTGAGCTTCTTTTCCTGGTAGCTGTAAGGTAGCTTTAGTATGTTCCTATGTTTCTGCGGCTAATAGTAGAGCTAAGTTGAAGAAAACTGATCTGAACGAATACACCTGCAGCCTTACACGTCTATTTACATACTGTATTGCTATCAAATCGGTTGAGAAATTAAATAAATATGTCAATTTAGAAGTGCTGATACTGTAATCAATGCTGAGAATGGTTTGTTTGCTCTTGTGTAAAACACTACTTCCATCACAATAGCCTAAATAATTACAGTTTGCACACCAGCGTCACCTTTTATAACACCAATTTGCTGTTTTATAAGCAGCTTTTCTCAATCTAACACTCAGTCCATCTGAAATGTAATGACAGAATCTTAATTAGATTCATTCTCCACGAATCAAAAATATGTCCCAGCCTCCAAAGTTCTTGAAAAATCAAAATAGTTTTAGCCCTTCCAGAATACAATGACTCAATACAGTTATTTCTAGCGATGGAATGTCAATCATTGTATTCCTGTGTGGATTCTGGACTTTCCTAACAGTTTGCTTCCATATCCTGTGTGTATTGGATTCAGAAACTGGTCTGAGATCAGTTGAGTCAGCCTTAGCTCGAGGCAATCAAACCACGTAGACAGTTTGGAGCCGACTCATAATGAATTCTGACTTTAGAGATGTGCGTTGACCCCAAGTAATTCAACTCATCCCCTTTTTAGCCATGTCCTAGACTGGATTAAAACAGCTGTATTGATATAAATGACTGGGTCTATTCAGGATAAGCATTCACGTTTGAAATTTAAAGTTAGATTGAGATCTTTTGCTAATTTTCTCCTCTTCGCCTCTCTGCCCGTTTGCTGAAGGTGTTGGTTCCTTGCTACCATATGGCTCTACAGACATCAGTTGTCTCATGGTACCTTAACTCCAGAGCACATTCTTCTTCTGTGAGTCTGGTGCTACAAGCCATTCGACCTTAGGGAGGGACCTAACCACCACCCGACATGCATACTTGAGCCCTTTGCTAGGAGTTACTGTGTTGTGATCAGGAGTGGAAACTCAAGCCAATGTACCCCTCCCTCAATTGTGGGGTGTGGGGTGCGGGAAGAGAAGGGAATATAATGGAACCCACTGTAGGGCATCGCTGCTGACTCCAGTTACAATCAGCTGCCTCAACACAGACCAGCTACAAACTTGGGACAGGTTGTCCATTGAGGAAGTTGAATAGTTTCACCTACTCTGTTAACTTCAGTAAAAGTTTAACCCAGTGTGTCATTAGTAAGAGTTAAGAATTCCAAGAACTCGAGTTGGCTATGTGTTGATAAAAATCGCCTTGCTACGAATCTTTAAATATATAGAATTGTACATGATGAGAAATGGCATCAATCTAGGAATGGCTGCATATTAGCATACGATTGTTTTAACATATTTCTAGAACAATCTTTTATCCATTATATTACCAGAGATATGAAGCTGTTTGTTGTAAAAAGATTAAGGCCTCCAATAAAGAGGTATTTTTATGTGAATGTTTCTATTCGCAATGATTGAAATTGAACTAGGGAGGAGAACTTTACATTGGTGGTAAAATATTTTACATTTAAAGCCTCAGAGTTGCTGTACTGTGTAATCATCTCAATTTAAATACCATTTATTTTCAGCAATCAAGATGGCAGTAGTGGTTTGTCGCTTCTAAGCACTATTGTCTTTTAGCTTGTAATCTGTTTTCTGTAAGCGGCAGGCATGGGGACAGGCCAAGGATGGCTGCAATGTTGTGTGTGGGGATCAATTGCCAAAGCTCTGTGCTAGACACGATGGATGTTTAAAGGCAGTGTGATGGTGTAGCTCCAGGCGCTGCTCCACACACCACTGACCACCTCCAGGCGTTTACCCATTGTCTCTCGAGATAAGAAGGCCAAAGAAGATGGTGTAGCATACTGGTTTTCCAACACAATGTGACTGCGATTCTGCACTAGGTATCTCCTGACCTCAACTGTGCCGAGTTGGGAAAGTACCGAGTGAAAGGCCAAGAGCTTCCCCAAGGACATAGTATTTACAGCACAAACAGGCCATTCGGCCCAAAAGGGCCATGCCGGTGCTTATGCTCATTCCACCCTTCATCAACATGGAGGGGTAGGAAATTGAAGGGACTCATATCAGTTCTCTATCACACACTTCTAATTGGATGGGTGGCATTGGCAGAGACCTAGGAGTAAGTCAAGTGTGAATTATCTCAGTGTAGTGTCTGTTATACCCCAACCTCCTCTTGCGTTGTGAGCATCTTTAACAATGGGACCAAGAAATGTCTGAAATACGCTATTTTCCCTTTCCTGGTGAATGATAATTATGTGTCCATCACCATACATATCATCCCACCTCCCCTTGCACCTTCACCCGTTTGATGTAAAGCATCCACTCGTACTCCTACTCGTCATAGCCTTCTGCCAGTAGCACCCTTTCTACAAGTGGCCTGAGGTTTACTCCCTCAGTTTTTCTCCTTCACCTCCCCCTCGCCCCTACCACCCTCCAGTGCCTGTGTTTTTCTCAAAGTCAATTGAGTACAGCAGCAAGCCCCTGCGCTGGCATAGAGCGCCAGTACAGCAGAGTGCTGTGCCATATCTTGCTTCATATCAATTGATGACGTGAAGTGAAAAGCTACACAAACAAACAGCTGTGTTTGAACCACCCTCTGCAACCCCCTGATGCCACAACCTTTGTCGTCACAAAGTGTCTCAGTTCACTCAACCAATGATAAACAAACCCCGCATTACCGCACAACCAGATTCCCACATGACCAAATTCAGCCACTGGGATAACTCCTGTGTGCATTGCACAGGAAACCATGGCCTCCTGTTGGAAATAAATGATAACACAAAGATTTAAAAAACAACCTTCTTAATTTGAAGGCATTGGAAGTGTTTGGATTCGATCGTTACCTGCAAGGTCGGAGGTGGTTGATTTAAGGGTGTACTGCACACAGAGACCATTCAGACTGAGGAAGCGGTGCAACAACAAGGTTGATCTGAGCTATTAGGAATGATAGGATAAGCTGGAGCTTCAGATAGAGACTCACAAAGAAGACACTGAACAACCAAAAGAAAGGAAGCCCAAAGCAATCCTTGGAATGGCGAAGGTTGAGGGGAGATTTGATTGAGGCGTTCAAAATCATGAAGGATCTCAATAGAGTAAATAAGAAGAATCTATTTCCAGTGACAGGAGGGTTGGTAACCAGAGGACACAGATTTATGGTGATTGGCAAAAGGACCGAAGGGTTAGGTGAGGAGAATTTTTTTTTTTACAGTTAGTTATGATCAGGAATTGGATAAATTGAAAGGGAAAATTTTGCAGGGCTTTGGGGAAAGCGTAGGGGAGTGGGACTACTTGGTTAGCTCTTTCAAGGAGCTGGCATAAGGACCATGGGCCAAATGGCCACCTTCTGTTTTGTATCATTCTATGATTCTGAACACCAGGACTGTAGGACAAAAGAGCACAATATTGTGAAGAGCAAACTCAGCTCTTTTTTCTCTGACAATTCTCCCCTCTTCCCCTTGACTGAAGACACTGAGTCCGTAATGAAGTATGGTTCCATGGGCACCAGTTGTATTACTCTACCTTGCCCAAGGGCACGGTCTGTCAATGAGTGGCAGCTGGGGTTCCAGACCTCATTACAGCCTTGGTCTAAACATGGACAAAAGAACTGAATTTCTGAGGTAAGGGGAGGGTGATTGCCCTTGACATCAAGGCAGCATTCGACCGAATGTGGCATCAAGGAGCCCGAGCAAAATTGAAGTCAATGGGAATCAGGGCTGAAAACTCTCCACTGGTTGGAGTCATACCTAGCACAAAGGAAGATGGTTGAGGTTGTTAGACACCAATTAGCTCAGCCCCAGGACATCACTGCAGGAGTTGCTCAGGGCAGTATCCTAGGCCCAAATGTCTTAAGCTGCTTCATCAATGATCCTCCCTCCATCATAAGATCAGAAGTGGGGATATTCGCTGATGATTGTATGATGTTCAGTACCATTCACAACTCCTCAGATACTGAGGAGTTACTGTCCACATGTAGAAAGACCTGGACAACATTTAAGCTTGGGCTGATAAGTGGCAAGTAACATTCACGCTACACAAGTGCCAGGCAATGACAATCTCCAACAAGAGAGAATTTAACCATCTCCCCTTGACATTCAATGGCATTACTATCACTGAATCCCCAACTATCAACATCCTGGGCGTTACCATTGACCAGAAACTGAACTGGACCAGCCATATAAATACCATGGCTACAAGAGCAGGTCAGAGGCTAGGAATCCTGTGGCAAGTAACTCACCTCCTGACTTCCCAAAGCCTGTTCATCATCTACAAGGCACAAATCAGGAGTGTGATGGAATACTCTCCACTTGCCTGGATGAGTGCAGCTCCAACAACACTCAAGAAGCTCGACACCATCCAAAACAAAGCAGTCTGCTTGATCAGCACCCCATCCAGCACTTTAAACTTGCATTCCCTCCGCCACTGGCACACAGTGGCAGCAGTGTGTACCATCTACTAGATGCACTGCAGCAACTTGCCAAGTCTCCTTCGACAGCACCTTCCAAACCCGTGACCTCTACCATCTAGAAGGACAACGGCAGCAGATGCATGGGAACACCAACACCTGCAAGTTCCCCTCCAAGTCACACACCGTCCTGACTTGGAACTATATCACCGTTCCTTCACAATCACTGGGTCAAAAACCTGGAACTCCCTTCCTAACAGCATTATGGTTGTACCTACACCACACGGACTCCATTGGTTCAAGAAGGCAGCTCTCCACCACCCTCTCAAAGGCAATGAGGGATGGGAGCAAATTCTGGTCTGGCCAGCAACACTCCCATCGTTTGAATGAATAAAACAAAACTCCAAGAACATAAGAAATGGAGTAGATCATTTGATCTCTCGAACTTGCTCCACCATTCAATATGATCATGGCTGATCCTCTACCTCAATTCCACTTTCCCACCGTTTCCCATATCCCTAGATTCCCAAAAAGCTATCTATCCCAGCTTGGATATTCTCAAATCCCTGCACTTTGGAATTCGCTTCCTAAACCCCTCAGCATTGTTTTCTTCACCTCCAGACATCTCCTCCAAACTTACCGATTTGACAGTGTGTTCAGTCACCTGCTCTAACTCTTCTTCCTACTCTTCCTTTCTGTCCCTGGATCTCTGTGTTAGATGCCAAATGTTTGATTGAATGAAGTATGCTGTGTATATGTGAGTTGTCCTTGTACTTTTCCCTTGATCCAAATGCTGGGACTTGTAGTCGATTTTTGCATTTGACTAAACTATTATCTTATTGTTAGTTTTTGGGGAAGGTGAATTATTTTGTGATAGATGGTACTGAGGAATGGACTATTTTCCAGTCCCTAGTGCACTTGTAATGCTTCCAGAACAAGACAGAGGTGGAATAAATCTTCCTCTGAAATCGCAACCTCGAAGGAGCAACCTTTCTGCACCAGGCTCATTTCTAGTTCCAGTTGTCAGACTGAGTACTCTCGAAGTGCAGCTGAAATTTCATGGCCAATTAAAGATAAAATATGGTTGGGTTTGCAGAATGGACTCAACCCTAACATGAACCAACTTGAGATTGCTCCAAGTTTATTCCATAGTAACTGGCAATACAGTAGAGATTTTCACCACATCAAGCCATGATGGAGTGGAACCTAGATAAAAGGATACCATGTAAACCACAATGCCACTCAATCACTTTTCAAAGTGTCTTTAACAAGCACCACAAAAAAAAATGCTTTTATAGTGAGCACTGCCACTCCATAAATTTAGGGAGCAAGCTGATAAATTAACGTTGGGTCTTTTTGCTTTGAGTCTCTTTTTCTTTGAAACAGTGGGATCGTTTTCTCTGGTTGCTATAGGGCAGATTTTCCTGGATTCCCCTCTGGCCCAGCCCTACCCAGCCTAGGCCTTGCTTGGCCTAGAACAGGTGCAGAACCCCCTCTGCCCCCTTAAGCAAACCCCAAAATTCCAAGGGCAACATAAAAGGTGGGGATAACAAGCCTCTTGCCCCTTTTTCTTGATCTTTGCAGTAGGGAAAATGCATGAACTTTAAGGAGATTTGATTTATTTTTTGATTTAGAGATACAGCACTGAAACAGGCCCTTCGGCCCACCGAGTCTGTGCCGACCATTAACCACCCATTTATACTAATCCTACACTAATCCCATATTCCTACCACATCCTCACCTGTCCCTATATTCCCCTACCACCTACCTATACTAGGGGCAATTTATAATGGCCAATTTACCTATCAACCTGCAAGTCTTTTGGCATGTGGGAGGAATCCAGTGCACCCGGAGGAAACCCATGCAGACACAGGGAGAACTTGCAAACTCCACACAGGCAGTACCCAGAATTGAACCCGGGTCGCTGGGGCTGTGAGGCTGCGGTGCTAACCACTGCGCCACTGTGCCGCCCTGAGAAAGGTCAGGAAAACTGACCCTTGCCAGTTGGATCCCACTCCAAACTCCATTCCTCTCTCTGGCAAAAGTCTGAGATTAAGACAGTGTGTTCGCAATCTGGGTGTCACATATGACCCTGAGGTGAGCTGCTGACCTCATATGCGTGCCATCGCTAAGGCTCCCAATTTCCACCTCCGTAACATCACCCCACCTCTCCCCTGCCTCAGCTCATCTGCTGCTGAAACCCTCATTCCTGCTTTCATTACTTCTAGACTTGACTATTCCAACGCACTCCTGGCTGGTCTCCCACATTCTACTCTCTGTAACCTGCGTGTCATCTAGAACTTTACTGCCCATGTTGTAACTTGGACTGTCCTGTTCCCCCATCACCCCTGTGCTCGCTGACCTACATTGGCTCCCAGTCAAGCGACATCTTTGTGGCAACCTACCCTCTTTGACCAAGCTTTTGGTCACCTGACCTATTATCTCCTTTTGTAGCTTGGTAGCATACTTTGTTTTATAATGCTCCTGCAAAGTGCTTTGGGACCTTTTATTACATTAAAGGTGCTATAGAAATATAAGTTGTTGTTGAAGTCACACTGCAAATAGGAAATTTGCTCCAGTGAAATCACAAACCCTTTTTTTCAATATCTGAAAGTATTTTTATGATTTCCCTGGAAACAAAGACTTGCAGGGACTCTTCCCTCATTGGCTTATGATGGAGTTGTATGAGTAAAGGAACAAAATCTCTATTTTCCCTGAAGTAATGAAAAATCTGACTCAAATGGCACAGCATTTGGACTGAAAGCACTGGATCAAGGATCCAAAGGTTTGCCTCGTCACTTACTGCGATTGCCCAAAAAACTGCTCAGAGCTGAAACAAAATCTGCAATGCATAAAATGTTTGCTGGTGCAGTCATGTTGTTCAACACAAAATAACTTTAAGAATTATACATTAAATAGTCCTTTGGGAGTGAGTGTACTGCAGCATTTTTGCCTCACAGATGTATAATTGAGGTTCTCTGGTCCTTTTGGGAACAGTAGGCACTGTACTCTATCAACTTTTCAGTACAAAAACCATTCTATAATAATTCAAAACTAACCCTCAAACAGAGCACTGTCTATGCATGAATCTAAAGAGTTTACTTTGGCCATTTCTTGTATTGCCAGTATAAATAAAACCCAATCCTTAGATATGTAATGCACTCCAGTGCACGGTTAAATCTCTTCATGTGTCACCCGTAACATATCAGCCTTGGAACACTGCTACTTGCTGGGACTAATTCTTGTGGAGTTAACATTCTAACAGTAAGCTTTGGGTGCAGGATAACGTGTGTCAATAACTTCTGCAATATTTAGATAAAGAAGGAATTTTCCTCCACACAAGATCAGGGGGCAGGTTGTTCAAACTTGCCCGTCTAAGAGCAAAGTCCAAAGTACGGTAGGTCCTCATCAGGGAACTCCTCTTTGCTGACGATGCTGCTTTAACATCTCACACTGAAGAGTGCCTGCAGAGTCTCATCGACAGGTTTGCGGCTGCCTGCAATGAATTTGGCCTAACCATCAGCCTCAAGAAAACGAATATCATCGGGCAGGACGTCAGAAATGCTCCATCCATCAATATTGGCGACCACGCTCTGGAAGTGGTTCAAGAGTTCATCTACCTAGGCTCAACTATCACCAGTAACCTGTCTCTAGATGCAGAAATCAACAAGCGCATGGGTAAGGCTTCCACTGCTATGTCCAGACTGGCCAAGAGAGTGTGGGAAAATGGCGCACTGACATGGAGCACAAAAGTCCGAGTGTATCAGGCCTGTGTCCTCAGTACCTTGCTCTATGGCAGCGAGGCCTGGACAACATATGTCAGCCAAGAGAGACCTCTCAATTCATTCCATCTTCGCTGCCTCCGGAGAATACTTGGCATCAGGTGGCAGGACCGTATCTCCAACACAGAAGTCCTCGAGGCGGCCAACATCCCCAGCTTGTCCACCCTACTGAGTCAGCGGCCCTTGAGATGGCTTGGCCATGTGAGCCGCATGGAAGATGGCAGGATCCCCAAAGACACATTGTACAGTGAGCTCGCCACTGGTATCAGACCCACCGGCCGTCCATGTCTCCGCTTTAAAGACGTCTGCAAACGCGACATGAAATCCTGTGACATTGATCACAAGTTGTGGGAGTCAGTTGCCAGCGTTCGCCAGAGCTGGCGGGCAGCCATAAAGACAGGGCTAAAATGTGGCAAGTCGAAGAGACTTAGTAGTTGGCAGGAAAAAAGATAGAGGTGAAAGGGGAGAGCCAACTGTGTAACAGCCCCGACAAACACATTTCTCTGCAGCACCTGTGGAAGAGCCTGTCACTCTAGAATTGGCCTTTATAGCCACTCCAGGCGCTGCTTCACAAACCACTGACCACCTCCAGCTGCTTATCCATTGTCTCTCGAGATAAGGAGGCCCAAAAGAATTTAGATGTAGTCATTCACTAGTCCCACCAACCCCCAACTCAGCTGCCTAGCAATCCCCATATTCTCCTTGGTTTTACTTGAAACAGTGGGGACTTCGTTGGGACAAAAGCATAACTCGCCTAGTGTCTGGATCCCATGGCACTATTTAGAAGAGCAGGGGAGTTCCTCCCGGTGTCCTCGCTAATATTTATCCCTCAATCAACATCACAAAAATAGATTGTCTGATGATTATCACATTTCTGCTTGTTGAGCCTTGCTGGGCGCATCTTGGCGGCTTTGATTCCTACATTACAAAAGTGGTGGCACTTCACAAGAAAACGTCCTTCATTGGCTGTAAAACGCTTTGGCATGTAGTGAGGTCATAAAAGACACTATAGAAATGGAGTTTTTTGTTCTTTCTGCCTGCAGTAGGTGGTGCTCTGTCCACCATCAACAGCCTCTTATCTGAAAGGAGGTGTGCTTTGGGTGAGGGAAAGAAGAGAGGGGACTGGGGATCGTTGGAACAGAGTGATGGGAAGTGTTAAGATGATGGGGTGGTCAGGAAGGACGGCCGAGATTTTGCTGCTGATATTTTCTTCCTTCCCGTGCTCTACTAAAAGTAGAAGATGTTCAGTCTGGCAGTGGCATTAGCTGTCAGTATTCCAAGGTGCTTTTGGTGTTTGAGACTCTACCAGGATCAGTGCACTGAATGGTTCTTCTTATAAATCCAACATTTCGATCGCCAAGGCTTTTGAACTGCATACCTTTGACTACATTAAAAAGTCATGTTGTGTGTCAGGAGTGTGGTGATGTCGCTCACTGTTTGAAGTATTTTCTTTCATTCGCACTGCCTCATCATTTCTGTAAAGTACAGATGCTGAACACATTGAGACTGTCGGGCTAGTTTGGATATTTATACAGAGTCTAGCTGACCCATTTGCAATGTGCTTTCTGGCTTACATTGTCTCCAATGCTTCAATTTTAAAATTCTCATCCGTGTTTCCAAATCCCTCCAAGGCCTTGCCCCTCCCTTTCTCTGTAATCTCCTCCAGTCTGACAACTCTCAGAGATGTCTGTGCTCCTCCAATTCTGGCCTCAGGTATCCCTGATTTTAATCGTTCCATCATTGGCAGCCATGCTTTCAACCCCCTAAGGCCCTGAGCTCTGGAATTCCCTCCCTAAACCTCTCCTCCTCTCTACCTCTCTCTCCTTCTTCGATTCTTACCTTAAAACCTACCTCTTTGACCAAGCTTTAGGTTCACCTGCCTTAATATCACCTTATGCGTCTCAGTGAAATTTTGTTTGGTAATGTGTGCCTTGGAACGTTGCAGGCTGGGTTAAGTTCAAAATTGTGCTGCATTTTGAACAGCATGAGTTCAGACAAAAACATACTTGCCATTTTTTCAGAAAATTAACCTATGACACACAATATATGTCTGTATCTCTTGCATCTGCAAGTCACACACCAAACATCACACTTTTGTTCAAGGCAAACATCTAAATCTTAGCAGAAAGAAAGCAAAAAAGGATGGTCATGTTATACTGGGCTCCTCTGATGTGGAACCAGGAATTTACAGTTACGATTGTCTGGTGATGGGCCTTGGGGGTTTAGCAGCAGCAGCTACAATATTCCAGTTTATGACATTTCTCAATAGGGAGGACAATGACCTAAAAATATATGGACAAGTGAGCAGCTCAACATCACAATCCTGCCCCAAACCACAAGTACTGCCACAGGAGATCTACTAGATTGAAATATTTCCTAATTCTCCCTGGAAGGTAGATTTTAGACTCCATTGGGGAAGGAAAAAGAATTGTGCATTTTTGGGATGCTGTCGTCAGTGAGACTAAATGTCAGCAAGACACCTTTAAAAAGTATTACAGATGCAAAGCAATTTTTATGCTACAAAGAGGTGTGCTTGATATTTCTTGTCCATTTTTGTTGAATATGGTTCTGTTTTTATTTCACTTGACACTGGCTGGTGACATTATTGAGGAGATGGTTTGGATCCTGTCCAAAGGGAGATACAGTCCATCATTCAACCAGTGCTCATTCAGGATTTGGCTCATTTCAACTGCAAGTTTGCAGCAGCTACTGATCTGAGATGGGTAATCGGTGTATTGTTTTCCAGCTAGCGGCTCCTCGTTTATTCTGCCTCGTACATCCTTGGAGGGGACCAGGGGGCATGTGCTTAAACTGCACAAGGATAGGAACAGATTGGGATGATGGGCAGTTCATCTATGCCCAGGGAGTAGTAAGCCTCTGGGATGTGGTACTTGCTGGTGCTCTGGTGCTGACTCTCCGCCTTCAAGAGGGAGTTGCAGCAGTTCCTGACTGGGGCAAAGATTCCATCATTTTTTTGAAAGCCTTGCAGATGACACTTGGCCCGTGTGATCTCTTGGACTGTTTTCGATCGCCCAAGGGGGTTGGCGAGGAATTTTCCAGAGATTCTTTAATCCCCTTATTGGTCCTGAGTTTTTCTTGGTCTCCTTGCCTCCCCCTGGTGATTACATAGCTGCAAGGGTTTCGGGATGGGGTGGTGGTTGTGTTTGTGGTAGAGGGCAGTAAGCGTCTAATTATGATGCTCCAGCCACCATAGTATGTGGGGCCGTCTTGATGGACCTTCCCAGTATTATCATATGTGCGTATACACACAGGCTGTGTGAGGTTGGCAGGTTGTGTTTTATATGGATTGGCTTTAGATAGACACATGGCATAATAATGCAATGGCAGTGTGATCTCGTTTGAGAAAGGAGTGACCAGATTCGATTTATTAGGATCTTTTATCTTGCTGAAATAACTGTGCAATATAAACGTTAGTTGCCCCCTGTTTGCAGTAGTCAGTGCACAGTCAGGCCCCCATATGAGAAAAAAGATAGAGGCACTGGAGAAGGTGCAGAAAAGGATAATACTGGAACATAAAGGAAAGATTGAACAGGCTCTAGAAAACAGAAGACTGAGGGGTGACCTAATAGAGGTCTTTAAAATTATGCAAGTGTTTGATAGGGTCAATGAGTATAAGATAGTCACTAATAAATCCAATAAGGAATTCAGGAGAAACTTCTTTTCCCAGAGCGTGGTGAGAATGTGGAACTCGCTATCACATGGAGTGGTTGAGGTGAATAGTATAAATGCATTTAAGCGGAAGCTCGATAAGTACATGAAGGGGAAAGGAATAGAGAGATATGCTGACACTGTGAGATAGAAAGGGGTCGGAGGAGGTTTGTGTGGAGCAGAAACACTGGCATGGACCAGTTGGGCCGAATGGCCTGTTTCTGTGCTGGACAGTCGTGTAAATCCATGCAGTCAATAGCTGAGAGAGTTTGCTACTTTCTCATCCGTTCACTCTGTTTACCATGATGCTTGGGAGACATGCCAAAACATTTCCTTTTGTGCAAAAATCCAGCCTTTAAAGGATTGCACTTGAACTAAACCTACATTCCAAAACACATCAAACACGCAGCCTATGAGTCAGCCTGTGGAGCATCAGATGATTTAAATGTCTGAAAGGTGATTGTCGAGCAAAATGGGACATTCCTAACGTTTGAATTCTTGAAATAGCTGCCACCAGGAACACCACACAACTGCCCATTTATTTAAACCCTGCACAGGGTAAGGAATCTGGCCAAAAGGATTTTGGCATTTACACTCTGATTGAATTACAAAGATTAACTCGCAGCATTTTGTCGTCACACATAATCACCAGTAATATGTGTGTTTTGTAAACGAAACTCAGGCATCTCCCGTTACATTGCTCACACTGAGCTAGAGGTTATGAGCAAGGAGGTTGGGTGCAGAATTCGGGGAGAGGAGTAATTCAGCCTCAGGTGTGCTTAGTCAGTAACACTCTCACTGCTGAGGCCCAAGGTTGTGGGATCAAGTCCCACCCCAGAGACTTGAGCACAAAATCTAGGCTGACACTCCTCCTGCAGTACTGAGAGAGCACTGTACTGTCAGAGGAGCCGCCTCTTGGACGAGATGTTGAACTGAGACCCCATCTGCCCTCTCAGATGGACACACAAGATCCCACGGCACTATTTCAAAGAAGAGCAGGGGAGTTTTATCCCCGGTGTCCTGGCCAATATTTATCCCTCAACCAATATCACTAAAAACAGATTATCTGGTCATTATCACATTGTTGTTTGTGGGAGCTTGCTGTGTATAAATTGGCCGCCGAATTTCCTACATCACAACAGTGACTTCACTTCAAAAGTACTTAATTGACTGTGTAAAGTGCTTTGGGACGTCCTGAGGTTGTGAAAGGTGCTATTTAAATGCAAGTCTTGGCCCACAGTATTTTTTATAGAGTGTGAAGGAGCATGCCTACAAACATAAAGCTGGTCAAACGTTTGGGGGCTGTTTATATACCTGCCAGCAGTGGTCCCTTTAAGGATCGGTCAGCAGTGACACCTTTAGGCAGGTAAACGGCAAGACACAGAAACTGTGTCTTTGTGCCTGCCCCACCTACATGTCCCTTCAAATTGCAATAGGCATCGTAGCTACATCATACAATCCCAAAATTGCCTGGAATAGGTTAATGCTCTGGTTTGTCAATGTTCGTCTGTTTAAAGATGGAGGTGATTGGAGCTCATCCTGGGGCCATTACCAACCCATTAGCACTGACTTAGATGAGTTAAAATTGGCCCCGTTGAATTTGATCCAATGGGCTGGGAGTGGTTAGCGCGCCATCTCTCAAGGAAGCAAGAACATCCATAATTACTGTTGGATCGAATTACATCGAGTCTATGGCACAGAAACAGGCCATTCAGCTCAACTGGCCCATGTTGGTGTTTATGCTCCACGTAAGCCTCCTCTCACCTCTCTTCATCCCACCCTATCAGCATATCCATCCATTCCTTTCTGCCTCATGTACTTATCTAGCTTCCTCTTAAATGTATCTATTCTATTCGCCTTAATTACTCCTTGCGGTGCGAGTTCCACATTCTCACCACACAGTGGGTAAAGAAGTTTCTCCTGAATTCCTCATTGGATTTATTGCTGACTATCTTATATTTATGTTATATTTAGTTTTGATCTCTCCCCTCCACAGGTGGGAACATTTCTCTGGAATAACTCATTGATTTCAATGAACTGGGGCTATAGCAGCATCACCAACTCAATATTTCAATAGATTCCACAAAAAAGTAACTGAAAATGCTTTGCTCACAAACCTGTGACAGTCTCAGCTCCTCTTTAAACAACAACTTGCATTCATATTAACATAGTAAAACCTCCCAAGGAGCTTCCCGTGAGTATTATCAAATAAAATGTGACAATGTCACGAACTATTTTTTTCTCCTCTGCTTAAAACAGTGTACCTTTAAGACAGAGAGAGAAGTTTTTAAGATTCTTTGAGAACAGTGCCACAGCCAGCTTGTTCCCTAGGTAACAGCAGGAGACGTGCTGTAATCCTTCAATTTGACTGTGCGCATGGACTGGCTGAAATCAGTCCGAACTAGAGCACAATGAAGCTGTCTAAATCTCAGCAGAGAAAATCTACATTGAGCTCAGATTGTGTTTGCCTAAGAAGTAAAGAACCCAGGAAAGAACATTTTCATTGTTGGAGGTAGTAAAGTCTGTTTTATTTTGAAACTCTAAGACGTTTCTGCTACAGAAGTACTTCTGTCTATTGCCTGTTTGTGTTTGCTGGAATTCTCAGTGAAGTTTCTGCCAAAGGACTGCCAGTTTGAAAATCCAAGTTGTCCTATTGCTGTGCTCCTCATTGAAAGAACCGTGTGATGCTTGCTGCAGCTGAAATACTTTGAATGCCTATCCATTAAAGACTGTCTCATCGAATTCACCTGGAGACTTCAAGTGGCATCTCATTATTCTACTCTGGGACACCCCATCAACTGGGAACGTAACTCACCAAGACTTACAGCCCAGCTACTTACTTTATTCCTAAGAAACTCCATTTAAAAAAAAAGGTTAATCGATAGTTTTTGAATGTGTGTGTTGTGTATGTGTGTGTGCATGGGGTGGGTGGGGGGGGGGAGCGATTTAGGTTAAATAAGAAGTTATAAGGTCTTTAGACATAAATTTATCTTAATAGTGTTTAAGATTTAGTTTATTAATAAATAGTTCATTTGTTGTTGTCTAAAGATACCTGGTTTGGTGCATTTTATTCTGGGGGTTAATAAAGTGTTTAATTTGGCTGTTTTCCAGTTAGTGGGAAAACTTTAATTAATATGCTCCGACCTGTGGAGTGATGGGACTGAATTGACAGTGCATTGCTCCCACCTCGGTCGTAACAAAACCAAGCCACATAAGGAGATGGGAAATGTTAGGACGGGTGACCAAAAGCTTAGTCAAAAGAGATAGGCTTTAAGGACCATCTTAAAGGAGGAGAGAGAGGTAGCGAAGCAGAGAGGTTTAGGGAGGGAATTCCAAAGCTTAGAGACTATGCAGCTGAAGGTACAGCTGCCAATGGGAGAGCAAAGAAAATCATGCATGTGCAAGAGGCCCAAATTGGAGGAGCACAGAGAACATAAAGGGTTGTAGGGCTGGAGGAGATAGGGAGGGACAAGGCCATGGAGGGATTTGAACTGGGAGACAATGTACATCAGCCATCACAAGGGTGAATGGGCAGGAGATGGTGCGGGGTAGGATACGGGCTGCCGAGTTCTGGATGAGCTCAGGTTTATGTAGGGTGGAAAATGGGAGGCTGGCCAGGGGAGCATTGGAGTAGTCAAACAGGGAACACCAGTAATTTTTCCCAATTTGATTAAAACCCCTGAATAATATCAGTGGCTTGGTGGAGGGAGCGGGTCGTAAGCAGCTAGTGGGGCCAGTGTCACCTGCATCACCAATATTCAAATCATATCCCAGTTCAAATATTTAATAGTTAATTTACACAAGGTAACCAAGGTGAAATTACTTGATCAGCTGTGGGAACTTTCCTTTTAAATGGAGAAACTTAAGAGAGAGGCAATTGAAGAGGATGGCGATAACACATCCTGTAATAAGAGAGAAGATAGAGATGGAAAAAAGCTCCAGGCATGTGTTGCATTTCTATTACCATGGTAACAATCAGACCTCTGGGATACCAGCGCTAGTTTCATGTCCCTTGACTGTTCACACTTGGCTATTCCTGGTTTGAAAGCCTGATCTATGAATGTACGATGGTAGCCTGGGGTAAGGAAGGTGGGAAAATTATACATTTGTCGAGTTCATATGAGGCTCAGTCACACTTGCTTTAGTCAAAAAACAGACATTGGTTTTACTTTCAATTCTGATGCCTTTCTACTTGACAAATCTTAAAAGGAAACATTTTTCAAATAATATGGGTGTTTCCTGGCATCACTAGCTCAAGATGAACATAACCATCACCTCCCATGCTGCACTGTGTGCTAATCACAAGATGCAAGGCAGCAACTCGCCAAGGCTCCGTAGACAGCACTTCCCAAAGCAGTGACCTCTACCACCAGCTGCAAGTTCCCCTCCAAGCCACACACCATCCTGACTTTGTTGATCGGTCAAAATCCTGGAACTCCCTCCCTAACAGTACTGTGGGAGTACCTATACCACACGGACTGCAGAAGTTCCAGAAGGCCCACGACCACCTTCCCAAAGGGAACTAGAGATGGGCAATAAATGCTGGTCTTGCCAGCAACACCAACATCCTGAGGGTGAATAGAAAGAGAGAGATGCAGGCGGTTTCCTCAATTTGGTTTTCTGCAGTTTGTGGTCCAGTGGTTATTTTAGTTTTTTCCTCTCCTGAAGACAACATGGCTTCTTTGCTCATTCCACAGTCCTCAGTAGTGCAGACAAGTCGCCATTATTCATGGGGGAGCTTGGGACTGAGGATCAGTAAGTTGTGGAAGACATCACAGTCAAGCTCGATGCTACTTTACTTGGTCTCTGCACCTATTCACTTCCAGTAGGATGTCACTGTATAGCAAACAGGGTTGCAAACCCATGATATTTTGTCTTTCACCAACTGTAGTCAATTCAGGACCCCTGTTAATGCCCCAGTTCCACACAGATCCTTTTACATGTTTTCTTCAACAAATATTTATCCACTTTCCTTTTAAGAAGAAGGAACAAATGAACTTGCATTTATGTAGCACCTTTCACAACTTCAGGATGTCTCAAAGTGCTTTACAAGAACACAAGAAATAGGAGCAGGAGCAGATCATCTGGCCCATCGAACCTTCTTCGCCATTCAAAACAGTCACAGCTGATCTTAGGATTCAACTCCACTTTCCCGCCCACTTGCCATATCCCTTGATTCCCTGAAAGACCAAAAATCTGTCTATCTCAGCCTTAAATGTATTCAACGATGGAGCATCCATAACCCTCTGGGGTAGAGAATTCCAAAGATTCACAACCCTTTGACTGAAGTAATTTCTCCTCATTTCAGTCCTAAATGATCGGCCCCTTATTCTGAGACTGTGCCCCCCGTGTTTTAGATTCCTCGACTAGCAGAAATAATCTCTTAATGTCCACCCAATCCAGCCCTTTATAATCTTATATGTTTCAATGAGATCACCTCTCATTCTACTAAACTCCAGAGAATACAGACCTAATTTACTTAGTCTCTCATCATATTACAATCGTCTAATCCCAAGGACCAATCTAGTGAACCTTTGCTGCACAGCCTCTAATGCAAGTATAATCTTTCTTAAAAGTGAAGACCAAAATTGCACACAGTATTCCAGATATGGTCTCACCAAATTCCTGTACAATTGTAGCAATGCCTCCTTATTCCTGTACTCCAATCCCCTTGTAATAAAGGCCAACATGCCATTTGCCTTCCTAATTGCTTGTTGTACCTGCATGTTAACTTACTGCATTCCTTGTACAAGCACACCCAAGTCTCTTTGAACATCGACCCTTAAAAGTTGCACACCTTTTAAGAAATATTCTGCTTTTCTATTCTTACGACCAAAGTGCATAACTTCACACTTCACACTACATTATACTCCATCTGCCATCTTGTTGCCCACTCACTTTAACTGTCTATATCTCTTTGCAGCCTCTCTGTGTCCTCCCCACAGCTTACCTTTCCACCTACCTTTGTATTGTCAGCAAACTTAGATACATTACTCTCTGTCTCTTCATCTAAATCATTAATATAAATTGTAAATAGCTGAGGCCCGAGCACTGACCCTTGCAGCACTCCACTATTTACTGCCTACCAACTTTAAAATGCCCAATTTATGACCACTTGTTGCTTCCTGTCTGTTAACCAATCATCTGTCCATGCTAATATATTATCCCCAATTCCATGAGCTCTTATCTTGCCTATTGTGTGGCACCTTATTGAATGCCTTTTGGAAATTCAGGTATACTACATTCACTGGTTCCCCTTTATCTATTCTACTAGTTACATCCTCAAAACACTCTAATAAATTTGTCAAACAGGATTTCCCCTTAGTAAAACCATGTTGACTTGTTCTAATCATACTGTACTTTTCTAAGTGCACTGTTAAGACTTCCTTAATAATAGATTCCAGCATTTTCCCAACGACTGATGTTAGGCTAACTGGCCTGTAGTTCCCTGTTTTCTCTCTCCCTCCTTTCTTGAAAAGTGGGGTAACATTTGCCAACTTCTAATCTGATGGGACCTTTCTCGAATCTAAGGAATTTTGGAAAATCATTGCTAGCACATCCACTATCTCTGCAGCTATCTCTTTTAGAACCCTAGGGTGTAGGCCATCAGGTCCTGGAGATTTGTCAGATTTTAGTCCCTTAAGTTTCTCCAATACTTTTTCTCCGCTGATATGAATTTCCTTAATTTCCTCACTCTTTTTAGCCCCTAGGTTACTGTCTATTTCTGCTGTGGAACTTATGTCTTCTCCTGTGAAGACAGACACAAAATGTCTCTGCCATTTCCTCAGTCCCCATAATAATTTCCCCTGTCTCTGCTTCCATGGGACCAACATTTACTTTAGCTACTCTCCTTCTTTTGATATACCTATAAAAGCTCTAACAATCTGTTTTTATGTTACTGGCTCGTTTACTCTCATATTCTATTTTTTTTCTTTATCAACATTTTGGTGGCCCTTTGCTAGTATCTAAAACATACCCAATCCTCAGACTTGCTGCTCTTTGTTGCGACATTGTAAGTCTTTTCTTTTGATCTAATATTATTCTCAACTTCCTGAGTGAGTCACGGATGCGTCTTTCTAGCTGAGTTTTTGTTTTTCAAAGGAATGTGTTTTTGTTGAACATTTTGAATTGTTTCTTTAAAGGTTTACCACTGCTTACAGCCAATTAAGTACTTTTGAAGTGTTTTAATGTAGGACCATTACAAGAAAACCTATTATATATTCTGTTTTCATCACTCTGATGGAACATTCCATGTTCTAACAACCTGCGGTGTGAAAAATATTTCATCCTTTCCTTTGTTCTTTGGGTGATAATCTGGAAATTTGTATCCTCTCACTAACAAGTGGAAATTATTTACCTCAACAGAACCCCTTGGAATTTTGAATACCTCTATCAAATTTCCTCTGAACCATTTGTTTTGTTCTAATGAACAAAGCCCCATTTTCACTCACTTCTCCTCATAACCAAGGCCTTTTCCTCCCTCATATTAACTTAGCAAACCTCTTCTGTGCTCTCTCAGGATCTTTACAGCTTTTTTGAGGTGCTCAAAGCCAGATACAATGGGAATAAAAAGGGGATGTGAGAGGCAAGTTCTTTACACAGAGGGTGGTGAGTGCCTGGAACTTGCTGCCGGGGGAGGTGGTGGAAGCAGGTACGATAGCGACGTTTAAGAGGCATCTTGACAAATACATGAATAGGATGGGAATAGAGGGATACGGTCCCCGGAAGTGCAGAAGGTGTTAGTTTAGGCAGGCATCAAGATCGGCGCAGGCTTGGAGGGCCGAATGGCCTGTTCCTGTGCTGTACTGTTCTTTGTTCTTTGTCTTGAGAGGTAATACAAAATGGGCAGTATTGCTCTTGGCTCCCCAATATAATTGGAGCTGAATATTGGGTGGGGGATGAGGGGCTGGGGTGGGGTGAGTGCGGACTGGCATAACAGGCAGTAGAGCATGGCTACCCGGCCCGAACCTGATGGGACCCAACGACATGTGTCGGGTTCAGGAGGGGTCGTTCTTCTGGGTCCGGCCTTCGGGCTCGGATCGGGTCGGAGACACTCTATCACCACCTCCGGTAAGTGGCTCCAATGTTATTATACTTTTTGGACAGGAAAGGTTTTTTGGTTACAGTTTTTAAAGCTTGTGCAGATATGTAACAAAGTGAAAAACGGAAGGTGGGTTAACTGATGGCCAGGTCGGGCGCGGGAAAAAAATGAAAGGACTTGGGCCGGATCGGGCTTGGGTCGGATGTGGTTCTGTCGGGCTCAGGTTGGGTTTCATTTGCAGACCTGAGTTGGCCTTTAACAGGCGGCCTACCCCATCCCATCTGGTTTGTTCATGCCCCACAAAACAAATTTCTATCCCAATTACCTCACTGTGGCCAATCCAATGACACACGTGAGTTTAGTATTACCACTTTGCTTTTCTATTCTACGCTACAATTCCTAAATCTTAGGATCCAAGGTTGATTGTCAGTCATTAACAATTATCCCCTCATTAGAAGGGCATTTATGCTACCAGTTACTAGACTTAGCTCTCTGTGGTAACTTTAATGGGCAATTCTTGTGCAAATCCAGCATGTTCTTAAAAATAACAGGAGGTTTAATGTCAGGGTGTTGACTGTTGCAAAGTTCTGGAAGATTTGCTACTCATGCTGTATCTCTTGATTGCCTGAAACTGTTGGCTGATTTGTGCATTAGCAAAGGCGTGAATTATTATTTACCCAGCAAGTTGTGACTCATTACATTTTTAACGATTTTATCAACTTGTCCTCCCGCTATTAGAGTTTGGCCAATCTGAATCACTAAAGTCTCTCTGCTTCATTATACCATTTAAAATGCTATCGCTTAGTGCTCATATCTCAAAAGATATTACCACTGAAATCTCCTCAGTCCCCATGTCCTAAAATTATCACCCCATGATCCCAGTCTCTCAGCCCTTGTGCATCTTCTTCCTGCGCTTGATGGAACATCTTCCAGCAGTCCAGGTCTTCATGTTGCTGCTGCCACTTCCTGCCTTTAGAACCCTGTCCAAAAATCTTTCATTCAGTTACCACTCTGAATTCTTGAAAAAAGACTTGCATTTATATAGCGCCTGGCATGAAGTGCAGTCACTGTTGTAATGTAGGGAACACGACAGCCAATTTGCTCACAGCAAGCTCCCACAAGCAGCAATGAGATAAATTACCAAATTATCTGTATTGTTATTTTGATTGAGGGATATATATTGGCTAGGACACTGGGGAGAACACCCCTGCTCTTCTTCAAACTAGTGCTGTGGTTTCTTTTACTTCCAGCTGAGGGGGCAGGCTGGGCCTCGAGTTTCACGCATCATCTGAAAGACAACACCTCCGACAGTGCAGCACTCCCTCAGTACTGCACTGGAGAGTGCCAGGCTAGATTTCTTTGCTCAACTCTTGAATTCACAACCTTCTGACTCAGAGGCAAGAGGGCTACCCAACAGAGACACAGCCGACACACTGTTAGTACAGTGCTGTACTAACACATGATTCATTCTCTCTTGCAAGAAGTGCTTCGAAAAGTTTTATTCTGCTCAACAGGCTGGACAAATGCAAGTTGTTGCTGAACGGCAGTTTGATGGGTGTCACACTTCATCTCTTCACTTGAAGCTACTCAGGTGAACTTGAGTGAAGCTGAATTTCTAGTGGGCCTTTGACCAAGGTCTAAAAATGCTATAATTCTAAACAGGTACTGAGTTCATAACCTCTGGCCTCTCGGGATGACTGAAGGGACGTCATTCACAACATTGCTGCTGGATGCAATTTCCTGCAAATGACTAGAGAAAAGAAACCTGCATTTTAGTAGATCAGTGAAAGCTTGAAGAGAAAGCCTGCTGAGTCTTTAGAACGGGGGCACAGCAGGGAGTGAAGAATTTCACTACTTATTTGCCGTGTAGATTCTGCAAGGCAAAAGAATGAGGGACTGCAGATAGGCAGATGCAAGTGAAGATTTTAATGAGCTCTGACACCGGCTACATGTCAAAAGGCTACTTGAAACCTCTAAGGCAGTTCACATTTATTGAGCAGTCCCCAACACCTTTCAGAACCTTCTGTCCTCCAGTCTCTCAAGTCATGGAATTAGCTGATTTGTACAAAGTGCTGAAATCAAACAGTCCATAACTTCCGAACAGCCATTACATTCTACCTACTACTAGATCTCATGGCTTGTTTACATAGTAGCTCTAAATCCAGATTCTTTACACCCACTTGTACAAACTGAGCTCATTTCTTCTGATGTTAAGCAGAGAATGCACAATGGTTGGAAGGATGTCAAAGAAAGATTTGCATTGATATAGCTCCTTTCACGACCTCAGGATATCCCAAAGTTTTTCACAACCAATAAGCACTTTATGAAGTGCAGTCACTGTTTTAAAGTAGAAAACATGGCAGCCAATTTGCGCACAGCAAGCTCCCACATACAGCAATTTGATAATGACCAGATAATGTATTTTAGTGATGTCGGTTGAGGGATCAGAGAGACTTTTCCTTTTCTTATTCAAAATCGTGCTACTGGATCTTTTATGTTCACCCAAGAGGGCAGACAGAGCTGTTGTATGATTGTTAATAAGAGTGATGTCCCTTTATATAAAATAACTCATTACAAGAGCCTCAGTTTAACGTCTCATCCAAAAGAATGAGATAATAAATAGTAGCGAGAGTCGGCCATTTGTCCCCTGGAGCCTGCTCTACCATTCAATAAGATCATGGCTGATCTGATTGTGGCCTTAACTCCACTTTCCTGCCTGTCCTCTATAACCCTCGACTCCCTTGTCAATCAAAAATCTGTCTAACTTAGCCTTGAATATATTCAATGACCCAGCCTCCACTGTTTGCTGGGAAAGAGAATTCCAAAGACTAACGACCCTGAGAGAAGAAATTCATCCTCATCTCCATCTTAAAGAGGAGACCCCTTAATTTGTAACTTGTTATCTCATTCTCTGCACCTACATGAGGGAGATTCATCTGAATGATTTAAACATGTTAGCTCGGTTTTCATTTTTATAACCAGAAAACACTGAAATTTGTCCAAACTATCTGTACTGTCCCAAACAATTATTTTTAAATGTGCTTCAATGAATCATAACACGATTCTTCAGGTATCCAAGACGCTAAAAGCTCTGAACAGAACTATTTGCCACGATTCATTTGTCACCACTGACCAAATGAACAGTCTTCGCCTTCTGGACAATTAAGAGATAGTTTAACAAATTCGGGTTCCCAACATCGAGTCATGCATCAAGAGTTCTGTTGCACTCACTGCCCCTCCCTCCGAGTTTCTACCCATTAATGCTGATGGGGCAGGAAATTACAGAAACACAAGGAAAATTCCTGGCAGGCCATTCACCAGAAGTACAAATTTGTAAAGTTATCTGTTTAGCTTCAGGTGTTTATATTAACAGATGCAGAATCAGGGTTGCAGACCCTCGATTGCCCAAGCAGGACTCCCTCCAGGAGTGCTTAACCAGGAAATCAGCATTTATACTCAACAGGAACTGTTGGGTTCATGCTTCAGCTCATCAATTATGCCACTGGTAATCAGAGATGGTGGACTTTCTCTCCTCCAGTGCTATCACCTTGCCATTGCCTCTCGTAACAGCTCACATGATTGCCTGACTTCAGAGTTTCAAAGGGATTTGGAGACACAATGATTCCTTCCTGGGCATCTCTCTTCCAGCTTAAACTGCTTTGCGTGTTTGCTGTTGCATCTGATCTGCACACAAAGCTTGTGAAAGAGAAATGAGACATTTAGGAAAATCCATTAATAACAGGGCCTCAAGTAGTTTCATATATTTTTTATTTTTTTAGAGATACAGCACTGAAACAGGCCCTTCGGCCCACCGAGTCTGTGCCGACCAACAACCACCCATTTTATACTAATCCTACATTAATCCCCACCATTCTCCTACCACCTACCTACACTAGGGGCAATTTATAATGGCCAATTTACCTATCAACCTGCAAGTCTTTGGCTGTAGGAGGAAACCCACGTGGTCACAGGGAGAACTTGCAAACTCCACACAGGCAGTACCCAGAACCGAACCCGGGTCGCTGGAGCTGTGAGACTGCGGTGCTAACCACTGCGCCACTGTGCCACCCACTACATAGCTGACTGTTTCGAAAGCTGGAACTCGGGAAGGTTCTGTGTCTCGTTGGTATTGGTGCAGATCATCTCGGACGTTGCAGTGCAGGCATTACCTCACCAACTCTGCTGAGAGATTTGAGCGTCTGACTTTTGGCAAAGTGACTGGAGGAAGCAAGGGTTTATGGTATTGAGGGTGCACAAGAGGCTGGAATTGATTGAGTGCAGAAATCTCGGAGGGTGTAGGGTAGGCGGAGGTTAAAGGAACAGGTGGAGACGTGCAAGTTTGGAGGAGACAATGGAGGGCTTTGAAAACAACAGACAGATAGAAAACCATTGAATAGATATAACTACTATTCATCAATAGTTAAATAGTGACAGTCAATCAGCCTGCTACCATCACAATGATTAATCCTGCAGTATAGACATGTTAATGTTAACTACACTGACTGCACTCTTGTGACATTTACTGGAAGCCCCAAAAAAGCCCAGAGATATTTACCTATCTATTAACAAAAAAAGACTGCATCCCCTGGGCATCTGTCAATCACACTTACAGAGGTCATACATGCACAGTTCTGTGTCACGCTTTAAAAAGTCTTTTAAAAAAGTGCTAGCCTGGCTTCTAATTGACTCAAGCAGCTGCAGAGGGCAGGTTGCGAGCAGTACAATTTGTGCTCTCGAAGGGACACACAGCTACACTTTAGCAGCAGAATAATACGTTGTGCACACCATGACTGTTAACTTATTGTGAGCAGCAGCATGCGTGGTCTGCCAGGCTAATATAAGAAAAGGGCAGGTGGCAGTGATCACAAGACTGCAAGTAGGATTTCTGACAATGTACACCATCACCCTCGTAATCTCTTGCAGTTATTTTGTACTCTCTCATGCTGAAACTCGTCTTCCGGATGAGATGTTAAACCAAGGGCCTGTCTGTCCTCTAAGGTGGATGTAAAAGCTCCGATGGCGCTATAAAACGAAAAGGGAAGTTCTCCCTAGTGTCCTGGCCAATATTCGTCTCTCAACTATCATGAAAAACAGATTATCTGGTCGTTATCTCATTGTTGTCTGTGGGAGTTTGCTGTGTGCAAATTGGGCTGTCGTGTTTCTTATATTACAGCAGCGATGGTACTTCAAAAAAGTACTTCATTGGCTGTAAAGCACTTTGGGATGCCCTGAGTTCATGAAAGGCGCTATATAAAAGCAAATCTTTCTTCTCTTTTTTGTTGCTGCTTGAAATGCTAGTACAATAGCCTCCATCGGATGCTGATATTAAACTGGGGAAGAATGCCTCATGTCAGAATTGTAAACATCTATCTGCTGTCAAATCTGGGTTTAACTGAACACATTGTAGTGCTGATGTTTTATTCATATTAAAATAAAAAAGACTTCAAACACCTTTGGACTAGGGAGGTGAGGATGGAGATGACACAACTGGCAAACTCTATATTAAAAAGGTGCCATCTGTAGTGCTTCTTAATTAAAAGGCACTTTCACACTTGCTTGTCTCAGGAGAGATACCTCCATCACCACTCCCTCTTAATATTTCCATCAGATACCGGTAACTACAGTTCCACTGTGAAATCAGAAACTTGATTGCTTAAGGGAGTGCAGATTCTCGGCAACTGCATTTACATTGCTGGAATAGAGACCTTAATCCCACTGCAAAATCCTGGCTTCATGATGCTGTCATCTTCTCAAACTCTGTGCTGTTTATACTGAGGAGTGAAGCTGACAGTGAGAAGTTTCTTCTAGAATTTACAGCACAGTAACAGGCCATTCAGCCCCGCTGGTTTATACTGGTGTTTCTGCTCCACATGAGCCTCCTCTCATCCAACCTCATCTCACCCTACCACCATTTCTTTTTATCCCTTTCTTCCTCATGTATTTATCTAGTTTCCCTTAAATGCATCGATGTTATTTGCCTCAACCACTCCATGTGGTAGAGACTTCCACGTTCTAACTATTTTCTGGGTAAAGAAGGTTCTCTTGAATTCCCTATTGGATTTATTGGCGACTATCTTAAATATTAATGGGTCCTAGTTTTGGTCTTCCCCATAACTGATCTAAAGACTGAAATGTTCATGCCCTTCTGGATATCCGAATATCCAGTCCATTTTGATAAGACTCCTATAACTGAAGGAGAATAAATTTGTACTGTCTTGAAGAAAGGAGATGTTGTCCATTGCTGGCTCGACATTGGGCTATTTTCTAACTACTTGCCTTTATGCAGAACTGTTATCACTTCTCTCAGAAAATTCCCAACCACAATGAATTACTTTTGAAGAGCAATGACTATTGTTCTACAGATTCATAACTCCTAATTCACACTAATTCCCATTCACTCATCAACCACTGTGCTCACTCACCTACACTGGTTTCCAGTCCCCAAAAGCCTTGATTTTAAATCCCTCAATTCCCTCTATGACCTCCCCCCTCAAACCCTCCTTATCTCTAATCTCCGCTCCTCCTATTAAAATCACTGCACCATTGGTGGCCGTGCCTTCAGCTGCCTGGGCACTAAACTCTGGAATTCCTTCCTTAAACCTCTCCACCTCTCTGTTCTCCTTTAAGACGTTCCTTAAAAACCTACCTCTTTGAGCAAGCCTATTTGTCACCTGTCCTAATGTCTCCTTCGTGGATCAGTGTTAACACTTTTTGTCCGATCACGTTCCAGTGAAATGCCTTGGGACGTTTTACTACCTTCAAGGCACTGCACAAATGCAAGTTGTTGTTGTAGACAGATGACAACATTCATTTGAAAACATGCTGCTATTTTGATTAGATTCTTTCTAGGTCAAGGCACCATGCCACACTCTGAGCTGTAAATGACCTCTAGCCATCCTGCTGTCCACCCTTAGGAAATGCTACTCAGCCTTTGCTTTTTCCCTTCTACTGGAGGGCAAGCATGTGATTTCAACTTGTTACCTGGGGAATCAGGAAGGTCAATACTTTTCTTCTGATGCTAGCACCAGTGTAGCTTCACACTGTCCTCACAAAGCTTCAGTAACTCTACAAAGGAAATCAATCCATTTGTAACACCTTCATCTTTTTTCTTGCACTGACGACCTCCAGTCAGAGTTAGAATTATCGCATGCGCTTTGCAAGAATGAAAGGTTACGGATGGACAGTAGAATTTACAATGCAACCAAAACTAGTCTTAATTTCTCATCTCTCTGAGATTCTAGGATGCAAAAAAATAAGTACTAATTTTTGGTAACATGATTTATTATGATTTGGGAACAGCACGTTGAAAATGATTTTGCAGCTTCAATTCATTATTCAATGGGAAGTTTTGATTTGAGTGATGGATGGGTTGTCAAGACAGTGGTCTTGATATCAAATGTCACTTGATATAGCAGTGCTGATTGTTTCAGGAACTGTGGTAGCCATGACATGAATGATTTATTCAACCTAGATTCTGTCTTCAGTAGCAGTGCAGAGCATAAAATATCCTGTTGAACTGTTTACTTATGTTACTGCGGCAAAGACAAAATATACAACCAGAAATCAGATGATATGGTCATTTATCTCATTATTATTTGTGGGAGCTTGCTGTGTACAAATTGGCTGCCACGTTTCCTGCACTATACCAATGACTATGCATCAACAAACAAAAACACAATTCTTTAGGTGTAAAGCATTTTGGTTACCAATTCTAATAACCTCCAATTTTGAAACTTACTCTGTGTCACATTGTTGAAACATTCCAAAGTGTTTCACAGGATGCAATACCTTTGAAGCACAGTGTCCATTATGTTGGAATCACTGCCTTTGAAGCAACTTGCAAAGATTTCCGCCAAAGAGTGGTAAATGTTTGGACCGACCTTCCCTCCCAAAAGGCCACGGATGCTTCTGGAACAATTGGAGCTTTCAGAAATGAGATGGATAGATTTTAGTTTGGTAAAGGTAGCAAGGGGTTCTGCATCCAAGGCAGGAAAATTGAGTTGAGGTGCAGATCAACCATGATTTAATTGAATGGTGAAGCAGGTACAAGGAGCTTAATGGCCTCCTTCTGTTCCTGTGACTGCTGGCAGTCAAGCCTTACATAAAGAGTGACTATACTTGAGGGAAATATGAGAATATTAACTCGGAATAAGAAAAAGCCAAGCAGTAATTTAAGTTCCTCTACAATGTTCTGTAAGAGTTCTTCCATTGTCTGCTTACCCCAACAGCTATATAACCTGAACATTTCAGGTGGGCTTTTTTGTACGATTGGACATGAAATGTAATTCAGAATAGAAAGGTTTGTTTTTGCAAGAGTTATAGCCTCATGCCTTGTACTGACAGCAGACACCAATGTCTATCAAACATGACTGTTGGAAACCAATTTCTCATACATGGTGGGGTAGTTCTTGACTTTACACGAAAGGGTAAAACAGCTAATAGTGAGTCAGCAGTCCGTTCTACATCTCTCGCCGATTTAATTTCCAATGGCTTCAAATCGGGGAGAGTTGTAAAGCTGACTCGCTGTCACTGCTTTACAATATAACGGAAAGTCAAAATCTAGCCCCGTGCATCTTCAGCCAATCTTGCATTTGACATTCCAGTCAAGGTGTATTGAATCACTTCCCTTTTCAAGCAGGACCTATTAACTTCACTGCCAGCCATCACCAGCATAGCCATTGCCCATATGGGGATTCCGGCCCCTCTCTTTTATATTCAGTTTCCCTCCACTTGATTCTGGAGTCCAAACTCTTCAACAGATCCTCATTCTTTGCAGATGTAGCAGCTACTGTGGCTGCAATGCAGGGCAATGATCGGCTTTAGAACCCAAAGAGTAACAAGAGAATTTTCACAGGTTCATTGGCAAAATAATATTTGACATCGTAATCTGACGGATAAGATTTACTGACCGTCTTACCTGCATTAGAACATTAAATGGGAGTGTCTCATTTGTGCAATAAACTGAGCATGCCTGGTTAAAAGCTGTGTTGTCCAGCTATACTAAAGATTTACACGGAATCTACCAATATCTTTATACAGGAATTTTTATTTTAGACATTCATTTACAATTTATGCTATTATTAGTTCAATAGCCTCTATCCCATAAATAGTTGTACTATGTTACTAGGCAGTAGAACATGACTGTATAAAATCAGAGAATACTTGAATATTGCCAGAAGAAGCAGCTGTAAACATTCACTTTTCTTATTCTCCTCCACAGATGCTGAGGGATCTACCGTGCATTTCCAATATTTCCAGGTTTTGTTTCAGGTTTCCAGCAATTGCCACTTTTTTGTGCCTTTCATCAGACAATTCATCTTTGGAAAAGTCTCAGCGATGCATTGCCTTGCTATTTAATGAAGTAAATGTGGACCATTTGATGTGGTTGAGCGTTAAAAAAAGTACTGCATGCAGACAATAATTTTGAAGTCATTAATTTTGTATAATGCACCTTTGAAACCCGTTAGGATTACTTCAGTTTGTTGCGGTTAAACTATATTCCCAAACAGACACTTATGGTCACCGATAATTAAATTGTACAGAAAGAGGCAGGACCAGAAATCTTACATTTCCTCCCAGTGATTGCAGGCGCTTACACTAAACTAACTCCAATCCCATTGAAATGAATGCAAATCCTGAATGTGTTCTTCTTTAAAACACGAATGTATTGAAGCAGAGTTAGTTACTGGCAAGGGATGATTAATGCATCCCTTGAAATACAACTTCTGTACCCAAGAGAGATGTCGATCTGAAGATTGGGAAAAAATGCACATCTCTGAGTGTGCTCAATGAAGATGAACACAGGATCATGGTCAGAGGTGCTGAGCACTCTATCTTGCAAAACCTGCTTTTTGCCTTCAAAAGCAAGTTTGGTTTTTGCTGGCAAAATCAATCTGTTGCAAGCAGCTATAGTATGTCACAATATCATACTGACATCACAACTAGAATTATAGAATGGTTACAGCATAGAAAGAGTCCATTCGACCCATCCTGTCCATGCTGGCTCTCTGGAAGAGCAACTAAGCCAATCCTACTCGACTGCTTTTTTCCCCGTAGCCCTGCAAATTTTTTCACTTCAGATAGTTATCCAATTCTCTTTTCAAAACCATAATTGAATCGGCCTCCACCACACTCTCAGGCAGTGCATTCCAGATTAAAGGCCTGCTACCTGACCCGAACCCAACGGGACCTGACGAGATGTGTCGGGTTTGGGTCGGGTCACACTTCTGGGTCTGGCATTCGGTCTCGGGTCATGTCGGGCCGGATCGGACACTCTCTCTCACAACCTCAGGTGAGTAACTCTAATGTTAATTTACTTTTTGGACTTTAAAGGTGGTTTTGTTACAGTTATTTTAAGCTTGTGCAGGTAAGGAACAAAGTGAAAAACAGAAGGTAAATTAACTGATGGTCGGGTCGGGTCGGGCGTGGGAAAAAATGGAAGGACTCGGGCCAGGTCGGGCGGGGTTCTGTCGGGCTCGGGTTGGGTCTCATTTGCAGACCTGAGCAGGCCTTTATTCCAGATCCTAACCACTCGCTGCATAAAATAGTTTTTCTTCATGTCATTTCTGCTTTATTTGGCATTCACCTTAAATAGGTCTCCTCTTGTTCTCTCTTGGAATAAGGAAAATATTTCCTGAGTCAACAGCTCATAAGAGTCACAAAGCTAGAGGAATGGACATTCAGGAGTGATTACCAAAGGGTAATATCGTCAGTGTTGAGATGGATCCATAAACTCTATGGTCATTTTGGGACACAATGTATGTGCAATATATGTGGTGAGTGTAGCATAATTGGGATGATCAGGTGACTTTGGACCTATGGTTCCCAAATTTCTCCAGCATTGGTGGTTTCTCTCACCTCATGTCTGGGTCCATTGAAGATTGATTGATAGAGATCGATTGCCATGATTAGTCCATAAATCCATTAGCATTGTAGCACGAAAGGCTCAGGATGACAGAAGGTGAGCTGGATGGATTTTGGGTCTTTTTTCACCAATTCCTGTGTTGGATTCTGAGGTTATGGACTGGTAATCATTCTTGAATGGCTTACTACTTCTTGTTAATTTAAGATGTTTTGTGGGGTGACCACCTATTTCATTCACTTTTTTTGTTCTGGCATTAGTCGGCAGTACAGACGCTAGTCTTTACCATCATTCTTCAAAGGCATGGGATGCGGTGGTCACACAAAAGAATTGATACTTATGACATTACTGCAGGTTACTGATGTGGGGATATGGGCGTCGCTGGCAAGGACGGCATTTATTGCCCATCTCTAGTTGCCCTTCAGAAGGTGGTGGTGAGCCGTCGCCTTGAACCGCTGTAGTATGTGTGCTGAAGGTGCTCCCACAGTGCTGTCAGGTAGGTAATTCCAGGACTTTGACCCAGCGGCAATGAAAGAATGGCTGATATATTTCCAGTTTGGGATGGTGCATGAATTGGAAGTGGTGGTGTTCCCATGCACCTGCTGCCCTTGTCCTGCTAGGTGGTGGAAGCTGTGGGGTGACCCATGACAGGAGTTCAATCATTCATTCATTCAGAGGTTACTTGTTATTGAACTGCATGTCAGAACCCTGTGTTTGTTTGCTGGTAGTTCAATTAAAAGGCTGCAGACACTGTGGCTCTGTTGTTACCTGTTCCTGGAGATCGTCTGTCCATTGGAAATTACAGGAGCTGCTTTTCAGTTTTATTGGATGTTGGGCGAGTGGTGGGTGGAGCATGCTTGTGGCCTGCTTGATATCATCAGTGAGAAGCCTGACCGATTTTCAGAGTCAGGCCTCATTACCATTCCGTTGGCAAGGTGCTCATGTATTTCGAAGATTGGAGGGAGGCTAAAAATCTGACAAATTCAGTGTAATTTCCTGGTAAGAGGGGAGATGGGGATGTGACCATAGGGCCAGGTCACAGAGAATCAGGTATTGCAGAAGTTGATTTTTAAAAAAATCAATTAACGATCCTTCTGACCAGCAGAAAATCTGTTTAATGCCTTAGTGTTAACTCCTAGCAGCCTTCAGTGGTCCCTTTAAGGGCCGTTGGTTGGGCTGTTCAAGAACTAAATACCAATGGGGCTGCAGTGTTTTCTGCATTACAACAGTGACTACACTTCAGAAGTACTTCATTGGCTGTGAAGAGCTTTGGCACATTCCAAGGCCCTGAAAGGTGTTACAGAAATACAAGTCTATCTTTTCTAAGACACATTTATTACTGCACAAAATCTCATCTCAAGGCGTCATGATACTCATCCATGTTTTAAATCTTCCAGAGAAATGCTTTCTTGCAGGACAACTGTGTTTGATAAAACAGAACTTTCCACATGAAGGCGAGGGACACTTCTACTGAAGTGGAGACTCTCAGACATGGCAGTGCAGGTTGCTTGCATGCTGTGCTTTAATCTCTGGGACCTGGACACGACAAATGAATATCTCCCCCACCTCAACCCCCACCCTGCTTCTTTTTCCCTGCCTCCTGTTAAGGGATTCCTCTCACTTCCTGGAGCAGCCTGCCGCAGAAGCTGTGCTCTCAGCAGCTGGGGGAGAAGGTCACACTTGCAATCTGCCATGGCCCAAACTTTTCCCTGGTGGCATCCTCTTGCAGCAACCTCTTAATTTTCATCTCAAGGATGCACGATCCATACCTGCCCGAGGGGCTGTGATCTTGTGAGGAATGCTCCACAGATGGTGGTATTCCTTCCAGCAGTGATATATGTCAGCAAGATCACACCAGAAACATGCGGGTTGACAGCAAATGTTCCAATTTAACTTTTAAAAAATGTTTCTTTTTTTGTTTTTAGAAGCTGCTTTGCAGGATAAGAGAAATCTTTTTTGAGCTGAGCTTTCAAAAGGTCCTTAACTGGTGCAGACAGCTCACTACAGCACGGTGTGCAGTGAATAAAAATAACAAGAAGAGAAAACAAACTTAAAAATCCCGCCTAAGAAATCATCTGGTAAATGAGATCCTAACAGCTTTGGTAACCTAAAGCCATCCTTTGCACAGGGGCACTTGCAGTCAGGACAACTGACACTCCAGGCTTTGTGTAACTGGTGACTGGGTACACTTGTACAAAATAAAACATAGTCTGCCGCAACCTCTCTGTATGACTGATTAATACCCCATTTAGAAACTGTTCTGGGAGAAGCCTGGAGTCTGAAACCGCACAGCGGTATTTCTGCAATTTGACCACCTTTCAGGTCCTTTAGCACTTTGAGAATCACGAGATGACAGAACATTGTGCAGCAACGAATACTTTTATTTTTAAAAATACTGAGCCAAAGTGCAGTAGGTCTTGTTCCATTGTTGAATGGAGTTGCTTTGCAGACTTAACAATCACCTCACATTAACCCTCTCAGTCCAGAGCTTCCAGCAGTGTGCTTCAATCTTCAGCATTCAGTCACCCCACAAAGCCAAAACCCACACAAAACACAGCTGATGCCACTTGAGGGTAGGGTTGCCAACTCTGATTGGATGTATTCCTGAAGTTTCATCACGTCATCTCTAGCCTCCAATTGCTTCCCATCATCCAATGTTTTAATGTCTCTTCGATTTTTCTCCTGGGTGTTTCTCGCAACTGTTTCTTGAAGAGTAATCTTCAATTCCTGGAAACTCCTGGAGGCAATCCTGGAGGGTTGAGAACCCCAATTTGAGGGGTGAGAATGAACTGGTTGATTATAGCATTAGTTTTGCTCAATCCATCCTATCTGTTCTCATTAATGTTGTGAAGGAAACCACACCTGCCAAAATGAGATATTAATTTTATCATATGGAACATTATTTTTGAACTGTTACTGGACTTGAAAATAACTTGGTTAAAAAGACCACAAGAGTGGTTGAAAACATGGCTGCACATTTGCATTCGAAAAGACAGTTGCATGAAGAAGACAATGGGAGTATTCCCTGATTCAATTAGCCAGATGGATTTTAACCATAGTGATGATCAAGAAACTTTGAGAGTCATTGAGCCAGTATCCCACTGCCCCCACTGAGTGTGTCTGGTGAGCTTGAAGGAATCCACAAATCTCGCAGGCGAGGTTGCTCTAAACAAGCAGCTAGTCACATGACTAACCTGCTGGCCAACCTGGAGTTAACTGAATTGTGCTCACAGAACAGTTCTTGGGAAGAGACTGCAACTGAACTTCAAGAACAGAGCATCTCTCTCTCTCTCTCACGCAAAATTCCAGGGATCCACAGAAATAACTTAAGCCTCAAGACAGAAGACTAGCGAAACAAGTTTGAAAGTGTGCACTGGGCCCCAACGAGAACTGCAAGACTTAAATTCAATCAAAGATTGTACATCCAATCCAAAACCAGTAACTGAACTCCAGCTATTACTTTAAAGCATTCCCCTTCTTTCTCCTCCTCTGTCTCTATTTGCATGTGCGTTTATCATGTATGCATGCCAGCATGGCGCATTGCGTATTTTTGGTAGTTTTAACTGAATTCGAGTTTTAAGGTTAATAAACTTACACCTTTCTTGTTTAAATCTGAGAAAACCTGTTGAGTTGATTTCTTTGCAATCACAATTAGAGAGCAGGGACTCACTGAGGGGAAGATAAAAACATGGTGTTTTAAAAAATTAAACCCTGTTATAGCCAAACCAGGAAAGGCTGAGAGAGGAGCCATAGACCCCTGCCTCACCTGGTCGTAACAATGTGTCACGAACTTCAATCAAATCACCCTCTAACCTTCTAAATTCCAGGGAAACAACCCTAATTTGTGTAATCTCTTCTCGTAATTTAACTTATTTTAAAACATATTTCCCAGTCTGTAGCCTTGGCTCCTCACGGTGAACATTGCTGAATTAAAGGCTTCAACTGACCCTTGTGGAGCTCCTCCTCATCTCCTGCTATGCAATCAATCTCAGTTCAGCTTTCCAGATGGGAGAAGTAATTGCTGAGACCTAGCCTAAATTTGGAAGACCCAAATGAAGCATCAGGTACTTGTGAAAAATACGAGCCTGAGCATTGGTATTATGTCGAATTTATAGCACAGAGACATGCCTTTCAGCATTGCTGGTCTTTATGGTCCATACTCGCCTCCTCCCATCTCTTTTCATTACACCCTATCAGCATGTCCTCCTAGTCCCTTCTCCCTTTATCTTACTTCCCCTTAAATGCATCAATGCTATTCAGCTCAACCACTCCCTGTGGTAGCGAGTTCCACATTCTCAGCGCTCTCTGGGTAAAGAAGTTTCTCCTGAATTTCCGATTGGATTTATTAGTGACTATTACCATTGGGGATAATAATAGACAAGGACATAATGCAGTTGAATGGCATGTTCCTGCTGTTTTAGTGGAGGGATTAACATACTTAAAATAAATGGGTTAATGTGTATACTAAAATGATGGACAGGGAAATATATTCAGGACATGTGTTGTAATATCACCAACAGTAATTGCTAAGTTTAAGTTTCAGAACTACATCTCTACACTTCTATGAGAGTCATGAGGCTTTCTTTTCCTCAAATTTGCAAATAAATAGGCGTGCCTCAGTCAAGACGATGCTCCGCTAGTTAGTGGTATTTCTGGCTGAGGGGACTCGTGCACGGTGTTAGCTTTTGTATTATGAAGGGATTAAGAAGAACCTTTGCCTGACATTTCTCTCTGATGAACATTACCGAGGTGAGTGCACAACAGGAGCTATTCCCAGCACTGATTCAAAGGTCAGCTGTTTGGCAAGTCGGGAATCTCATTTAGATCCTATTTGGCAGTTTAGCGAACTAATTGTCCAAACTCTAAGCGTGCCATCTGATAGTTTAGTAAAGTAGTAAAGTGAGACCACGCTGCGCTAGGTTTAGCTCAACAACAACAGAATAAAACATCCCAAAGCATTTCACAGGAGTGGTATAAAATAAAATTTGACACTGTTGAGTTTTGACACATTAGGATAGGTGATCAAAAGCTTGGTCAATGAGGTGGGCTTAAAGGAGGATCTTTAAGGAGGAGAGAGAGTTGGAAAGGTTTAGGGAGGAAATTCCAAGTCTTCAGGCCCAGCAAGCTGAACGTACAGCCACCAATTGGTGAAGCAATGAAAAGCGGAGATACTCAAGATGCCAGAATTAGAGAAGCGCAAATATCTTGGAGGGTTGTAGAGCTTGAAGAGGTTACAGGGATAGGGAGGGGTGAGGCTAGGGAGGGATTTAAAAACAAGGATGAGAATTTTAAAATCAAGATGTTGCTTTGCCTGGAGCCAATGTAGTTCAAGACTTTACATTGGTCTGTGAAGACAACATCAGGAATGGTCAATATCTCTCAAGAGATCACAGGCAGAACTCACTCTGTAAGTTGTGAAAGTCATCACGTTGGCATGGAGATAGCTCATGCTACAGCCCATAATACATCAATTGTCGCAGAAATCTTCACAGTGCCTGCTTTGTTTTTTTTATTTTTGTGTGTCAGGGCAAATCTCTAAGCTTGAATTAATAATAATCAAAAAGAAAATGAGAAACAATAAGATTTATTGACCAGGATTTTCTGATTTGATGACCCCGTGGTTTTGTCATGAAATTCACACCTGCCAAAGTGAGGCATGTTGGTTTCGTCATCTGGGACATTAATTTTGAACAGTTGCTGGACTGAAAAAAAATGGCTTGGTTTAAAAGACCACTGAAACATGACTGCTCGTTTTGCATTCTAAAAGACAGTTGGAAAAAAAAGGGACAATGGGAACTGGTCAGTGATTCAATTAACAAAGGTTGGTCTGGGCAATAGTGATCTACATCTTGTCTGTGTAAGCGACAGGACAAACCCCCACTCCCCACCCCCCCCCCGCCCGGCCCCCCACCGAGAGCTTTGAAATCCACAAACCGCAGGAGCAGATGTTCCAAATAAGGGGATGGTCACATGACTAAACTGCTGGCCAACTTGGAGTTTTGAATTGTGCTCACAGAACAGTTTGAGAACAGACTGCAAATGAACTTGAACAGAGCATCTCTCTCTCTCCCTCTCTATCTTTCTCTCGCGAATTTCCAGGCACTCAAGGAAGCCAATTAAACCTCAAGAGAGAAGACTCCTGCAGCTAAACAAGTGAAAGTGTGCACTGGGCCCCAATGAGAACTGCAAGATTTAACTGCAATCAAAAACTGTACATCTAATCCGCAAACAGTAAATGAACTCCAGCTATTGCTTCAAACCTTTCCCCTTGATTCTTTCCTCTCCTCTGTCTCTATTTGAGTGTATGTTTATCGTGTATGCATACTAGCATGGTCACGTCATGTATTTCTAGTAGTTTTAATCGAATTAGAGTTTTAAGGTTAATAAACTTACACCTTTCTTGTTTAAATCTAAGAAAACCTGTCTGGTTGATTTCTTTGCCGGTACTATTAGAGAGCAGTGAACAAGGATTCACTGAGGGGAAGCTAAAAACGTGTTTTTTTTTAACAAAGCCCTGTTACGGCCAAACCAGGCAAAGGCTGAGAGGGAAATGCTAGACCCCTTTCTCACCTGGTTGTAACAGTATTAAAGGGTTAAATTATGAGGACAGGTTGCACAGGCTTAGCTTGTGTTCCCTTGAGGTTAAAAGATTGAGGGCTGATCCAATGGAGGTGTTTAGATGATCAGCGTATTCAATAGGACCACTGTAGGGAAGCTATTTCTTCTGTCGGCTTTGGGTAGCGCATTTGCTTCTGATTCAGAAGGTTGTGGGTTCAAGTCCCACTCCAGAGACTTGAGCACATAATGTAGGCGATGTTCCATTGCCCTAGTGAGGGAGTGCTGCACTGTCAGAGGTGCTGTCTTTTAGATGAGATGTTAAACTGAGGCCCTGCCTGCCCCCTTGGGTGGATGTAAAAGATCCCACAGCACAATTTCGAAGAAGAGCAGAGCAGTCCTCCTTGATGTCCTGGTCAACATTTATCCATCAAACAACATTCAAAGCTGATGATCTGGTCATTTAAAAGCATGTCTGTGGGAGCTTGCTGTGCACAAATTGGCTGCCACGTTTCCAACATTACAACAGTGAATACAGTTGTGAAATATTTAATTGGCTGTAAGGCACTTTGAGACATCCCTAGGGTCATGAAAGGTGCTATATAAATGCAGGTCTTTCTTCAACAAAGTTCTTCACAGTGTGTCTGGACCACTATCAAAACATGACAGTTTTCTAAGTACAAGTACATATCTACCAATCCACAATCCTTTCGCCATGCAACGTGCTTATCTCTCCAGTTGTAATCTACTGTTTTGTTTATCTTACTATGTCTTAACTCGTCGTGTCCATTTTGAGCAGGCAAACCATGGTTTTAATACATTTACCAAGTTCACGACTTTCAATCGTGCAGAAAAAACATCAGCTGCTCTCAGCGATAGTTTTCACACATGGCTATGTGGTAAATGCCTAACAGTCAATTTACACACTTGCATTACTGCCAATCTGTGACCCAGCCCCATGCAAGCTATCGTAGACGATCCAGCTGAATTGCTGCTTTATAAACTCTTACAGCTGGAATCAAAATACACAAGAATATCCAATAAAGTAACCACAAATGTGATCCATTAATCACTAACTGGGATTGACCAGAAATATTGTGGTGTTGCATCAGGATTACCCAGATGCGTTGCTGTTTTCAGCCTATGGGAATCTGGCTATACATCACTTCACCTCATGACTTTTACAGAGGCTGCGAGTTTACGACACGTTGTTGGGTTTACGACAAGTTGGCATCATTCCCTAAAACATTTGTCGGCTTCAGTGTGGAGGGAGCTCTGGGAGTCTGCAGTGTTTAAACATGAATGATCAAAGAACAAATTAGGCAGAGAAATATAAAAATGATGGTCCAAACTGGTCATGGAGCCGGCATGGACTCAATGGGCTGAATCGCCTCCTTCTGTGCTGTAAATGACTCTATGACTTTAATTCTTCACAAAGGCTTCATTCATTTTGAACAAGAACTATCGGGTTGGAATTTCCTTTGAACTCTCCTTTCACTTCTCAGTCTGGTTTATTTATGTGGTTAAGTCGTGGCCTAGTTAGAGGGCCCTTTTTTTGTCTAAAAACAAGGCACTAATGGTGAGTGAGTGTCTGATTTCGAGAGAGCGATGCTATTTCGGCCTCTTGGCAGATGCTGGGATGAAGCAGAGCCAGAAAATGCAGTTCACTGAATTGACAGAGAAGGATATCCTCATGTTGCTCATAGCCCAAGAGCACAGAATGAGTGTAACCGGTTACACTTACACATCGTAAAAGGGCCTTCTCTCTTTGAACAATCAGTGCAGTCTGACTTTGCAAGATGCTTTGTTAAGGACAATACACTACCTTCGACTACTTACTGATAGATGTAACCTTCACAGATAGACATGGCAATGTCACAGATAACAATCCCACCTTTGATTTATTGGACTGCCAATTCCACATATATAGAAGTACACAGTTACAATTTTGGCACTCTTATGCAGCATTCTGCTTTCCACAAAGCACCAAGTGTCTGCTGTTAATCACCTGCTGGAAGAATCTGTACAATGTTATTTAGGGATATTAGAGGGTAAGCATTGCTATTTGGAGAACTTTCCAGAAATCATGAACTCTTACATAACTAAAGACAGCAAATACTGAAAACTGTGCATTATATACTGGGGTGATAGAGTTTATCTTATCGTTTTCACTCTGTTTTACCTGTCAGTTGTTAGGGAATGCAACTTTTGTCCATTATTCATACCCAGTTGTAGCATCAACATTTCCCAGGTCACAGACGAGCACAGAATAAACTCCTCCTGCTTGTTAAGACTACGATAACATAATTACAATTCAACTGATAACAGAGGAACTGGATTGAGTTGCGACAAGAAAGGGGATTGAGCATTATGGAGATATCATGGATGTGTCTGTTTCACACGAGTACCAGGAAGAGATGATGGCAATACTGCCCTTGAATATCCAGTGCAGTCAGGCATAGGTCCACTGCAGCAGAATGCCTGCGAACAAGGTGGGACCTGAATAAACGCGGTCTCAGGCCTTACTGCCAGTTTCGGAGTGGTTGGGGGTTATAGAATCAGAGAATGCTTCCAGCACATGGCCCATCATGCGCATGCCAGCACTCTGCAAGAGCAACTCAACTAGTCCCACTCCTCTGTCTATTCCCCATAGCCTTGCAAATCTTTTCACTTCAGATAATTATCCAATTCTCTTCTGAAAACCTTGATTCAATCGGCCTCCAACACACTTTCAGGCAGTGCATTTCAGATCCTAACCACTCACTGCGTATAAAAGTTATTCCTCATGTCACTGTTGCTTCTTTTGCCATTTACCTTAAATCTCTATCCACCCCAGTCATGGTACCTGAAGTGAGAGTGGGCAGGGCTGAGAGAAGGAATTCCTCATTCCCAATCTGGGTTGCATTGCATGGCTGGTCTGCCCAGCTCAATGAGATATACTGGGTGTTGAATTCATGTTGTGTTGCAGTGTAAAACAGGCAACAGCCCAATCAGACGATTGACAAAGGGTCATTGACCTGAAACGTTAACTCTGTTTCTCTTTCCACAGATGCTGCCAAACCTGAGTATCTCCAGAATTTTATGTTCTTATTTCAGATTTCCAGCATCCACAGTATTTTGCTCTCGATTAGTTTTGAAGTTTAGTCACGATTGTAATGTTGGAAACACAGCAGTGAATTTGCACACAGCAAGCTCCCACAAACAGAAATAGCCAGATGATCTGTTTTTATATGTTTGTTAAAGGATGAACATTGATCAGGAATAACTCCACTGCTCTTCTTCAAATAATGTCAAGGGATCAGTTACAGCCACCTGTGAGGGCAGATGGCACCTCCGTTTCCTCATCATGTCAAACGGACAGTAGCTCTGACAGTGCAGCACTCCCTCAGTACTGCACTGGAGTGTCAGTCTGGATATCTGTGTGCAAGTCTCTGGAGTGGGATTTAAACCCACAATGTTCTGACTCAGAGGCAAGAGTGCTACCCACTGAGACACAGCTGACACCAATAGCCTCTAGAACCTTTGCTTTTGGGAGCCTTACTCTTTAGCTTGAGATTTGGCAAATTATGTCACTGAAAGTTTAATAAAAATAAACTCAATGTGAGACTGCAGAGCATACATTATTGTGTGATTGATGCTACAACAGAAGGTTGGAGAATCTGTACAGTGGTTTAGAATATAACGGTGCACACAACTCTTTGTAAATCACTGTCAGGGACTTTTAGGCAATTTCCTGAAGGGGAGAAAATAGTCCTGACAATCTCCCATTATAATTTCCAAACATGTGCAACAAGAACAACAATAATAAAGAGTGGAGCTGCCTTGCAATAAAAGATCACACAAGCGATATGTAGTTTAGATTTACACAAGCAAGTTGTTTTCTCCAAATATAATTTTATTTTAAATGCAACAAGCTTTACATTTTCAAGTATGAAGTTTTATCCAATCTTATCTTCCCATTATTGGAAATAGAAGCTATTGCAGTGAAATGCAAGATCAGGCACCTAGGCAATATCACAATAAAAGATGCTTAAGAAAGCGATGCTAAAAATAAAGCTGGTTGGGACAAGAATTTAACCACTGTTAAGCAATGGCAGCACGATATCTGCTCAGTTGGTAGTACTCTTGCACCTGAGTCACAAGGTTCCAGGCTTAAGTTCAACTCCAGGGCTTGAGCACTAAAATCAAGGCTGAGGGAGTGCTGCAGTGTCAGAGGTGCCGTTTTACTGGTGAAATGTTAAACCGAGGCCCCCATCTGACTATTCGGGTGGATGTAAAAGATCCCATGGCACTATTTAGAAAAAGAGCAGGGGAGTTCTCCCCGAAGTGTTGACCAACATTTATCCTTCAATCAACATCACAAAAGTATAGATTATCTGGTTATCATCACATTGCTGTTTCTGAGAGCTTGTTGTAGGCAAATTGGCTGCTGCGTCTGCTACATTAAACAGTGACTACACTCAAAAGTACTTAATTGGTTGCAGCAGGCAGTTAAGAAGGCAAATGGTATGTTGGCCTTCATAGTGAGAGGATTCGAGTACAGGAGCAAAGATGTCTTGCTGCAATTATACAAGGCCTTGGTGAGACCACATCTGGAGTATTGTGTGCAGTTTTGGTCTCTTTATCTGAGGAAGGATGTTCTTGCTATGGAGGGAGTGCAGTGAAGGTTCACCAGACTGATTCCTGGGATGGCAGGACTGACGTCTGAAGAGAGATTGAGTCAATTAGGCTTGTATTAGCTAGAGTTTAGAAGAACAGAAACCTACAAGATTCTAACAGGACTGGACAGACTAGATGCAGGAAGGATGTTCCCGATAGTGGGGGAGTCCAGGACCAAGGGTCACAGTCTAAGAATAAGGGGTAAGCTATTTAGGACTGAGACGAGGAGAGATTTCTTCACCCAGAGAGTGGTGAACCTGTAGAATTCTCTACCGTGGAAAGCAGTTGAGGCCAAATCATTAAATATATTCAAGAAAGAGTTAGATTTTGTTCTTGGGGCTAATGGGATCAAGGGATATGGGGAGAAAGCAGGAACAGATTACTGAGTTTGGATGATCGGCCATGATCATATTGAATAGTGGAGCAGGCTCGAAGGGCCGACTGGCCTACTCCTGCTCCTATTTTTCTATGTTTCTATGTTTCTAAAGCACTTTTAGACACCCCGTGGTCGTGAAAAGCACAGAATAAATGCAAATCTTTCTTTTCTTTCTTTAACACAGAGGACATTCCTTGGTTGGTATATTCACCTTCATTCCTTTATTGCTCTTCATGCAGCTGAGGTGTTGTGGCTTCAAAGCCCACTTCAGTTTGAGTGTGTAATCTAGGTTGCAGTGCAATACTGAGGAAATGCCTTGTTGTCAGAGGTGCTACTCTTGGGCTCAGATGTTAAGTTGAGGTCGGTGTCAAATCTTGTTTGATAATGCTTCTGTGAAGCACCTTGGCATGTTGTGCTATGTTAAAAAGGCACTATATGAATACAATTTGTTGTTGTGCTCAGTTCGATCACTCCTCAGCATTTACACATGGTTATATTCGGAAAAGAAAGTGGTGGCTCAGTCTCAAGCATCTTCATTTGTGCCATCAATTCCTCTGCTTGTGCTACAGACTTGATGGGCCAAATGGCCTCCTTCTGTGCCATATATTACTCTGTGACTTAGTTCAATAGAAACCATAATAACCAAGGTGCTTTCAATGGCAGCAATTTTCAATATTAAAGTGACAGAAAACAGTGGCATTCACAATCTAGACTCCAGAGTGAGTGTTGAGTTTTACTCATTTCAGGCATATTCCCTCTGATAGGGGGAGGAAAAATGAAAAGAGACAGCCTGGAACAAGAGAGAAGCAGGTTCATCAGCATACACACACTAGAGGTTTACACACACAAAAGTAGGTCACAGAGTGGGGAAAGGTAGATTGGTTGAGTTCAAGCCCTTAAAAAAAGTATACAGTCTGTGAAGTTTGGTGATTCGGCTGGCTTCCAGCTGAATTCAGTGATCCCGAGGCTTTCAGTTTGTAGAGGTAGACGACTGGTTTGATAGAGATGCAGCTGATTTCCCCCAACGGGCTTTCTGATTGTAGCCGGAGTACACAAAGGTCAGTCAACAAGCAGTATTTGAAAGCTTTCAAGCTGGAATGGAGAGAGAGAGAGAGAGAAGGACCCCCACTTAGGGTCTGCTCATGTTAGAGTCCAGTTGCTTCTCCCTTTGCTGCAGATAAAACACCAGCTAAAAACCACAGATGGGGGAGGGGGTGGTTGTCGCATGACAGTCACTCAGTCAATCAAACATAGCGGTTAACAGTATCTCTCTCTTGCTAAAAGAACAAGAACAAGCAGTTCCTTTAAACCTTCTGGGTCTTGGCTCTTGCTGGGATATTAGAAGATATTTCATCTCTTGCCTCCCAAGCATTGCAGTGTAGGATACAGTGTTGCAAATTAGGTGATCATCTTAAACTGAAAGGATGACTTTGCCGGCAACTTGTCTTTTTAAAATGTCTTTAAAAAAAATTCACCCACTGACTCGAGATCTGAATTTAAGAAAATTGTCATTCAACAAAGCCATTGGCGTAACAGGAAGATACAATCTGAAGCCAGGTCCCTTTAGTTTTATTGGGTGCTCAACATTTACATGACTAGCGCACGCCTGATTCTATCCTCCACCTTCAGTGGCAGATAAAAGCTTCTACCCTGTTACTACTTCAACAACATTCTCAATGATATATTTACACAGCAAGTTATGATCTGGAATGTACTGACTGAAGGGGGGAAGCAAATTCATTGGGAACTTTCAAAGGGAATTGGATAACTAATTGAGGGGGAAAGATTTGCTATGGGGCAAGAGTGGGACTAATAGGATAGTTCTTTCAAAGAACTGTAACAGGCATGATGGGCTGAATGGCCTCCTTCTTTGCTGTATGAATTGATGAAAATCTACCTCTTCAGCCATGCCTTTGCTTCGCAACTCTTCCCCCTGGCCCCCACATCCAGCTCAATGTCAGAATTCCCTCCTCTTTGGGGTACTTTCTTACATTGCAAAAAGCAAGTTAATGGTTGCAAATGGTATGTGAGGTGGTGGGGAGGGTAGATTTCTCAGTGAAAAACAAACCATTTCCCACTCTTATTACTTCAATTCACCACCTCAATTCCTCAAAGCATTTCACATTAACCACCAGAAATGAAATCATCACCTTGGCTTCGCAGAAGATTGCTGCAGACAGGAGGAGGATTGAACCCACTGACAGAACTGGCTGTGAGCAGCAGGTTGTGATTAGTAAAGCAGACTCTGTCTTGTAATGTGACAACACCACACATCGTATTCCACCTGCTCTCCAAGCAAAGAAGTTGCTGAAACTAAGCAATGAACTTTGCAGGGATGCGCGCTGGTTTGACGCTTTTATTTATGACAAGTCGGCTGATAAAAGGGAAAAATTGAATTTCTGATAGGTCCCTGTTGCATCTGCACTCCTTAAAGCCCGTGCCCAGAGAATGCAATCTCCCCTGATGGGAGGTAGCATGTTAGAAAGCTGCAAGCTTGACTGTTCACAGGGCCAGGGGGTGCTAGAGCAGAAAGCAGGGGGCCTAGAACCCCTGGCTGACCGCAGCTGTCATGGGATGACGCATGATGTTTCTGAAAAGTGGGATCACGACAAGTAGGGGTCACTTGAGTTTTGGTCATTTTATTGTCCACTCTCCCCTTCTGAGGATTCAGATGACGCAGCATCACAGAAACTCCACTGAAAGTGATAAAAGAAAACCCAGCTCGGTCCCCAATATAAAGAATATTAAACACAAGGACAACTGTTAACCCAGCCCCCATTCCGCAGGATTTTAGAGGCACGAAGATTTCAAATCTCAGGTCCAATTATAGAACTGTCATTGTGAATTATGCAAATGTATTTTTCCGCGTAATAAATCACAAACACACCAAAGTAGGGCATTTGAGGCTTCTGAGGCTATTGGTCATCACCTCTCTGCAGTACGTGCAAATATGAAGTGTCATAAAAACCTAAGCCTTTAAATCACTCCATGGGATAGAATTGTGTGATTGTTTACATAGGATTTTACAGCACAGAAGCAGGCCATTTGACCCAAAAGGCCTGTGCCGATGTTCATGCTCCACAGGAGCCTCCACCCATCTTCATCTCACCCCATCACCATATCCGTCTACTTCTTTCTCCCTCATGTGTTTATCTGGTTTCACCCTGAATACATCTATGCTAATCACCTCCACTGTTCCCTGTGATAGCAAATCCCACATTCTCATCACTCTTTGAATAAAGAAGTTTCTCCTGAATTCTCTCTTAGATTTATTAGCCACTAATTTACATTTACAGCCCCTGGTTTTGAATTCCACCATAAATGCAAGCACCTTCTCTATGTCCACCCCCTCTAGTCATAGAACTATAGAAAAATTACAGCACAGAAGGAGGCCATTCAGCCCGTCATGTCTGTGCCGGCTGAAAATCTAGCCGCCCAATCAAATTCCACCTTCCAGCACCTGGTCCGTAGCCTTGCTGGTTACAGCACTTCAGGTGCATGTCCAGGTACCTTTTAAAAGAATTGAGGGTTTCTGCCTCCATCACCAATCTGGGCAGTGAATTCCAGACACCCACCACCCTCTGGGTGAAAAAGATTTTCCTCATGTCCCCTCGAATCCATCTACCAATCACCTTAAATCTGTGCCCCCTGGTAATTGACCTCTCCGCTAGGGGAAACAGGTTCTTCCTGTCTACTCTATCTAGGCCCCTCATAATTTTGTACACCTCAATTAAGTCACCCCTCAGCCTCCTCTGTTCTAAGGAAAACAACCTGAGCCGATCCAATCTTTCCTCATGGCTGCAACTTTCAAGCCCTGGCAACATTCTTGTAAATCTCCTCTGTACTCTCTCCAGAGCAACACTGTCCTTCCTGTAATGTGGTGACCAGAACTGTACGCAGTACTCCAACTGTGGCCGAACCAATGTTTTATACAGTTCCAGCATTACATCCCTGCTTTTCAATTCTATACCTCGGCCAATAAAGGAAAGCATTCCATATGCCTTCTTCACCACTCTATCTACCTGTCCTGACACCTTCAGGGACCTGTGGTCATGCACTCCAATGTCTCTCATTTCTTCTACCCCTCTCAATATGCTCCCATTTATTATGTATTCCCTCGCTTTGTTTGCCCTCCCCAAATTCATTACCTTACACTTCTCCAGACTGAATTCCATTTGCCACTTTTCTGCCCACTCAGTCAAACCATTGATATTATTCTGGAGTCTACAGCTATCGTCTTCACTATCAACTACATGACCAATTTTTGAGTCATCAGCAAATTTCCCAATCGTGCCTCCCACATGTAAACGCAAACCATTAATATATACTACTATCGCCCCTCGCCAGAATTTAAAATATATCTATTAGGTTGCCTCTCAGACTTTCCCTTTCTTGAGAACAGAACTCCAGGCCTTTTCAGTCTATCTTAATGGGTATAACCTACCAGCTCTAGAATCATCCTTATATGTCTTTTTATATCTCCTACGATAATGCATTCATATGAAATTCCTGTGTTCACAAAGTTGTTAAAATAAACTAGCTAACTCCTCTTTGTCAATATGTCTCCATGTGTTGCTCTTTTTGCTGAGTCTGAAGGTTGTGGGTTCAAGCCCCAGTCTGGGGGTGTTTGAAGAGAGAGTTAGTTCCAGATTTCCACTACTCTTTGTGTGAAGGGATGCTTCCTGACATTGTCCCTGAATGACCTGGCTGTAATTTTATGATTGTGCCCCCTTTGTTCTGGACTCCTTCCCCAGAGGATACACTTTCTCTCGATGGACCCTATCAGTGTGGATATGAGGGCTTGGGGGCAGGATAGGGAATAGAGCAACAGTTCCTTGTGGAGTGGCTCAGATTTTGTTCTGCTGTCATTAACTGTCAGCAAATTCCAGGTTGTCTGATGACATTCTTGTAAATGAGTTCCTGATGGCGCTGTTGTTAGTGTAAGTTTATTGAGATATCATCTGCAATTGATTGCCAGGAAATTCTATGTCTGACATATATCTCAACTTTTAGTGCACTTTTATTGATGTCACGAGGCACTAAAACCAGCTCAGAATCTGGTCCAGGCTATGAAGCAGCTTTAATAATGTGGTCCACTGCCAATGAATGAAAATAAATCGACAAGCACAGAAAGCAACAGCCACAGAAAAATCAGATTTAAAAGTCAGATAGGGCATGTCTGTCACACTCTAGCTATCACACTTCAAAGTCTTAAAAAGACCCTGAAAATAACGAAAGAAGGTGGAAAAAAAGGCCTGTTCTGTCCCGTTGACCGAGGTTACACTTCCACAACTTGCTGTAAAGTGATTTCGTTTTGCAAGGATCGGAAGAAATTCCAGTGTAAGTCCAGAATCAGAGGCTGATCTGCCTCCAGAGGGAAAAGCAGTGAGACTCTGGACTCAAACTGGGCTGGGACTCTGGATTTACACCGCAGTTTGAGCACTGGTGCAAAGCAAAAGTACCTGACGCTAAAAATACGGTTGTAGTTCTTGACTTTGTGTGATACTGTAAAACTGGTGGAAGCAGTATTACATCTCTCCCTGATTTCTATTCCCATTGAACAGATGGAAAACAGGCTTCGAACTCACTTCACCCATTTTACACTGTTGCACAGAATTCAGATCTACATAGTGTGAGCTAGATAATCATGCAATGTCTCTTTAAATATAATTTGGGTTCAGGTCTGTTGAATTAGACATAACTATATGCATGTAATCATTTTAAAAATAAGGGTAACCTTAATTTATGACAGACCTCACATAAAACTAACAAAGCAGGCAACCTTGACCAGAGCAGTGAGAACACATTTCACTATGAGCCAACCTTAAAAGACATTGAGATATCGGATCAAGGCTAACTGCTGTCTTCCTGCCTTGGCGGATTCACCACAGCTCCCAGTCTCGGCTCAGAACCTTCTCTCTTTATACCTTTCCTTATCACTGTGTGTGACACTCGGCAGCCCGATAATGTTTATTATTCCTTTGCTATTACCATGATCTTCCTGCAGACATAATTAACTGCCATGTGTGCTGTCATACCAGCAGTGACTCCATTTCAAAAGCAAATCATTGGTTGTAAATAATAAATAATTCAATAAAGGGCTTCAGGAAAAACTTCTTTGCCCAGTGAGTAGTGAGAATGTGGAACTTGTTACCACAAGGATTGGTTGAGGCGAATAGCATCAATGCATTTAAGGGGAAGCTGGATAAACACATGAGGGAGAAAGGAATAGAAGGATATGCTGATAGAGTGAGATAGAATCATAGAAATTTACAGCACAGAAGGAGGCCATTCAGCCCATCATGTCCTCACTGGCTGACAAGTAGCCCTCCTGCCTAATCCCACTTTCCAGCTCTTGGTCCATTGCCTTGTAGGTTACGGAACTTCAAGTGCATATCCAAGTACCTTTTAAATGTTATGAGGGTTTGTGCCTCGACCACCCTTTCAGGCAGTGAGTTCCAGATCCCACCACCCTCTGCGTGAAAAAAAACTTCCCTTAAAATTCCCTCTAAACCTCTTACCCTAAATCTATGCCTCCTGTTTATGAACCCCTCAACCAAGATGAATATCCCCTCTGTCTAGCCCCCTTATAATTTTATACACTTCAATTCAGTCTCCCCTCCGCCTCCTCTGTTCCAAAGAAAACAACCCCAGCCTATCCAATCTTTCCTCATAACTAAAATTCTGCAGTGCAGGCAACATTCTCGTAAATCACCTCCGTACCCTCTCTAGCACAATCCCATCTTTCTTATAGTGGGGTGACCAGAACTGCACACAGTGCTCCAGCTGTGATCTGACTAGTGTTTTATAATGTTCCATCATATCCTTCCAGCTTGGCTAATGAAGGCAAGTATCTGTATCCCTTCTTCACCTTCTTGATGAAGAGGGCTAGGAGGAGGCTCTTGTGGAGCATAAACACCAGCATGGACTAGTTGGACTGAATGGCCTGTTTCCATGCTGTATATTCTGTATAATTCTATGTAGAGCATATTGCAATGTCCTGATGTATTTGACTGACTTGATCTTCAATTACAATTTTGTAGCTTGCTGATAGGTTTTGATTATTCCCTATATATGTACATCTTCCCCTGATGTTTTAAATGCTAACCATTGGTGGATTTCCCTACGGTAGTATTAATATGCAAGCGGCCATTGAAATGATCTTTGACCCTCTTCCCAAATCTGTTCATTGTGGGATGTAACCTATCAACTACTGGGTAATGTGGAGAAGTCATGGGAAATCACACATTTCAGATTTTAATACTTTGGACACAATAGTTTTAATTTTTGAAAAAAACTACCATTTTTCAGAATTTAAAATGAAGAGTTGTATTTAACTTGGGGATTTATTTTACTGCACACTGTACAGATTTAAAAATAGCATCATCTTTCTGCAACCAGACCTATTTGCTTTATGTTGAATTTTAGAGAGTGAACTGTTTCTCTGCTGGGCTGTGATTCAGAACACAAGCCAAGCACAGAACCTCTTCCTTGGACGTCATTTTAACCTATGTTAACAGACGGGAAACCCACGGGATCAGGTGGCTAACTGCTGACTTTCAACACAGAGTAAAGATTGGGTATGGAGTGTAAAATCAGGGCTGCACCCAATTCTATCCGTTTGCCAATGGGTGCGTTAGGTTGAAATTGTGTTCGACCCACCCCCACACGATGACTAACTGATGGAAAAAGCAAACGATGCAAGACATCTTTGCAGCAATGCTGTTAGGTGTGCGGTTCAGAGTGCGTGGTACTAAAGACTGAGGGATTCCTGGCGGCAACATTGGATTTTTGTTGTTCGGCTGCCACAAGAGCTCATTTGAGGTCATTTGAGCTCAGGGTTATTTGCACCGATCCATTCAGCTTCAGGCTAGAAGGCCGATAGGATATCTTAAAAACTGGCTTGACACTCCATTGCAGTTATACCCAACGTATTGTCCGTCCCAAATGATTTAAGATGGCTTACCTGGAATGGGTCAAGCCAGGGATCTGTCTTTTCAGCGACACACAGGATGATAGAGTGTGATAGATCCGCCAACTCCTTGGATTGACATGGAAACAGGAAGAGGCCATTCAGCCCCTTGGGCCTGTTCTGCATTCAAGTAAATCATGGCTTACTGTATCTTAATTACATTTACCCACCTTGGTTCCCGAACCGTGGATACCCTTACCCAACAAAAAAACCCCCATTAATTTCAGTTTCAAAACTGCCCATCCTCCAACCACCCAACTAAGGTCAATATATCCTTCTTCAGGTACAGTGCACAGAACTGAATGCAATAATCTAGTTCCACTCCAGCTCGAGCTCTGCAAAGCTGGAACATAATTTTCACCCTTTTGTATTCCAGCCTTCTCAAGATAAAAGCCAACTTTCTCTGGCCTTTTAAATTATTTTTTGCCCTTGCTTTTAGTGATTTCTATATTTTGACCCCTAAATTTCTCCTCCTTAGCTCCTAGCTTTAGTTCAAAGTGAATGCCTCGAGTACAGAGGAACATATCATTCAACTAGATCCTAGATCATGGCTGATCTTCAACCTCAATGCTATTTTCCCACATGATCCCCATATCCCTTGCTATCTTCAACATCTGAAAATAACGTACTTCATGTACAAAGACTCAAAAAAACTCTTCCCTTAAGGCTGCATCCACAATTACAGCCAACAAACAGAGCCCAGAAGTGTCCATGAAGTTCCTGTTTGGTAATAATCAGCTTCATTCATAATAACTGGCCCCACCTCTGAATGTTTTTACAATGTACGGTTAATATTGGTCAAGTCTCTAATATATTACATACATGAGGAACTACACAAGGACTGGAACATCATAAGGAATACTAGTCAACATTTTTAAACCATTACAATGTCAACTAATTCTCTACATCCTTGGAATACATGTCAATGTGTTTTTTGCAAAAAAGTATGTCACCACTTTAAAACCTCATATAGCTTGAAAATAATGAAAAGAGAGATATTGGTAAAATGTACTCCATGGTTTATTGTGTAGACATCTAAGTATCCTGTGAAAGTGGATATTGGGCACTTTTAAGACATTGTAAATAGAACCAGCGTAACATCACTACGCTCTGAGCTTTTTCAGGCTCAATGCAAGTCCAAGAGTTTCAATCAAACATGTTTAGGACTGGGGAACTAAAATACGGCCCAAAGCACAAGGTACAGTCACATACACCACCCAGCCCTGGAAAACTCAAGGATGTCTCAAGAGAATCACAGGTAAGAGGTATCTCTGGGCATCATTGACTTTTGGCTGTGTGGTGCCCAGGTTTTGGGGCTTAAATCTACGCCAGTGAATTACCAAACAATCTGACAACCTCCTGACAGAAGTACTTAGCACAATTACTGCCAAGCATGCCTCATAAAAGAGAAGGCAACCAGAATAGTGAAGGAACAGCAAGCCATCACAGAGTGCCACCATGGTAGACAACCCAACCTGGGGTAACCACGTTCCAGCTCAACCATGACCCTAATTTCAGATGCACAAACAAAAACTTGCCGCTTCTTCTCACATTCACAATGTCACCAAAGCACGTGCAGCTTTTCCAGACCCTTCAATACATGTGCGTGTCGGTGTGCCTAACCCGAGTAGAAGGTACACTGGTTTCTCTCCTTTCTGACTGAGCGGAGGAGCTTATGAATGATAAGGTCCAAAGCATGTCCTATGACTCAGTGGTGTGGAGAATTCCAAGTTTAGGCAGCCATCCTGAATCTAAAAGCAAAAGTACAATATCCAAAGAATGAAATGAAGAACTTGCCTTTATATAGCACCTTTCATAAACTCAGTGTTAATTTATTAATTGTATTTAATTGTATGCAAGTGGTGGCCATTAACTGGGGATTCACTTGTGTTCCGATAATTAGGAACAGACTGAAACTATGGTGTTTGAGTCAGGAGGTGTATGTTTGTAGCGTGTATCTCTTTAATTAACTGCTTATGAAAGATTGGCCCAAGTTCTATTCTTTGTTACCTGGCTTTCTGGAAAAGAACATTCAGGACGTCCCAAAATGCTTTACAGCCAATGAAGTACTTTCGAAGTGCAGACACTGTTGTAATGTAGGAAACATGGCAGCCAATTTGCACACAGCAAGATCCCACAAACAGCAATGTGATAATAACCAGATAATCTGTTATAAGAATGATGTTGAGGGGTAAATATTGGCCAGGATACCTGGAAGAACTCCCATGCCCTTCTTCTAAACCACCTGCGAAGGCAGCCAGGGCCTCGGTTTAATTTCTGAATGGAAAGATTTTTAAAATTCTTTCATGAGATGTGAGTGTCGCTGGCAAAACCAGCATTTTTTGCCAACCCTAATTGCCCTTGAGAAGGTGGTAGCGAGTCGCCTTCATGAATCACTGCAGTCCGTGTTAGATGTATGCACACCCACAGTGTTGTTAGGGAGGTTGGGGGGGTGGTTTACAGGATTTTCAGTCAGCAACAGTGAAGGAACGGATGGTGTGTGACTTGGAGGGGAACTTGCAGACGGTGGTGTTCCTATGCATCTGCTACCCTTGTCCTTCAAAGTGGTAGAGGTCACTGGTTTGGAAGGTGCTGTCAAATGAGCCTTGGTGAGTTACTGCAGTGCATCTTGTAGATGGTACACAATGCTGCCACTGTGCGCTGGCAGAGGAAGGAGTGAATGTTGAAGGTGGTGGATGGGGTACCATAAAGTGGGCTGAATCAGGAGGTGAGTTACTTGCCACAGAATTCCCAATGTCTGACCTGATTTTGTAGCCACAGTATTTATGTGGCTGGTCCAGTTAAGTTTCTGGTCAATGTTAACCCCCAGGATGTTGATGGTGGGGGATTCAGCAATGGTAGTGCTGTTGTCAAGGGAAGATGTCATTGCCTGGCACTTGTGTTGCTTGCCACTTATCAGCCCAAGCCTGAATGTTATCCAGGTCTTACTGCATGTGGACACAGACTGCTTCAGTATCTGAGGAGTCGCAAATGGCAATTTGTGCAATCATCAGCGACCATCCCCACTTCTGACCTTATGATGAAGGGAAGGTCAGTGATGAAGCATCTGAGATGGTTGGGCCGATGACACTACCCTAAGGAATTTCTGCAGTGATGTCCTGGGCTGAGATGATTGGCCTCCAAAAACCACAACCATCTTCCTTTGTGCTAGGTATGATTCCAACCAGTGAAGAGTTTTCCCCCAATTCCCAGTGACTTCAGTTTTACTAAGGCTCCTTGATGCCACACTTGGTGAAATGCTGCCTTGATGTTAAGGGCAACAACTCTCACCTCAACTCTGACAGTGCAGCACTCCCCCAGTGGGAGTGTCAGCCTGGATTTTATGCTGGAGCCTCTGGAAGTAGGACTTGAACCCACAACCTTCTAACTCAGAGACAAAAGTGCTACCCACTGAGCCACAGTTGACACCAAGAAGCCAGTCCTATTTAAATAGACACAAGGAACTCTCTGATCAGTGGACACTGATTGATTGTATCCCAGTGATCAATTTCCGTCAACTAATGTAGCACCAGTGCTGAACGGCTTTACAATCTGAAGGACACAAGCACAGATACAAAAGAACATAGTGCACCAGGACAAACCAGGTTTCCTTTGACATTTTGAATGATGAAATTGGTCTGCTGCAGATATTGGCAGAGTCTTGTATGAAAAGCTTGAACACTCAAATGAGCAGGCAGAGAAAAAAAATATTTACTTGAGAGGAGTATAACAAATGTGGAAATTATTCAAGACTACTTCTATTCAATTCAGCAACAAGCACTAACCATCGAACCATTTTCACCCTGAATTTGTTCCCCAGTATGAAGTTAATAGTTGGCAGTAATTTTGCATTGAAATAGCCAAGTATTGTCCAGTAAATCCACATCTCCAATACATTGGAACATGCATCGCACACAAAGCAGCTGTGTTTGTAATTATGGAAGATTGGAACCTTTTTCGGAACAAATACAATCCTAAGGAAACAAATTTGTTGCCGCAAAATATTAATTTCACCTGCATTTGCGTTAAGCTCTGAGCTCACACAAAACTAGTTGAGCAAAAGATTGCAGTATGGTTAATGCAAACAATAATTGTGTGCTTTCAATTCATTGCATTACCAAATGGTTATTTGACTTACATTAAAAATCATTTAAAAAGCAAATGTTTGTTCAAGATTGTGCCAGCAATCTGCCCCTACCTGTGGACTTAACCCCTTCACAACTGCTCAGCTGTAAGTTTCCACGCTGTGTCCTCTTGTAGTCCAATAGCAAGGTGCATTACGTATCAGATATCAGCTGTGGCTCAGGCGGTAGCACTCTCATGGCTGAGTCAAAAGGTTGTGGGTTCAAGTCCCACTCCATGACTTGAAAACAAAAATCTAGACAGATGCTTCAGTGTAGTACTGAGGAACAGATGCCCTCTCATGTGAATGTGAAAAATCCCTGTGGCACTTCTTGAAGAAAAGGAGGGGAGTTATCTGCAGTATTGTGGCAAATATTAATCCCACAATCAACATCATAAAAACAGATTATCTGCTCATTATCACAATGCTATTTGTGGGAGCTTGCTGTGTGCACATTGGGTACCAAGTTTCCTACATTACAACAGTGACTACACTTCAAAAAGTACTTTATACTAAAGGCTTGCTCAGGTCAGGAAAATGAGCCCAAGTCCCTCCGATTTTGCCCCGAGCCCGACCCGACCATCCCTTTACTTACCTTCCGACTTGGAACCTTCTGGAAGCTGCAGCGCATGCGTGATGACGTCTCTCGCGCACTGCGCAGACTCCATTTCGCCCCGGACTCCCAGTTCAGGTAAGTTTTTAAAATTTCAATACTTACCAGCAGAGCACTTACCGTGTGTGTCCAGTCCGACCTGACCCAAGCCTGAAAGCCGGACCCGGAAGAGGGGCCCGCCCCGACCCGAACCTGAACCCCACACATGTCGTCGAGTCCTGTTGGGTTCGGGTCGGGTAGCAGGCCTTTACACTACAAAAAGTACATTAGTTGTAAAGCACTTTGGGACATCGTGAGGTTGTGAAATGTGCTGTATAAATGCAAATCTTTCTTTATACAACCTAGAGACCTTCCTGCGTTCTTTCACTCTCAAAAGATGACAAGACAGACACTGGTGCTTGACACTTCTGATGCAAGGTCACAGACCTGAACCGTTAACTCTGTTTCTCTCTCCACAGATGCTGCCGGACCTGCTGAATATTTCCAGCACTTGGTTTTTGTTTCAGATTTCCAGCATCCGCAGCATTTTGCTTTTAAGCTACTGATGCTTGTTACCTATTCTAACACATCGTGGCCTCTTGCACTTTTCTCAAATGACTCTTTGTTTCTACTTCTGTGGCCAGAAATCCATTCACTAAAAAAGGTCACACTGGTGACACAATAAACATAATGGGCGGAGGTTCTCTTATTATTTCATGTGAAATTGTGAACTTGTTACCTGATACAAAAGGTGAAGTCACATGGGATCAGAGGTGAGCTGGCAAGATGGATACAGAACTGGTTCGGTCATAGAAGACAGAGGGTAGCAGTGGATGGGTGTTTTTCTGAATGGAGGGATGTGACTAGTGGTGTTCCGCAGGGATCAGTGCTGGGACCTTTGCTGTTTGTAGTATATATAAATGATTTGGAGGAAAATATAGCTGGTCTGATTAGTAAGTTTGCAGACGACACAAAGGTTGGTGGAGTTGCGGATAATGATGAGGATTGTCAGAGGATACAGCAGGATATAGATCGGTTGGAGACTTGGGCGAAGAAATGGCAGATGGAGTTTAATCCGGACAAATGTGAGGTATTGCATTTTGGAAGGTCTAATGCAGGTGGGAAGTATACTGTAAATGGCAGAACCCTTAGGAGTATTGACAGGCAGAGAGATCTGGGCGCAAAGGTCCACAGGTCACTGAAAGTGGCAGCGCAGGTGGATAAGGTAGTCAAGAAGGCATACGGCATGCCTGCCTTCATCGGTCGGGGCATAGAGTATAAAAATTGGCAAGTCATGCTGCAGCTGTACAGAACTTTAGTTAGGCCACACTTAGAATATTGCGTGCAATTCTGGTCGCCACACTACCAGAAGGACGTGGAGGCTTTGGAGAGGGTACAGAGGAGGTTTACCAGGATGTTGCCTGGTCTGGAGGGCATTAGCTATGAGGAGAGGTTGGATAAACTCAGATTGTTTTCACTGGAGCGACGGAGGTGGAGGGGCGACATGATAGAGGTTTACAAAGTTATAAGCGGCATGGACAGAGTGGATAGTCGGAAGCTTTTTCCCAGTTACTAGGGGACATAGGTTTAAGGTGAGAGGGGCAAAGTTTAGAGGGGATGTGCGAGGCAAGTTCTTCACACAGAGGGTGGTGAGTGCCTGGAACTTGTTGCCGGGGGAGGTGGTGGAAGCAGGTACCATAGAGATGTTTAAGAGGCATCTTGACAAATACATGAATAGGATGGGAATAGAGGGATACAGTCCCCGGAAGTGCCGAAGGTTTTAGTTTAGGCAGGCATCAAGATCGGCGCAGGCTTGGAGGGCTGAATGGCCTGTTCCTGTACTGTTCTTTGTTCTTTTCCAATTCTCTTGATAGAAATAGGATGTCCCCTAACACACAGTGACTGAAAAGAACCCCCCTCCACCCACCCCCACACACACATTGTCAGTAACTGTAGGACACATTCCAATAACTGGTTCTGCTGTAGCCGAGCTTCACCAGCTGGGAATGTGCGTTGGGTTCTCAGCCTCGAAAGTCAGTGCTCTGCAGAATTTTCCATCTGTTAAAATTACTAGGTGAAAATGCCGAACATGGAGGTCTGGCCTCCCAGCCCAAGTCCCAGTGTGGGACCCTCTGGATGCACAAAACTCTGCAACAGGAACACAAAATTGTAAACGCTTACTGTTCCATTTCCAGCAAAGTAAATTTAAGAAATTTGAGGCAAAAATTCCCCCACATAAGTGAACATCAAGGGAAACTTCCAGCCAGAGTTTCCTGAAGACAGACTTAGTCACACTGACCAGATCCTCACACTTTCAACACCAGCTGACACAGAACTCTAACCCAATCAAATTCCGTTTGTTAACTTTTTGAACCAATGAATTATTATTCTACCAAAGGTTGACTGCTGAGGCACGGCCTCTGAATATGCTACCCCTACAGCAGGAGCTCCTTCTTGTACACCTTGTTTTGTTCTGGTATGAATTTATGAACCAGTCTGTACGGGCAGCTTATACTGTGTGGAATCTGAAATCTGCCGATGATATCATACTTCCAATTACAGACTATTTTTCAGCTGACAGATTCTGCTTTTAAACCACAAAGTGAAAGTTGCAAATTAGTGTCAGTGAGGAACTAAATGCCTTGCATGTGATAATATAGTATGTGGGTAACCAACATGGATTTGCTAAGTTCATTAATTACACTAGAGTATGGCATTCCAATTGATTCAGAAGGGGATGCAAGCTGCCCATGGATTCAATGTGTGAGGGCTCTGTCCAGAACATGTAAAAGGTCATGCAGATCGACAGGTCCTAGGTTCAATTCTCAGTCTTTGCTGAGCTCTGTTGGAGCACTATTACAGCTTCCCAATTGCTATCCAGGGACCCCTGCTGGAAAGCTCAGAGGAGGAACGAGCTTATGATGTGAAGCCCTCTCAGGTTGAATAGCCTGCCAACACTCACCATCTATGTTCACACATTGGTGCTTAACCCTGCCTTTCCTTCAGTGAGCTTCAGGCATTGATGGCGATGTAACCTCACTGGTGGGCACATTCAGGAGAGTCGAGAGCAGAAGTGGGATGTTCGCTGATGATTGCACAACCATTCGCGACTCCTCAGATACTGAAGCAGCCCGTGTCCAGATGCCGAAAGACCGGGACAACATCCAGACTTGGGCTGATAAATGGCAAGTAACATTCGTGCCACACAAGTGCCAGGCAATGACCATCTCCAACAAGAGAGAATCTAACCATCTCCCCTTGATGTTCAATGGCATTACCATCACTGAAACACCCACTATCAATATCCTGGGGGTTACCATTGAGCAGACACTGAACTGGAGCAGCCAAAAAAATACTGTGGTTACAAGAGCAGGTCAGAGGTTGGAAATTCTGTGGCAAGTAACTCACCTCCTGTCTCCCCAATGCCTGTCCACCATCTACAAGACACAAGTCAGGAGTGTGATGGAATACTCTCCACTTCCTGGCTGGGTGCAGCTCCAACAACACTCAAAAAAGCTCACAACATCCAGGATAAAGCAGCCCGCTTGATCGGTACCCCATTCACCACCTTCAACATTCACTCCCTCCACAACTGATGCACAGTGGCAGCAGTGTGTACCATCTACAAGGTGCACAGCAGTATCTCACCAAGTCTTCAACAGCACCTTCCAAACCCGCGACCTCCACCACCTAGAAGGACAAGGGCAGTAGATGCATGGGAACACCACCATCTGCAAGTTCCCCTACAAGCCACACACCATCCTGACTTGGAACTATATCGCCGTTCCTTCACTGTCACTGGTTCAAAATCCTGGAACTCCCTTCCTAAAAGCACTGTTGGTGTACCTACACCACATGGACTACAGCGGTTCAAGAAGGCAGCTCACCACCACCTTCTCAAAGGCAATTAGGGATGGGCAATAAATGATGTACTAGTCAGCGACGCCCACGTCCCATGAATGAATGAAAAAAAGCCTTGAGGTGGAAGGTGGTATCAGGTTTGATATAAACAGCCTGAATTGTGAGTAATCACTGAATTACAGGCCAGACTTGTATTGGTGTATCAAGGCTGACTATTTTGGATCTTCAGATTGCAAACTATGTAAATTCTTAATTTTTAGCTCTATAATTCATCCAGCCCCAAGAACCTGCCTGGGCTTTGCATCTTTAAACTCTGGTCTACTGCTTCACTCTTTCATTGGCAGCACAGCTTTTCGTCATAATGCCTCATACTTTGTAACTCTCTCCCTAAACCCCTCTGCCTTGTTGAAAATATAGACTTGCATTTATCTAGCACCTTTTACCTCGGGACACCCCAAAGTGCCAATGCAGTATTTCCAAAGTGTGGTCACAGTCCTGATATATGAAACATTACATTTTTCCCAATTTCAAAAGCCTCCATTTTGGCTAATTTCCTACCCAACAACACCAACCTGCATTTATATAGCAGAGAGCTTGGGGATGGAATTCAGAGCTTAGCACCTCGGCAGCTGAAGACATGGGTGCCAATGAGGGAGCAATTAAAATTGGGGATGCGCAAGGGGCCAGAATTGGAAGAGCACAGAGATCTTGTAGAGCTGTAGGGGGTGCAGGAGATTATATAGAAAGGAAAGGCAAGGCCATGGAGGGATTTGAACACAAGGATGAAAATTTTAAATTTGAGGCACTGCCAGACCAGGAACCAATGTGGGTCAGCGAGCACGGGAGTGATAAGTGAATGGGACTTTGTGTGAGTTAGGATATGATCAGCAAAGCTTTGGATGAGCTCAAGTTTAGAGAGAGTGCAAGGTGGGACGCTGGTCAGGAGAGCATTGAATATCAAGTCTGGAGGTAACAAAGGGTGTGGATGAGGGTTTCAGCAGTAGATGACCTTGAATGAACACAAACACTTTCACTGCTTTCTATTCATCTATTGGAGCATGCTGAACAGTTGTGCAGGGAAAATCCTCCCAAAGTTCTGTTTTGGACTTTTATTTCCAAGCCAAGGATTATTAATTGGATTGGCCGACTTCTATTCCCTGCTGGTGAGCATCTGTACAGTCTGCACGCTGAGGAATTGTGCTGTTTGCCCTCTGGCTTATGGTAGCGACTAAGGTGTTAACTATTACATACTGAACGCAAATCACAGCTTGACATGTCCATATGGAGGCAGGTAATGAGGAATCCCAGCCATGCTAGTCCAGGAACAACCCATTGTTCTCAGTCACCAGCACACATGTACATTGTATCTTTATTTGTACTAGTTATTTCTGTTAAAGGAGGCATTTATTAAGTGTTAAGTATATTTTCTATTTAACATAACATTGTTGTGCTTTGTTCTGAAGTGCATCAAGAATGCTCCTTCCATTGTTAACTAACCCCCTTTCATGAGTTGGTGGTTTTTCTTTGTATCCAGTGTTTGAGTGGAGGTGATAGGTGTCTCTCGGAGGACAAGGATAGCACTGGTGACATTATTGTCCACATTTTGCTCATGAACACTTTGGTGAATTATGCGACTTTCCAAATCCTTTGACAATATGCAAGAGGGAGTTTGAAGAAGACCATGATGTAAATTAATTCAAATATTGTGCTATAATATACCTGAGCTCAGAAGGGAAAGTCTGCTGGAGGATGCTAAGGTTATGCAGATTGGAGACCTGCAGATTGGAGCCCCTAATGACCTGGACGAGGGGAGGTGGAGTGAAGATACAGATCAGCCTTCATCTCATTGAACGGTGGAATCGGCTCAAGAGGCGGAATGGCCTCCTGTTCCGATGGCCAGGAGAATAACATGGCTTAAAGTGTGCATCCTGTAACCCAACAAAAGGGCTTGGCTGATAAATTAAATGCTCAGAATGGTTCCTTAAAGGTTAATATGAACTCATAAGTAACAAGTGGCCATGACTTTATAAGTCTGGGACTTATTTGAAGGGTTTATGTTGTAGCAAAGATATTCCAGGTTCAATTCCTGTGGCAGTTTTTCCAATTGTTTCCTGTAACTTTGGCGGAAAATCCGCAGAAATACCAGAGAAACAGCAGGAACAGCGCTGTTTCTGGGCTTTTCTTTCTGGGGTTTCAGTGGATCTTCTGTTGAACCAAAAGTCCCCTTGGAAGTTCAACCCCCCCTCGAGTGAAGTAGAATAGTTAATTTAAGACACTACTTTTAGTTAATCCATGGCTCCACGACAAGGATTTATGTACAAACTAGTAAACGATTAATGTCAGGAAGGACTTGTTGCTGTAGAAGGTGATTACATTTGGAAAAGTCTCCTGAGGAAAGCCATAGGAGGAAAAAACACTTGAGAGTCATGGAAGGGGCGTTATATGGTGGAATTGCAGGTATCCATGACTGTTGGCCGAATGGTCTCTCTCACCTTACCTTATTTTCGTGATTTCAGAAACTTTAAGATGATAACATTCACCGAGTTCCAAGACCATTAATACCTTAGGATACTCTATTTTTAATCTCTTAAATATACAATAATCTTGTTGAAATACATTTTTGTTGTGCTGGATTGAATTGACTAGAGCTTCCTCTGAGTCGGAACCGCACTCCCGACAAGTGGAGATTGGAGCTCCGGCTTGGAATTCTGGGTTGACATCCAATAAGGTACGTGTTGCAGGAGCTCATAAAAGTCTCCTGCCCAAAAGGATTAATGCCCCTATCAGTTGGTGCAAAAATGGTTACAACCATGGAAGGAGTGTTTACGTCACAGCCGGTCAGACTGTTCAGCCTGAGAATCCTTCCACTACTTCCCACTGCTCTCCATCTAGGACCAGTAGCCCCCCTCGAGAAGTGGCTAGGATCAGGACTCAGCTGTGATTGGGACAGGTCTGATCAGGCCACTGGCACTACCAGGGTTGCATTTATCGTGCCTTTAACATAGCAAACCATCCCAACGTGCCCATCTGGAAAAATTTGATACTCAGGCAAATAACGAAATATTTGGACAGGTGACAAACAATTTGGTTAAAAAGTTTTAAAGAGAGAGCAGGAATTCCAGAGATTAGAACCTCGGCAGTTGAAGGCACAGTTGCTATGGTAGAGAGATTAAAATTGGGCACGTGCAAGAGGCCAGAATTGGAGGAGTGCAGAGATCTTAGAGGGTTGTAAGTATAGAGGAGGGTTAAAGGTGTGAGACCATGAAGAGATTTGAAAAAAAGGATGAGAATTTGAGGTGTTGCTGGACTGGGAGCCAATGTAGGTCAGCGAGCCCAGGGAGTGATGGGTGCATGGGACATAGTGCGAGTTAAGATACTGGCAGCAAAAGTTTTGGATCAACTCAAGTTTGCTGAGGGTGGAAGGTGGGAGGCCCGCCAGGAGAGTATTGGAATAGTCAAGTCTCGAGGTAACAAAGGCATGGATGAAGGTTTCAGCAGCAGATGAGGCAGAGGTGGAGAGGGGCGGTTTGACCCTGACCTGCGTTTCTGACTCCATATTCTCACTAAGAGCACCTACTTCTATGCAAGAGTAATGACCAATCAGATTGAACACTGGAGGATGACAGCACCTATGAAACTGTACCATAAGACCGGAATGCAAGAGCAAGAAAAGAACTCCTGAAAATTGTAATTTTTTTGCAGCTCGGGTTTTCTGACTCACTGAGAGAGAACTGCTCACATTCAGAGGCAGGAAAACCATTAGCAAAAATTGATACGCTCCTTTCAATAAGAGCAGTACAGTCTTTCAAGAAGATCCACATCAGCGTGTGTGAAACAAGCCATCCATGCAAAGGACAGGCGGGAGGAAAGAGCATCGAAGCAGCCAAACTCTGCCTGGCAGAGGAGGATAATGATATGGAGACTTGGGAGGATCTGAAGGCCATATGATGACAGTGTACCCACCTCGCTTCATGATGCAGCCCTAAGGTACCCACAGACTGTATAACCCAGTGGCCAACTCTCATTGAACTGGACAGAATGGTTTCACAGGCTATCCCGATAATTATTATAATCATCTTCAGAACGTTGCTTAAAATTTTACATTCAGCCTTCCTATTTATTATCCTGAAATTGTAGGTCATTTGGAATAATTTGTTTCATCCTAAGTTAGATGCATGCAAAAAAAAACCTCCAAAATAATTAATGCTCTCAGTACAATGTTATCTTTGCAATATAATTACAACAATTATCTAAAAAAAATCACAGCTTCTGAACTTTAATTGCAGTGATGTTATTTCTTGCTTGTTGATTGAGGTAAAGCCGTCTTTCTCCCAAATTCCCAGATTCACAACCAGAACACAACCGGGCAGCAAAATCACATCTTAAAGGGGAATCATCACATTTCCAGGGAGGTTCAGTTGTTGCTCAGAGTGAACTCATTAAACCCCAGCCACTATTACAATGCCTATTCCTCCTAATCCTCTGAGATATCTGCGCACGTCCACTTCTGGCCACTTATACCTCCCCGGTTTTTATCATTCGATCATTGGTCTTCAGCCACCGAGGAATGAAACTCTGGAATTCCCTCCCTAAACTACTCTGTCTCTCTAGCTCTCTCTCCTCTTTTAAGGCATTCCTTAGACGCTATGTCTTTGGCCAAGATCTTGGTCACCTGTCTTAATATCTCCTTACATGGTTTAGTGTCATATTTTTGATTGTATTACGACCGCAGCGGGAGCAACGCACTGTCAATTCAGTCCCGTCACTCCACAGGTCACAGCATTTTATTTAAAGCTTTCCGTCCAATCAGAAAACAGCCACATTAAACACTCGAGTAACCCTTGGAATAAAACAGACCAAACCAGGTATCTTTAGATAACAACAAATTAAGTATTTATTAAAAAACTAAATATTAAACACTATTAAGATAAACCTATGTCTAAAGATCTTATAACTTCTTATCTGAATCCAACTTCCCCATTCACACACATGCATTCAAAAATAACAGTAGTTAACTTTTTTTTAATGGTATTTTTAAAAATTACCTGTCTCTTAAGAACAAATAAAATAAGTAAGTCTCTGTGGATTACGTTCCTGGTGGTATTCTAATATGGAAATAGTCAAAGGCCACTTGAAGTCTTCATGTGGATTTGATGCAGTAGTTGATTCATTCACCTCTTCAGCTGTAGTAGGCATCAACAGTTCCTTCAACAACACAAAAAGCTTCTTGAAAAAAGGCAGCTTTTCTTTTTTTTTTTGGGAACTAACTTGGCCTGTAGCTCCATGTAGAATTTCTGCTGAGAGAGAATAAAACAGCTCCTTTCTCTTCAGTATGCCTTGCTGGTGAATCTTGTTTAGACAGATTTTTGCCAGCTTTACACACAGTTAAGTGGAAACATTACACCATGTAACCTCTCTTTCCTGCATCTCCTCGGTAACAAAAATGCAGCTGCTGGCACATTGTGCCTTAGAAATTCCAGAACTTTCTCTCCCTTAAAGGTGCACTGTTTTTAACAGAGTCTTAAAGGCACACACACTGCTTTTAATCAGAGGAGAAAAATAATTACAAGTCCACGACAATTGATAATGCATCTGTGAAGTGCCTGGGAATGTTTTACTGCATTAAAGAGACCAAGTAAATGGAAGTTTTTGTTGTTGTTGCTTCCACCCAGGGGAACAACCTCTGTGCAATGTTCTTATGCAGCAACTGGGTTGATATGCACAGCTCAAACAGGCAGGACTAGCCCCCTTAACCTGATGGGATATTTGTACACTCAGTGTTCCTCCCCTGGATATCAGGACACTGATGCTAGGGAGCCAATGGAGGGAGACATGTATTTCCACCATTGGCTGCACTCCTGTAATGCTAGAGCCCCTTCAGTTTCTATAGTCTCTGTCAGGGAAGTTTGAAACAATATTTGCAAGTGGGCTAATACGGCAATAACTGCGAATAACAACAACTTGCATGTATTTTATGCCCCCAAGGCACTTCACAGGAGGTAAAATTTGACACCGAGCCACATAAAGAGATATTTCAAAAGATTCGTCAACGAGGTCGATTTTAAAGAGCGTGTGAAATGAAGATAGGGATGTAGAGAGATGGAGAAGTTTAGGGAAGGAATCCCGAAGTTTAGGGCCTGGCAGCTGGAGGCAATAACAGAAGAATGAAAATCGGCGATGTGCAAAGAGGCCAGAATAATATAATAAATAATGATTCGTCATTGTATCTCGAGTTGCATACGGTCCCTTTAAAATGCATTTCTGAAACTTCAGAATGGACAATAATTACATCATACACTCCCTAAAAGAAGGCAGATCAAAACAGATACACTGCAAGATAAGGAGACCAGCCTGAGGCAGTTGTTGTGATCAAAGACAATCTGTTTCATAGCACAATGCCTGATCTGGGTAATTTAAGATTATTATGCCATGTAGGAATTTGACATTCTGAAGCTGATGTTATCTGCAGGAATGGGTCGGAATCTATAATAATTGTCAACACCATGTGATGTGAACAAGCTTGAAGTTAAGTGTGTAAAAATACAGAGGAAGAAAGCTGGAAGGCTGCTGTGTTGAATTGCCCATTGTATCATTGAACAATACAGCATAGAGCTGGCTGTTCGGCCCATTATGCCTGTGCCAGCTCTTTGGTAGAGCTATCCGATTTGTCCCACTCCTCAACACTTTCTCCTATGACCCTATAAACCTTTCCCCTTCAAGTATTGATCCAATTCCCTTTTGAAAGTTACTATTGAATCTGCTTCTACCATCCTTCCTGACAATGCATTACAGATCACAACAAACTGCATGAAAAATGTGTTCTCCTCTCCCTCTCTGGTTCTTTTGCCAATTATCTTACATCTGTTTCTTCTAGCTTTTGACCCTCCTGCCATTGGAAACAGTTCCCCCCCAATCTGCTCTATCAAAGCCCCTCATGATTTTGAACACCTCTGTTAAATCTTCCCCTTAACCTTCTCTGCTCTAAGAACAACAAATCCCACCTTCTCCAGTCTCTGCACAGTTGTCTTGATGGAATATGTGTCCGCAATTAACTACACATTATTTGCAAATTGACATGCACCAACAATCTTACTGTCGCTACCCATCAGGGCAAATATCATTATGGATAAAGGACATTGATCTCACTGACTCCTGATTGCCACATCGAGAGCTCCAGTCAATGGATTAAACACAGAGTAAAAACCACATGATCAACTCTGCAAGACACATTGACGGATTAAATTAAGTATAAACGATAGACGATAACTCATCAGGCACTCTCTCATTGAACTCATAGTTCTCAACCTCTCCATTAGATAACCAACTAGTAATCGTTCCCTGTTATGCATTTTTCACTTATTATAATCCATGCTGTCACAAATAATCCATTCCTAATCTCCTGTTGATGTCACAAGGCATTATTTGTCAACCTGACAGTGTCAGCAAGAAACAACTGCCCAACAACAGTATGAAACCCTCAGCAAGCACACAAAACAGCACAAGAGAAAAAAATAAGTTATCTGGTAGCAATTTCAAGGCTATAATCTAATCTCAGGGTTCAGTTGACATTTCCTAACTGCTAGAGCTGGACCTATGTGGTTTTACGATTTCACTTGAACTCCTCAATTAAGTTACAGTCTCCTAACTCTTCCAGTTATCTTCTGTTCTCTATACTTCGTCCTGCTGTTTGACAAATATAAAAGATTGTTGTCAGTTCTCCGGAAAAGACCATCCTTGATTCTAAATACAATCGAGTCCACTTTCATGCATGTTTGCACTGACAAGAAGTAAATTATTTCAAATAATCTCCTGTCTGTTGAGTTAAACGCTTATTTTAGAACAAGCAAAATCTATTGGTTTCGTTGCATTGTTTACTCTGAGTTTCCTACAAATAGATTTCTGCCTATTATGTAATGATATTGTATCATTTACAGATGTTCCCTTAGTTCAGGAAATGTTCAGTTTTGTATATATTGGTAATTGCTCTCCAATCCCGTCAGAGCATTGAAAAGCACCAACTTAAAGGAGGATGTAATGAATAATATACAAACAATGACGGACAGGAAACTACCATCTGGTCCAGCAAACCTGCCCCACATAATTGTGGCACTTTTTTGTGTCACAATATAGACACTCCCTACCCCACCTGAAACCGAATGATCTCCTGGGAGAAGGAGGAAAACAGAGAATGTCCCAGGCTAATTTAGGAGGGAAAAAGTTCTGGGAGATTCCACTCCGACAGCACCCTATTCTCTCCCTGGCGATCAAAACTAATCCAGGAGCTCACTCTGGCCCTGACAATTCCATGCAGCATCTAATGTTTGTCGGAGATTAGATTAGATTAGAGATACAGCACTGAAACAGGCCCTTCGGCCCACCGAGTCTGTGCCGAACATCAACCACCCATTTATACTAATCCTACACTAATCCCATATTCCTACCAAACATCCCCACCTGTCCCTATATTTCCCTACCACCTACCTATACTAGTGACAATTTATAATGGCCAATTTACCTATCAACCTGCAAGTCTTTTGGCTTGTGGGAGGAAACCGGAGCACCCGGAGAAAACCCACGCAGACACAGGGAGAACTTGCAAACTCCACACAGGCAGTACCCGGAATCGAACCCGGGTCCCTGGAGCTGTGAGGCTGCGGTGCTAACCACTGCGCCACTGTGCCGCCGAGATGATTTCAGTCCCAGTCAGAAACAGGCCCAGCTCTTGTTGGAAGGAATTAAGCGAAGGACCAATGCAACTGCCGGCCTGCCTAAACTAAATATGAACTTTTGGGGGTTTTAAGTAAGAGCTGTTGAATTCAGGTTAATAATCACCTCAATCCCTGAAGTGCCCAGCAAGCAAGAGAAAGCAGTTAAAGGGACTCTGCTTAACCATCCTTCACATCCTAGACTTAGCATATGGCTAGATTCCGACGAGACCAGGAACTAACCCACCAGGGACCCTGTAGCCTGCTTGTCCTGCTCCCTGAATAAACAAAGAATAACTAACAAAGAACAAGCAATTGCCAAAGGTGCTTTATTAGCTGTAAAATGTGGTGGGATGTCGTAACGTTGTGAAAGGTGCTATAGAAATGAAAGTCTTTCTTTGCAAGTTCTACCTCCCATTCACAGATTTCATTATCATTGGCATATCCTCAGTCTCCCTGGACTTAATTACAATTTCATTTCATTAACATTTTCCTATTTAATTCTAAATATTCACCTTATAAAACAACAGAGGACTAACTGGTCTTGCTAAATAGATTGAGACATTTTTTAACGTTAATTAAGAATAATACAAACTGATATAGGTGTGATTTTCTTCTGGAAATGTCCTCGAAACCAGAATGGCTCTGACAAGGTGTGTTTCAGTTGCAGCACTGGATTTCTGGAAATGAAGCACAGTCGAAGGTAATACAGAGTGGGAAGGAAGGTTAGAATGCAAGGAAGACAGTGTGTGAAATAGGGTGAATAATGAGGTACTGAAAGAGATACAGAAACAGATGAGGTGACAATGATAGACAGAGGAGGTGAAGTATGCACAAGGCAGGAAACAGAGGGCAATGGGAACAAAAGTCCAGAGAGAATAGATTAGGTATAAGGCAAGTCTAAAAATGGTTTGAAGAGGAGAAAGAAACAAAAGATTTCACAGAAAGTAATGGAGCTGTTTAATTCAGGGAGCTGGGGGTTGGTCAGACAATAGATTTAAGCTCAAATTCTTCAGGCCTGGAGTGATGAACATCTTACAACCGAGTTTTCATGCAGTAGACAGACAGTGGGAGCAAATTGGTTTAGAGAGTTCATCACTCTTGACAGTTTTAAAATGCTCTCTGAATATATCCTCAAGGCACATGCAGGACAAAGCAGCTCGCTTGATTGGCACACTATCCACCAACTTAAACATTCACTCCCTTCAGCAACAACGCACAGTGGCAGCAGTGTGTACCATCTACAAGATGCACTGCAGCAACTTGCCAAGCCTCCTTCGACAGCACCTTCCAAATGCTTGACCTCTACCAACTAGAAGGACAAGGGCAGCAAACGCAGGGGAACACCACCACCTGAAAGTTCCCCTCCAAGTCACACACCATCCTGACTTGGAACTACATCACTGTTCCTTCACTGTCGCTGGGTCAAAAACTTGCCTCTCCCTTCCTAACAGCACTGTGGGCGTCCCTAATCCAGATGGACTGCAGCGGGTCAAGAAGATGGCTCACCACCACCTTCTCAAGGACAATTAGGGATGGGCAACAAATGCTGGCCTTGCCAGTGACACTCACACCCCAAGAAAGAATTTGAAAAAATTGTTGGCATCTCATCTCAAGATGGAAAACAAAACGTAGGATAGTTAATTGACTGTCAAAATCATACAACAGTCACTACATTTCTTTGGCTGTGAAGCACTTTGAGACATCCTGAGGTGTTGAAAGGCACTATATAAATGCAAGTCCTTCTTTGAGGGAGTGCCGCACTGTTCGAGGTGCCAGCTTTCGGGTGAGATGTTAAACTGAAGCCCCTTCTACCTGCTCAGGTAAATGCTGAAGATTCCTTAGCACTATAGGAAGAAGAACTGATAGTTTTCTTAGTGTCCTGACCAATTTTCCTCCCTCAACCAATAATCTCAGAAATAGATTATTTGGTCATTTGTCTCATTGCTGTTTGTGGGATTTTCGTGTATGCACCTTTCCTGCTGTAGAAGAATTACTGCTCTCTAGTTGCGAGGCAACTGTGGGCGTGATAAGCTGCCACATGAATATGTGTTTTCTTCAAAGCATCTTTCAATTATGGATTATTTCTGAACTCAATAAATAAAAACGAAAGAGAGCTTTGCTGACAATGGCAAGTCTTGATATCAACAAATTTTCCAAACTTCCAGGTCCTATGACATATTGGTGTCAAAATATGAATGCTATTGTCTTGAGTGTAGTGTCACAGGATGTTTTATGCCTACCTGAGAGAGCAGGTGGGGCCTCCGTTTAGCATTTCATCCACAAGCTGTTACCTCCAACACTCCCTCAGTATTGCACTTGAGCATCAGCCGAGAATTGTGCACTCAAGTCTCCAAAGTGGGACTTGAATCTACAACCTCCTGACTCAGGGATGAGAGTGCTACGCACTGAGCCATGGCTGACACCAGTATTAAACTGGAGTGCCTGCCTATATTCAGTGCTCAAATCTGTACTGTTACTTGAACCCAGGACCTTTGGACTCAGGAAGCTGAGATACTGTTGAGCCAAGTTGCCATTACTGTGATGTCCTCAGAACGTGAGTGGGGTTTAGCCGAGATTTGTGTAGGATATGAGGCAAAGACAGAGAGACAAAGACTGTAGGCTGCTGAACATGATGGCTTCTTTATTCTGTTTTAGTTTCTCTTTGCCATTTGCTGGCATATGTGTTCTACGGAAGCCTCTGGAGTACACAATGCACAATGCAATTGCAATTTCATAACACTACAACACTACAATTAGCACGTGCTCTTAAGTGGACTGGCCGACAGGGAATAGGAACTCACTGCACTCAACAGCAATATCCATGAAACAGTTATCTCAACAAATCCTGATGCTCAGTCTGAATGGAGAGATTATTGAATATTTGCATTACAGATGATTTGTTGCAATTAAGAATTAATAATTTAATCCCATTAAAATGAAAGCAAGAAACTATTTACAAAGAATGTTCTTTCATTAGATTCACTCCCTGGATAGCCCTGTAGTTATCATAATTATGACAAGTATACGCAAGGTGTTGGACAAAGGTCTGGAAAGGGGGCTGGAGGAAAAATGCATCAAAATAAGGATTGCAACACTTTACCTGATGGATCAACTTTTTATTCCCCGAAAGGTTATTTTTTTTCCTAATCAAAATCTTGTGCGAGCCCACCAAGTGCTGAAGGATTGATCAGATGCACTGCTGACACTATCCTGATGTATTGATGAGAACTGGCACTGAGAGAGGAGAGAGACAATGTGAGAGAACGAACTGACACATCAGCTGAAACGGTGTGAAATTCCGGGGCGGGGGGGTGGGGGGGGGGGGAGGGGGTGGGGGGAAGAAATCAAGACTTTGGCAAAAAGCCAAAGATCAAAAGGGGAGGAAAGGGACCAAGAGTTGCTGAAAAAGATACGAGCATGTTAGAAGCAGACAGAAAGAAGACAAGGAGCATGCAGGAGGGAGAAAGCAAAAGAACCCATAATGAAAATCAGAGCGAAGCCAAATCAAGGCAAGTGGAGGGGAGGGGAGGATAGAAAAGGCTTTCTAAGTAATGCAATGAATTTGACTGCTGCTCTTTTATCGCTAATATTTTAGTTCAAATACACCTGAGACAGATAAGCTGCAAGCCTGCTCTCTCTGTTAGTATTCTCAGTCCAAGTTAAAACTAGGCTTGTTCAATCTCAACCCAACGTACTAGAAGATGTGGTTCCAAAGTGCTATTAAAGCTGTCGCCTCAGTTAGTTAATCTTTGATGGGTCAGAATCCCAGAAATCTCCTTCAGCCAAACAGCACTATAGTATCAGTTTTTGTTTGATTATTGCTCCTGTGAAGTGCCCTGGGAAATTCTGATGTTAAAGACACGATATAAATGCAAGGTGTTGTTCTCTCAAGAATTCTGGGCTCTCTAGGGTATTCAGATCAATCTCCAATTATCTCCAGGTCTTTTATGTGTTTTCTGTCTTTCCATAACCTCAGGTTGCTTGCACCCTGAATATACATTGATGGAACAGCAGTTTACAGCTATAAGTATTGGGGCAAATGAATACTCTTTGAGCAGTCGGACTGGTGCAGTGCATCTGCATAATACAGAAGGATATGCTAGGTTGACGTCTTAGAGCTTTCTGTTCAATTGCTTTCTGGAGGATGAAATGTCAATGCTTTCTGTTATGTAGAATATACAGCACTGAAACAGGCTATTCAGCCCAATCAGTCCATGCTGGCAGTTATGCTCCACATGAGCTTTCTCACATCCTTCCTCATCTCACCCTATCAGCATATCCTTCTATTCCTTTCTCCATCATGTACGTATCTAGCTTCTCCCTAAACACATCCATACTATTTGCCTCAACGACTCCATGTGGTAGTGAGTTCCACATTGCCACCACACTGTGGACAAAAAGTTTCTTCTGAATTTCCAGTATGATTTCTTGTTCTTTTTTATTCATTCATGGGATGTGGGCATCGCTGGCTAGGCCAGCATTTATTGCCCATCCCTCATTGCCCTTGAGAAGGTGGTGGTGAGCTGCCTTCTTGAACCGCTGCAGTCCATGTGGAGTAGGTACACCCACAGTGCTGTTAGGAAGGGAGTTCCAGGATTTTGACCCAGCGACAGTGAAGGAACGGCGATATAGTTCCAAGTCAGGATGGTATGTGACTTGGAGGGGAACTTGCAGGTGGTGGTGTTCCCACGCATCTGCTGCCCTTGTCCTTCGAGGTGGTAGAGGTCACGGGTTTGGAAGGTGCTGTCTAAGGAGCCTTGGTGAGTTGCTGCAGTGCATCTTGAAGATGGTACACACTGCTGCCACTGTGTGTCGATGGTGGAGGGAGTGAATGTTTGTAGACGGGGTGCCAATCAAGTGGGCTGCTTTGTCCTGGATGGTGTCGAGCTTCTTGAGTGTTGTTGGAGCAGCACCCATCCAGGCAAGTGGAGAGTATTCCATCACACTCCTGACTTGTGTCTTGTAGATAGTGGACAGGCTTTGAGGAGTCAGGAGGTGAGTTAGTCGCCGCAGGATTCCTAGCCTCTGACCTGCTCTTGTAGCCACAGTATTTATATGGCTACTCCAGTTCAGTTTCTGGTCAATGGTAGCCCCTAAGATGTTGATAGTGGGGGATTCAGCGATGGTAAGGCCATTGAATGTCATGGGGAGATGGTTAGATTCTCTCTTGTTGGAGATGGTCATTGCCTGGCACTTGTGTGGCGCAAATGTTACTTACCACTTATCAGCCCAAGTCTGGATATTGTCCAAGTCTTGCTGCATTTCTATATGGACAGCTTCAGTATCTGAGGAGTCACGAATGGTCATGAACGTTGTGCAATCATCAGCGAACATCCCCACTTTTGACCTATGATTGAAGGAAGGTCATTGATGAAGCAGCTGAAGATGGTTGGGCCTAGGACACTACCCTGAGGAACTCTTGCAGTAATGTCTTGGAGCTCAGATGATTGACCTCCAACAACCACAACCATCTTACTTTGCGCTAGGTATGACTCCAGCCAGTGGAGGGTTTTCCCCCTGATTCCCATTGACCTCAGTTTTGCTGGGGCTCCTTGATGCCATACTCGGTCAAATGCTGCCTTGATGTCAAGGGCAGTCATTCTCACCTCACCTCTTGAGTTCAGCTCTTTTGTCCATGTTTGAACCAAGGCTGTAATGAGGTGAGGAGCTGAGTGGCCCTGGCAGAACCCAAACTGAGCATCACTGAGCAGGTTATTGCTAAGCAAGTGCCGCTTGATGACACTGTTGATGACACCTTCCATCAATTTACTGATGATTGAGAGGAGGCTAATGGGGCGGTAATTGGCTGGGTTGGACTTGTCCTGCTTTTTGTGCACAGGACATACCTGGGCAATTTTCCACATTGCAGGGTAGATGCCAGTGTTGTAGCTGTACTGGAACAGCTTGGCCAGGGGCGTGGCATGTTCTGAAGCACAGGTCTTCAGTGCTATTGGCAGAATATTGTCAGGGCCCATTGCGTTTGCAGTATCCAGTGCCTTCAGTCGTTTCTTGATATCACGCAGAGTGAATCGAATTGGCTGAAGTCTGGCATCTGTGATGCTGGGGACTTCAGGAGGAGGCCGAGATGAATCATCAACTCGGCACTTCTGACTGAAGATTGTTGCAAATGCTTCAGCCTTATCTTTCGCACTGATGTGCTGGGCTCCCCCATCATTGAGGATGGGGATACTTGTGGAGCCACCTCCTCCAGTTAGTTTAGTTTAGTTTAGTTTAGAGATACAGCACTGAAACAGGCCCTTCGGCCCACCGAGTCTGTGCCGACCATCAACCACCCATTTATACTAATCCGACACTAATTCCATATTCCTACCACATCCCCACCTGTCCCTATATTTCCCTACCACCTACCTATACTAGGGGCAATTGCTAATGGCCAATTTACCTATCAACCTGCAAGTCTTTGGCATGTGGGAGGAAACCGGAGCACCCGGAGGAAACCCACACAGACACAGGGAGAACTTGCAAACTCCACACAGGCAGTACCCAGAATTGAACCCGGGTCGCTGGAGCTGTGAGGCTGCAGTTGATTGTCCACCACCATTCACGGCTGGATGTGGCAGGACTGCAGAGCTTAGATCTGATCCATTGGTTATGGGATCGCTTTGCTCTGTCTATCGCATGCTGCTTACGCAGCATTTCTTGGTGACTAGCTTATACTGACAGCCTCTGGTTTTGATCTTCACCATAAGTGGAAGCACTCTCTCTGTATCCACTCTATCAAAACCTTGCATAATTTTAAAGACCTCTATCAGGTCACCCCTCAGCCTTCTCTTTTCTAGAGCAAAGAGATCCAACCTGTTCATCCTTTTCTGATAGGTATAACCCTGTAGTATCATCTTTCTTGCTCTTTCAGCACCTCTCTCCTTATTATAATATTGCAACCAGGATTGCATACTCCAAGTGTGACCTATCCAAAGTTGGATACACTGTTATTGAATTTTTTAAACCTGCAGTTAGTTATTTGCCTCTCTCAGGAGTTTAAGGAGGTGAGGAAAGTCTATGGTGGTATAAATTGTATACAGCTCATTGAACCTAGAGACTGATGGAGCCAAATGGTCTGCTTGTTTCATCCTTTAATACGCTTTAATCTTTTCAATTGTCTTTATGATTTATAGTTACTTTATAAACTGGGGGGAAAAAATCAATGAAATTATGAGCAGACTTAGAAACAGAGGTGGTGTAATGGAATCTGATTGAAATGATTTCTACTAGATTTAAAATTACATTACCAGAAACAAATTAAATCTATTCATACTCCTTAGAATGATTTGTATTAGGTGCATGTGTAAAATGTTAATTCCAGTTGAGTGTTCTGTTACCAATACAATCTCAGCAGCAGAAATTGCCCATGTGGCCCTTTCTTGGTCTATCTTTCATCCTGTTATTAAACGAAAGCTCATACATCAAAATGTTAGTTAAAAAAATGTTTTGTTAAAAAAAGCCTAATGCATCTCTGCATATACGCACGAGTAAGAATAGAAACGTTTAATCATGTTACACAGCACAAAGACAAGTTCTGCATTCAAACAGGCCCATACCCTGCACTTTACATTAACTGAATGAGATATTACGGGGTAGAAATTGCCTGCTTTTTAGACGTAAAAATAAGCAAAGCAAAGCAATTTAGCAGTGGGACAGTGTGCACCCAATCTGCGCAGGCATTGGTTCCATTGCTAAATTTGAGGGGTCAATTTTTTTTTTAAGACATCCTGCGCAGATACCTAAAACAGGCACCAGGCCTGCCTGAATATTTTAATTAGGGGCCCAACATCTGTTGAAGGGTCCCCCTTTACAAAATTTTGTGCTAGTGTCAGCTGTGGCTCAGTGAGTAGCACTCTTGCCTTTGAGTCACATGGTTCCAGGTTCAACTCCTATTGACAAAATCCAGGCTGACATTCCAGTGCAATACTGAAGGAGTGCTGCACTGCCATCTTTTAAACCGAGACTCCGTCTGCTCTCTCTCAGGTGGACATAATCCCATGGCACTATTTTGAAGAGGAGCCTGGGCGTTATCCCTGGCCAATATTTATCCCTCAATCAACATCACAAAGACATATTAACTGGTCATTATCACATTGTTTGTGTGTGCTTGCTATGCACAAATTGGCTGCGGCATTTCTTACATTACAAGAGTGACTACACTTCAAAAGTACTTCATTGGCTTAAAATGCTTTGAGACCGGTAGTCGTGAAAGGCGCGATATAAATGGAAGTCTTTTTTTCAATGAATGGAGAAAGTGCCAGGTCTGCCTGCTCAAGATCCTTCAGTGGCTGCCAATTACAGGTAAATTAACAAAGAAAACCAGGAATGCTCCCACCCCTCCCCCTACAGTCCTGCCGATAGCACCTCACTCATCCCCAGGAAATTGCCTGAGGACTAGGGCTGGCGGCCTGAAATTCATCGTTCTCTTTCATTTGTCAGGCCTTCACAGAGAGCTCATCTCAAAAGTGTGGATGAGGCCTGCTGCTCATGTCCAAGGTCACACCAAGTCCCGTTCACCCATCACCCCTGTGCTCTCTGATCTGCACCAGTTAAATAACACCTTGATTTCAAAGCTCTCATCCTTGTTTTCAAATTTCTCATGTCCTCACCTCTCCCTATCTCTGTAACTGCCTCCAGCCCTACAACCCTCCAAGATATCTGCGCTTCTCTAATTCAGGACTGTTGAGCAACCCATCATTCGGCCAATGGCGGCCGTGCCTTCAGTTCCCTGGTCCTTAAGCTCTTGAATTCCCTCACCAAACCTCTGTGCCTCTCTCTCTCATCCTTTAAGACAGTCCTTAAAACCTACATTTTTGATCAAGCTTTTGGTCACCTGTCCCAATATCTCCTTATGTAGCTTGGTGTCAAATTTTGCTTTATAACGCTTCTCAGAAGTGACTTGGGATGTTTTATGTTAAAGGTACTTTATAACTACAAGTTGTTGCTCTTGTTGTTGAGGCCCAATTTTGGACCTGCCTTGGGCTTCTCTATTCAGGCATGCTGCCTAAAACCCATGCCCCAACTAATTTCTAGCCCAATTTCATTATCAGTCCAAGTATGATCAATAATTTCACTGGAGTTTAGCATCTATTAATGTTCTTATAACTGCAGATACTGTCACTTCAATGAACTTTCCTATTTACTGAATACTTAAACTCAGAGAACACGGCCTTAGGAATGAAGTTGCACTCAAAATCTGAAATGATTGGTTATTTTAAGGGAACTTCTGACACAATCGGGTTAATGCTCCTGTAATTACAGCGGGCAAATTAATTTCATTGAAATGTGTTATGTTCTCCTGCATTAATATTGCTCAGCACTGGAAAGGAAGGCTTTTGTTTATTTTTACACCCCATTCTGTCTTTCAGAAATGTCTCAAAGCGTTTCCCACACAATGCGTGTACTAAATTTTGGTTGAGAAGTTTAACCCAAGTCCCTGTCTACCTCTTCCCATAGTTCAGGTGGATGTTAAAGACACTGTGGCACTCTTCACAAAAAGAGAGGGGGAGTTCACTCTGTGTCTCAACCAACACCACTACAAACAGATCAATAAATCATTTATCTCAGTGCTGGTCATAGTGTCTTGCTGTGTCCATTTGAAGATGTATGAATAATGGGAATTTAGGCTAGGTACCAGCAGGACGACCGATGCCTATATCTATCGATAAGGAGGGAGCTGTATTTTCATCTTTGTTGTCTATTAAAAAACCTGTTTGATATTTATTCAATGGACAACAATGAAAGCAGAAATGAGTGAGTAACCTACTCCTTCAGACTGTCCTCCAGGCACTCATGACAAAAAATCTACCCCAAGGAGTTAACATAAAAGAGTGAGATGTAAGCAATGCAAATATCAGAGGCTAAGATACATCAGAGTGTCAGAGTGAGTGATATATTATTGGGAGTATTATGCCCAGTAAAGACATATCGTATTCCTAACCTTTAAGACACGAATATTATCCAATGCGGACTCTTTGAATTTGACTTTTTCTTTTAAAAAGTGGACAATGTTTTTTTTAAATTCATTCGTGGGATGTGGGCATCGAAGGCCAGGCCAGCATTTATTGCCCATCCCTAATTGCCCTTGAGAAGGTGGTGGTGAGCTGCCTTCTTGAACTGCTGCAGTCCATGTGGGGTAGGTACACCCACAGTGCTGTTAGGAAGGGAGTTCCAGGATTTTGACCAGTGATAGAGAAGGAACGGTGATATAGTTCCAAGTCAGGATGGTGTGTGGCTTGGAGGGGAACTTGCAGGTGGTGGTGTTCCCATGTAGGTGCTGGCCTTGTCCTTCTAGGTGGCAGAGGTTGTGGATTTGGAAGGTGCTGTCTAAGGAGCCTTGATGCGTTGCTGCAGTGCATCTTGTAGATGGTACACACTGCTGTCACTGTGTGTCGGTGGTGGAGGGAGTGAATGTTTGTGGGTGGGGTGCCAATCAAGTGGGATGCTTATTCCTGGATGGTGTCGAGCATCTTGAGTGTTGTTGGAGCTGCACCCATCCAGGCAAGTGGAGAGTATTCCATCACACTCCTGACTTGTGCCTTGTAGATGGCGGACAGGCTTTGAGCAGTCAGGAGGTGAGTTACTCGCCACAGGATTCCTAGCCTCTGACCTGGTCTTTTAGCCATGGTATTTATATGGCTACTCCAGTTCAGTTTCTGGTGAATGATAACTCCCAGGATGTAGATAGTGAGGGATTCAGCAATCATAATGCCATTGAATGTCAAGAGGAGATGGTTAGATTCTCTCCTGTTTGAGATAGTCATTGCCTGGCACTTGTGTGGCATGAATGTTACTTGCCACTTATCAGCCCAAGCCTGGATATTGTCCAGGTCTTGCTGCATTTCTACATGGACTGCTTCATGTGATGCAAAGATGGCCACCAAAGGTCAGATGGCCTGGCCTGTGTATTCAAAAACTGCCTCACTGTCTCGAATGGACAAAAGGATACATTCCAGACTAAGAGGTGTCAACTACACCCATCCTGAAACAACTAAGAGACATTCCTGAATTGAATGGGTTTCTTCTGAGACAAAGAAGGTGACTGTCTTAACACCATCTCATCTCCCCGGGATGAATGTCTTACAGCAAAACTAGGATAAATAAGTGTGAAGTACCAACATCATAACAGAATAGTACCCATTCAAACATTAATTGATAGCCATGATTATCTTATCGTGGCCCATTGTGTGGTCACAGCAAGGGAATGAACCACCTGCCTCCTAACAGAAACTCTAATGTGATGAATTTTTACCTTAAAAGGTAACCCTCTGGAGAGAGATCAAGCCAACATCATGGAAAGAAGTCCAGCCAAAGGCTGTGAGATCGGACCAGCACAAGGAAGAAACCCTGCTGCTAATTCTACACTTCAATTTGCTGCAACAGTGACCATCACCTCCAGTCTGAAGTTTTAACCACCAGAAAATCTACAACACCTCAACAAGTTCAAGACTACAAACACCCAGGCCTGCACCTTTAAAAGGGACTGTCCTCCTGAGAAAATTCAACAGGTTTACCGTGAACCACAAATACCTACCTCACTTTAAACCACTTACCCTTTTCCTCTCTATCTATCTAGTCATATGTATATACATGTGAGTGAACGTGAGCATGGATGAGGTTGTGACCATTTTGGGAGTTGTGTAAAAATAAATATTTTTTTAACCTACGTGGAAACCTGTCATTCGTCTGTTTATTTGAATGTAAAATACACCCAGGGACTAACTCATTATTTTAAACAAAACATGATTGTGGTCAGTTGAGAGGCGAACAGTGGGAACCACCCACACCTCATCACCTGTCCATCTTATACGGTTCACTGTTAGAGAGATGCGGATGAGAGCAGAACTGGGGCCATAAATATACAATAGACACTAATAAACCCAATAGGGAGTTCAGAAGAAGCTTCTTCACCCAGAGAGTGGTGAGAATGGGGAACTCGCTACCACAGGGAGTAATAGAGGTGAATAATATAGATGCATTTAAAGGGAAGCTTAAACAGATGAAGGAGAAAGGAGTTTAAGGATATGTTGATGGGGTGAGATGAAGGAGGATGAGAGGAGGCTCGTGTGGAGCATAAATACTGGCATGGACCTGTTGGGCTGAATGGCCTGTTTCTGTGCCATAAATTCTTTGCAATGCTTCTGAATTTTGTGAAGACAGCTTTAAGCAGATGTTATAGAACAGATGGTGGTGAATCAATGTTAGGAGGGTTGGGCTGTAATAGAGAACAAATTTGTGAATGATGCAGGTTCTATCAGAGTGTTAAGGGGAAGGAAATACCAGAGGGAGAGACCTCCTTTGTGGCTGCTTCATTAATGAAAGTGGTTGAAGCAATATATGCTACAATGCTGTATCAAGGGATTGATGTACAACATTTTTTTGGAAAGGTTATGTTGACAAACTGCAGCATTTACACAGTGTCAACCACCACTCAAGCAGAAAATACTGAAATCCGTTTTGCTGCACCAAATTGGTTTAAAACCATGTGCCCCTCCCCCTTCCTCCGGCCCATTCAATGTCTCCAAGCTTTCATGCCCATTAAGTAATTTGCAACCCTATTAAAAAGTACCGGTTATGGACTACTTCACAGATACAGATGATGTGGAAAATTAGCCTCAGGAAAACTGACCTATAGGATTGGACCAAAAATGAAGAAATGCCAAAAGAGAAAGTGACACGATATATTTCACTATTAATTTTCTGGTGTTGCACAAGCAAGAAATGTCAGTGTAACCCTTTCCTCTGCTGATTGACTTATGACTCAACACAAGCTTAGAAATGAATGCTGCCAGTACAAGCGGAGAAAGCTCAGTTCTTTCTGTGCTTGTGGCGTTAACAGGGACATACCCCCATCTAAAACAAGCAGTTTATCAGTGCTAAAACAGCAGAGACAGAGTGAGAGAAAGAGAGAGAGAAAAAGAGAGAGATTCTTGCAAATGTGTTAAATAAATCCAAAGTTTGATAAGGATGTAGAACTCACTACCACAAAGAGTAGCAAGGATTCATTTAAGGGTAAACTGGATTAACACGAGGGAGAAAGGAATAGAAGGATTTGCTGGTCGGATGGGATGAACTAGCGTGGGAGGAAGCTTGTTTGGAGCATAAATGTATGGACCATTTGGGCCGAAAGGCTTGCTTCTGTGCTTTAGACTGTATAATTCTGCCTAAACATTTATGCATGAACAGTTAATTCTAGGTTACAGTTAGCACAACGTAACAGTGTAACTGGCATCTTAAAATGATTATTGCAATCAACTGTATTATTCCCTGAATACAATGTACTCCTGATAATTCACAGGCATTTACTGTGCCACAAAAATTGAATTAGGCAGCAATTTGGAATGAAGCAGTGTAAATAGAAAAGCAAAGCAGTAATTCGCTGCGAAAATAAATAAATCATCAGATAATTTGAATGAAACAGATTTGAACGGAATTTGCCAAATTAAAAAAATTAAAAAGCAAATGCAATTAATTCAGCCTCTTCACATTAATCCCTATTATTTCTTGGTAAAAACTGCATTAAAAATATTATGTATAAAAGATAAACATTTGGGAATATATTCCTGTTCTACTCAGATTTTTATGTTGCCACATTGTCACACTTCTAATCACCATCAATAATCTTAAATAAGAACTGATGGAAAAATATATTTAATTAACCCCAATGTCAATGGCAGACTATTGCTATATGTCTGTGCTAATGGGACGGGCATGCAGGAAACTCTCTGGTGTGTTCAGTGGGTTCAGCCAGAGGCAAAGTACAAACTGCAGGCATCACAGATTAAAAAAAAATACATTCAGCAATCATTGCAAAGACTCCAATCTCATGACTTCAATTTCATTTTTCATAGTTTTTTAATGATTTGATGAACCTGTTTTTTTTAAAATAAAGATTCAGAGGTTAGTATCTGAATGGTTAAGTCTCTAATAACATTATTCCTACCAGATGTCACCACAGATAGATAAATATTTGTTAAAATATTTACTAAAGGGTTTGACATTCTATGTACATGAGTGGTCTGTTCCAAACAATAAACACTGCACATTGGAGCATCTTATCCAGGCAAGTTAATGCTCTGCAGTCCGCAGATGGTTAACATCTCCTCTGATTACATTGTACTCCTCCAAGAAGGAGGTATAGTGTAACATTCTGAGAAAAGTTACAGGAATTTTGCCTCTTTCTTACTGAGAAACTGCAGACTTTTGTGCTATGTTAGTTGCCATTTTCATGAATAATTTAGAAAAGGACCTAAAAAGGTACAGCCTTGCTGATGATGGGAAAATGCAATTGGAATGTAGTAATTTAAGCCAGTTCAATAGGTTGCAGACTGATCTTGGAAAGTAAGGGGGAATCACCTGCATGTGGCAAATGACTTTCATTGTGAACCAATATAGTAGCACGTACCTGGAGACTGGGAAACCCCAAGCACCTTGATACTGCTGCATGGCGCCTGTTAAAGAGCGTGGGCCAAGAAAGAAATCTTGGGGCAATTGCTGGAATCACTAATTAAAGAAGAAAGACACCTTTCATGCCCATTGGATGTCTGAACGTACTTGACAGCCAATGAAGTACAGTCATTGTTGTGTTGTAGGAAACGTGGCACCAAATTGCACACAGCAAGCTCCCACAAACAGCAATGTGATAGTGACCACATAATCTGTTTTTTTTTGTGATTTTAATTGCAGGATAAATATTGGTCAGGACACCAGGGATAACTCCCCTGCTCTTCTTTGAAGTACTGCCATGGGAATTTTTTTAACATCCACCTGAAAGGGCAGATGGTGTTTGGGATAGAAATGCAATACTGTACTAACGTACCTCCTGGCTTGCTGTAGTCATGTGACCTCTACCATGAGACACTCTGACTGGGGGCAGCCCGAAGCTGAACAAGAAAAAATTGCAATGAATGATGCCCAAAGTCAAGTAGATAGGTCATGAACTGACAGCAAAACGTCTCTGCCCAGATCCCGAAAAGGCGAGAGCGGTAGCACGATGCGGCAACCAACAGATGTCAAATTTGTTAGATTTGTCAACTATTTCGCAAAATTCTTGCCCAATTTATCGTTGGAGTGTGAACCATTATGCCAACTCACTGCTAAGGATGTGCAGTGGTATTGGGGTACAGAACAAGAAGCAGCTTTCACTAAAATCAAGCAACTAGTGACAGCAACGACAGTGTTGAAATACTATGACATAAATGATGAAGTCACCCTACGACGCCAGCGAGACAAGACTTGGAGAAACCCTAATGCAGCAAAAACAACCGGTTGCATTTGCAGCCAGGGCGTTAATGCAAACGGAACGATGCTACACTCAGGTCGAGAAAGAGTGCCTGGCTACTGTCTTTGCTTGTGAACATTTTCATCAACACCTACTTGAAAGAGACAAAGTGACAGTTGAGTCCAACCACAAGCCATCTCAAAGCATTTTCCTCACACTGCTACTATCTGCTCCAAAGTGTCTGCAAAGGATGTTACTCTGTTACAGAGAGATCATCTAGATGTGACATTCAAGCAAGGGAAACATATGCACATCGCTGACATGCTGTCGAGAGCAGCACTCCCTATGAAGAAAGTAGAGGATGCTACGACAGAGTGTGAAATCATCCAGATGCAACGTGAAGCTGCAGCTCAACATGCTCTGGAAGTCATCAACCCAGCAGAGACATTGAATCTGACTGACACACTCCTTGCTCAAATCAAGTGAACTACCCAACAAGATCCAACTCTCCAAGCGTTGCAAGAAGCAGTGATGAAAGGATAGCCTGACAGCATCAAGGACATTCTTGTGGTCACAAGAGCATATTGGGCTTAGAGAGATGAATGGACAGCCCAAGATGGCATCTTATGCAAAGGAAATAGAGTCATTATCCCCAAAGAATTAAGAGGAGAGATGCTAAAGTGCAAGCATGCAAGGAATTGAGTCGCGTCTGAGGAAGGCAAGAGAAGTGCTCTACTGGCCAAACATGAGCAATGAAATCAGGACCACATCAGCCAGTGCAGTATGTGTAATGAGTACCAAGCTAAACAAGCTAAAGAGCCTCTGATGACACATGACATCCCAGACAGAGCCTGGATGAAGCTGGGAGTAGACCTCTTCACTCTCACAGGAACTGATTATCTTGTCACCATAGATTACTAGTCTGACTACTGGGAGGTAGACCAGCTGACTTCAACGACTACCGGTGAGATTATAGAATGCCTGAAAGCGCACTTCAGTCGTTACGGCATTCCAGACACTGTGATGACCGACAATGGCCCTCAGTTCACAAGTGAAGAATTCAGTTGCTTCATAAAGGATTGGGAAATTCAACACCATACTTCATCTCCACACTGTCCCCAGTCCAATGGAAAGGCTGAGGTGGCAGTGAAAATCACCAAAGGAATCATGAAGAAATCGAGCAAATTTGGCAGAGATATATACAAGGCAATCCTCGAGTGGAGAAACACACCTACCGCAGACATGGAACGTAGGTAAAAAGACTAATGTCACACTGCACCCAAACTACTCTTCCAATAGCAAAAAGCCCACTGAAGCCAGAAGTAGTAACAGGTGTGAGTGACAAAATCAAGGTGAAACAGCAGAAAGTCAAATTTCACTTTGACAAAACTGCCAAACAATTGCCAGAATGAGCAGTGGAGAGCCAGTCAGGATACAAAACTTCAATGGTCTCAACTAGAGTCAGCCCAAGTGGCAACTTGGGACCTGCGTAAACCAGCTGTCACCTCGATAGTATGCGGTGGAAGTGAACGACCAGATATATATGACCAGACACATACGCACAACCGGAGAAGCTGTTTGGTCAAAGCAGGCGGCCAATCAGGAAGAAGAGAACTCACCAACTGCACAGACCACAGAACAACCATCAGCTCCAGAGATCCACAGCACCCCAAAAAGGGAAATGGAACAACAGTTACCGTGACAAGATGTGACAAGGGAACGACACCCGCCGGAGAAGGAAACTCAACCAGATTAACAACCAATGACAACGTGCACACGCACCATTAAGAGACTGACACGATTTAATGACTATGTGTGCAATGCATGTGCAGAGACTGACAAGAATAACGAACTACTAATGCATGAGAACAGTTGTGTGCATGGTGAGTAACTCACCATGGGCAACTCACAGTGTAAATGATGATGCATGCAAATTTTTTTTTGTATGAAAAGTGGGATGTTTGGGATAGAAATGCAATACTGTACTAATGCGTCTCCTGGCTTGCTGTAGTCATGTGACCTCTACCACTCTGACTGGGAGCAGCCATCACATTCAGTTTCATTAAAGACAGAGTGCACACCAGACTGGAGTGCTGTGAGCTCATAACAGACGAGGGCCTCTGTTTAATGTCTCCCCCGAAAGACATAGCCTCCTCCTGTGCTGCAGTCCCTCAGTACTGTACTGGAGTACTGCACTCGCCGGGGGGGGGTGGGGGGGGGGGTCGGAGAGGAGGAGGGGAGGTGATCAGTCGGGCCCCAGCGAGGCAAGGGTAGTCGATTGGGGGGAGAGGTGGGCGTCTTGGGTGGTGGATTGGGAGGTGGGGGTGGCCCTTAATCGGGCACCCTGTGCCCTGCTGCCATGGCACCCCCCCACCCCCGGCTCGCGGAAAGGCCGGCTGCTGTCGCTAGGTGGCCTTTTACGTCCCCAGCATGCCTGCCTGCCACGGGTAAAATACCATCAGAACGATGAAGCCTGCACCATCCAAACATTGTCTAACCTCATAGACCATTCTTTCATCAACACAATCTTTTGGAGCAGCCAAAAATAGCGAGGAAAATATTAAGTGTGACCACATAAGGGCCTTGATTGGCCTCGGGCGGGCGGGCTGTTTTCTCCCCCCCTGCCCGACCGCCGCAAAGTTGGCCGGAGGCGGGAGCGTGGCGAGAAGGCCTCCAGCTCAATTTTACGCTGTCCGCACGCCACCATCCGACCCGCTGGAGTAGCGTAAAATCTAGCCCTGAGTGAATGAAATTTGCAAGACCAAGTTTGATAGATGTTTGTTAGTAAGGGAATCAAGGGATATGGAGCAAAGGTGAGTAAATGGAGCTACAATACAGATCAGCCATGTTCTAGTTGAATGGCGGAACAGGCCTGAGGAGCTGAATGGTCTCCTCCTCTTCCTATGTTCCCAACAGGGAACCAGACAGGTCAATGAGGACATTTCCAGTTATGAAGGGTATGTTGCCAGCTCATTACTAATGTAAGAAGTTATAGGCTACTGCTCAACTGCCTTAGTGAATTAGAGAGGCACTTAAATAGTATTTTCCTCGCTATTTTTGGCTGTTCCAAAAGATTGTGTTGATGAAACAATGGTCTATGCGGTTAGACAATGTTTGGATGGTGTAGGCTTCATCGTTCTAATGGTCTTTGTCGTTCTTTTCATATGTTCCGATGTATTTGTAATGGTATTCTCTGTTGGAAAATCAGATTGTTTGCAGCATCATCCTGGCATCTCCTTCCCCTTCCATCAGCTTCACTGCTGACTGCAAATTATGGGCCATAATGTAAACCGACCTTTCTATTCTTCATGACTTTATATGATATTTGTAAACCATGGCGCGGAGTCAACTCCCCCTTGGCCCCTTTATTCCCTTCACCCACTTGATCCTGGCCGTCACATGGGACTAAGTCCTCTTAATTCAGGCTCAGGCTGGGTGTTTGGGTATCGGGTTACAGGAGAGCCACCCTCCACTTAATCCACCGGATACAGTTAATGGCTCAGTACAAAGAGGAGGAAGCGCAGTCCTTTCTTTAACTATCAATTTACTTTATTCACGTTGTTGTACAATGTAAGAATAAGGCTTATACACTTGGTTAGACAAAAGCATGCAACTCAAACTGTGTTATACAGTTAATAACAAAGCTAACTAGAATCAATAAGCACAGCCACTAGGTTCCTCTGACCTTTCCCTGACCTAGTCACAGAAAACAAAGGATAATACCTGAAAAAGGGGAGAGCTGATGCTGGCCAGGTGTTCCGTTCTCTCTCTCTTTTACGTCGTCGCCGCGTTGCTCACGCAGGGTCTTCCACTTCCGCGATGGTTGGTCTCCGGAGTTTCTCGCTGGCTCTATGCCTGAGATTCTCCATACTTATTCCCTTTCTTATCTCTTCAAAACCGAGCTGTCTCTTTCCGGTTGGTTTAAGCCTGCTCACCTCGTTCGTATCTTCTCCTAATTGGCCCAGGCCCAAAGACCCCGGTATCACAAATAAGGGTCTATTCCTGTGATCTCTCCTTTGGCTTGTCACATAAATTAATTAGTTAAAACTGTTTTTTACCAGCACAGGCCAGTGTCTGAGCTCCAGGTTACTATAGTTCATGAACTGTTCAACAGTTTGTAACAGACTCTGTATTTCTTGCAGCCCCTGGCCAACATATTGTATATAGATTCTCTAAATACAACAGAGGATGACTCAGCACCAAATCATCGCGTTCATTGCAACTACAATCAGGATCCAGAATGAAGAGAATCTTTACACCTACCTGCCGCAAATAATTGGTCTGTTGACCTTTCCACCCACTGTGATCAGGTTTCATGATAGACAATAGCACAGGAATACGACAACTACCATTTCTCAAAGTGCTTTTTCTTAGCTGCATAACACCTGTACCATGTCAAAACATCTCCAAGGGTTTCTTGCGGCACAGTGGCGCAGTGGTTAGCACCGCAGCCTCACAGCTCCAGGGACCCGGGTTCGATTCTGGGTACTGCCTGTGCGGAGTTTGCAAGTTCTCCCTGTGACCGCGTGGGTTTTCGCTGGGTGCTCTGGTTACCTCCCACAGCCAAAGACTTGCAGGTGATAGGTAAATTGGTCATTGTAAATTGCCCCTAGTGTAGGTAGGTGGTAGGGAATATGGGATTGCTGTAGGGTTAGTATAAATGGGTGGTTGTTGGTCGGCACAGACTCGGTGGGCCAAAGGGCCTGTTTCAGTGCTGTATCTCCAAAAAAGAAAAAAAAAGAAAAAATTACTTTGATTACTCCTACATTGTCCTGGCCGGCCTCGCATCTTCCACCCTTGTTAAACTTGAGCTCATCCAAAATTCTGTCACCTGTGTCCTAACTTGCACTAAGCTTTGTTCACCCCTGAGCCCACTGACCTACATTAGCTCCCGGTCCAGGAAAACCTCAAATTTAAAATTCTCATCCCTCTGTTCAAATTCCTCCATGGACTCATCCCTTCCTATCTGTGTAACATCCCCCAGCCCTCTGAGATCTCGGCACTCCTCCATTTCTGGTCTCTTGTGGACCCCCATTTCCTTTGCCCCACCACTGGCAGCTGTGCCTTCAGCAGTCTAAGCCTAAACCTCTGGAACCCCTTCGCTAAATCTCTCTGCCTCTCCATCTCTCTCTTCTCCTTTAAGATGCTCCTTAAAACATACCCCTTGACCAAGCTTTTGGTTGCCTGTCCTAATTTTGGCCAGGACAGCATTGGATTTCTCTGCAGTCCTTTGAATAGCACAAAAAGACCATTAATATTCACCGTAGTGCAACAGGCAGACTCTGTTTAATTTATCACGGGCAAAGTAAAGCCTGAAACAACCATTAATAAACACTTAAGTGCTGTGAATTATTTAATAACTACCATGACCTCTCTGTACAACAAATAAAAAGAATTAGAGATGGTAATTAATGCCCTAAAGGCTGCATTGCTAGGAACCAACTTATTCACAATCACATTTGGAAATCCCCCTCTGCCACCACAGCCAAAACTGGTGCAGACCCCAAAACAGGGTCGTAAAGTGCCTACTTCGGTTATCAAGTTCCATAGTGTTTGAAAACCATTTTCAAACAAAACTTCCAAAAATAAATTGTAGTTTTAGTTTCCTGTATCAACATTGTTACCATGACAACTCTACTTATTAGATACTTGCTGCCTTCACTTTGTAATTTCCATCACACAATCCCCAATATCTTTTCTATTCCATTTTTGTACCATAAATGTGCAACATCCTTGACATTTTCATTCCACATTCCGGCAGCTCATGGCTAGTGTGAAGACTATTAAGAGATGTATAGATGTCCCACGGCAGACAGGGAGCAGCCAGTTCTCAATGACAAAATGCAACAAGATCAGGCAAAAAATGAAAGCAAAGATAAAGAAACCAAATTCTGAAATGCAAAATCCTGAAGGCAACCATTAAATATCACACAAGAGTGAAATAACTGGTGATATCAACAACCTAGGGATTCTTTGTCACAGAGGGAAACTTCAAGGGGAGGCAGAGAAATAAATCATGCTACAATGATATCAATGTTTCACTGATTTGTTCCTATGTGTCAAATATATTTCAGAGAGTCTGAAGGTGCATTGATTAAATCGAACTCAGTGACCCTACAATGCCCACCTGTTTTTATTTCAATGTGTACACAAGGCACTTAACCTTCCCTGTGTTTTCTGAAAATGATACGCTTAGAATTCTTAAAACCAGACTGTGCAAGTTATTTCCCCATAATTTCTACTCCCAGATGTCTAAGGTGCAGACACACTTTAAATCACCTGCCCAGTGTTCTTCATTACCAATGACCTCTTGTCTGGTGCAGTCAACTACCGTGAGGAGACACTTCCCATTTCCTGCAAAGACTCAAGAAAATAACAGACACAACGGGCTGGATTTTTGTTCCAGGGTTCAGATCCCGACACCGGGTTGAATTCCAGGTTGGGACTTTTTTTTTCCAAACTATACTTTATTCATAAAAATCTGCAAAAAATACATTACAACACAGTTCCAAACAGCACCAAGTCGACAATACAAAGAGTGCAAAGGAGATCAGTTTCCTTCAATACAGGAGTGAGTTGCCTCACAACCCTTCCATTTCATTTTACATGCCGTGTACATTTTGCAGCAAACCCATATTTTCTGGATACAGCCCGAGGGGTTTTCCATGGATCCAGTCCCTCAGTTCCCCTTGGTGGGGGGACCTTACACTGTGGTCTTTCCTCATTGAGCCTTTGCAGCAGCTGCCCCAAGCTTTAGTGCGTCCCTCAGCACGTAGTCCTGGACCTTGGAATGTGCCAGTCTGCAACACTCGGTCGTGGACAACTCTTTGCGCTGGAAGACCAGCAAGTTTCGGGCAGACCAAAGAGCGTCTTTCACCGAATTGATCGTCCTCCAGCAGCAGTTGATGTTTGTCTCGGTGTGCGTCCCTGGGAACAACCCGTAGAGCACAGACTCCTGTGTTACAGAGCTGCTTGGGATGAACCTCGACAAAAACCACTGCATCTCTTTCCACCCCTGCTTTGCAAAGACACATTCCGGAAGGAGGTGGGCAACCGTCTCTTCCCCACCACAGTCACCTCGAGGGCATTGTGCAGAAGGGGTGAAACTCTGGGCGTGCAGGAAGGGTCTGACGGGGAGGGCTCTTCTCACCACCAGCCAAGCTACATCTTGGTGCTTGTTTGAAAGTTCTGGTGATGAAGCATTCTGCCAAATGACTTTGGCAGTCTGCTCAGGGAACCATTCGACAGGATCCACCATCTCCTTTTCCCGTAGGGCCTTGAGGACATTCCGTGCAGACCACTGCCTGATGGATTCCAGGTTGGGAAAATGAAAGCAATATTGGAGGTGGCGGCCCCACCATCAGAGGTGCAAGCTACCAATGTAGGTCGGAGAAAGAGAGGACACCTCAAGATGGAGGCACCCTCTGAGGAGCTTTTACAAATTTTTAAAAATCGGAAGCCACCACTGCCAGGCTGTCATCGTGTCGGGGGAAACCCTCCATGGTCATCCAGCAGGCACAACTGTGGCCCAATGGCTATGGTGAGTGCTTTGGGGGTTGGGTGTTTCACCTTCAGTGGTGGGCCCACATGTCAACTGGAAAATTCCAGTTGGTCTTGGCAAAATGGTCTTCATAGCCAATAGAGGCTGTTCCAAAATGACCTGAAAATAGGAACATGTCGGCAAACCGCTTGAGGACGCAAAATTGCAGCCTTGGCCACCTCCGCAGTCAAATGAAAATTTAGCCCAATGGTTTGGATTCACGGTCAGCAGCAAAACAATGGCACTTAACACTTACCACTGACCTATTATTAAGGAAGTCTTAAAAATGTACTTAGAAAATCATAATATCATCAAACTCAGCATGGCTTTACGAAAGCAAAGTTGTGTTTGACAACTTTATTGGAGTTTTTTTGAGGATGTAACTAGTAGGGTACAGAAAGGGGAACCAGTAGATGCAGTATACTTAGATTTCCAAAAGGCATTCGAGAAGATGCCACAAAAAGGTTAATAAACAAGGTAGGAGGAGCCTGTGGAGTTGGGGGTGATATATTAGCATGGATAGAGGATTGGTAAATGGACAGGAAGCAGAGAGTAGGGATAAATGAGGTATTTCAAGTTGGCAGGGTGTAACTAGTGGAGTGACACAAGGATCAGCTAGTTACAATTTATATTAATGATTCAGACGAAGAAACCGAGAGTAATGTATCTAAGTTTGCGGACAATACAAAGCTAGATGAGAATGTAAGCTGTCATGCAACGAGATAAAGACAGGTTAAATGAATGGGCAACAAGGTGACAGATGGAGTGTAATGTGGGGTTATTCACTTTGGTAGTAAGAACAGAAAAGCAGAATATTTTTTTAAAAGGCGTGAAACTTCTAAATGTTGATGTTTTAGTTTAGATTAATTTAGAGATACAGCACTGAAACAGGCCCTTCGGCCCACCGAGTCTGTGCCGACCATCAACCACCCATTTATACTAATCCTACACTAATCCCATATGTTCAGAGACACTTGGGTGTACTTGTACCTGGAACATGGTAAGTTACCATACAGGTACAGCAAGCAATTAGGAAGGCAAATGGCATTTTAAAAATTTGTTCATGGGATGTGGGCGTTGCTGACCGGGCCAGCATTTATTGCCCATCCCTAATTGCCCTTGAGAAGGTGGTCATGATCTGCCTTCTTGAACCGCTGCAGTCCTTGGGATGTAGGTACACCCACGGTGCTGTTAGGAAGGGAGTTCCAGGATTTTGACCCAGCGACAGTGAAAGAACGGCGATATAGTTCCAAGTCAGGATGGTGTGTGGAGGTTTGGGAGGGGAAATTGCAGGTGGTGATGTTCCCATGCATCTGCTGCCCTTGTCCTTCTAGGTGGTAGCGGTCACAGGTTTGGAAGGTGCTGTCTAAGGAGGCTTGGTGAATTGCTGCAGTACATCTTGTAGATGGTTCACACTGCTGTCAACACCCTTTGTTGCAAGGAGATTAGAATACAAGAATAAGGAAGTCTTGCTACAATTGTATAAGGCTTAGGTAAGAGTATACCTGGAGCACTGTGCGCAGTTTTGGTCTCCATATGTTAGAGAGCATAGACTTGCATTGGAGGTATTACAATGAAGGTTCACTAGATTGGTCCTTGGGATGAGAAGGTCTGTGATTAGAGGCCGAGTATATTGGGTCTATATTCTTTGGAGTTTAGAAGAATGAGAGGTGATCTCATTGGAACATACAAGATTCTAAAGGAGCTTGACAGGGTAGACACTGAAATTCGTTTCCCCTGACTGGGGAATGTAGAACATTGGGACACAGTCTCAGGGTAAGGGGTTGATTGTTTAGGACTGAGATGAGGAGAAATTTTTTCACTCAGAGGCTTTTGAATCTTTGGAATTATTTACACCAGAGGGTTGTGGATGTTCCATTGTTGGGTATATTTAAGGCTGAGGTAGACAGATTTTTGGTCTCTCAGGGAATCAAGGGATATGGGGAGCAGGTGGGTTAGTGGAATTGAGGCAGAAGATCAGTCATGATCATATTGAATGATAGAGCAGACTCAGGCTTCTATTTCTTATTTTCTTATGTTTGAGGAAAGGTGCCCACAACGATCTAGTGATCTCTGTGGCGTGCATTTCCCTTTTCCCGATGCCAGTTTGAATCTGGCACTAAGTCAAGAGGATCTCCAGGCATCCAGCAACAGTGATGTCAAACAGGGTAAAGCAGTCAATCACACTCAGCAAACCTGGAAGTAAAATGCACTGAAGTTCTCATTGTTAATTAAAATATTACAGAAAGCAAAATAAATGATTGGGACATACACCTCATGGGATTGAGGTAGAAACTGACAAATAATAAACAAACTTTAAAAAAATGTAAAATGGGAATTCATCATTAAGGAGAAGTGTGACTTTTCACAAATATAAAATCAGTTGTCTGGCCCAATGAGGCTGTTGAGTGGTAATTATGAACTTAGACTGCTTTTAAAAACCCAATTAAACCTCAATCATCAAGGTTTAATTTTTTCAAGGGTTTTTGCAGCGAGACAACATGTGGTCGTGAAAGGTGCTATGTAAATGCAAGTGTTTCTTTTCTTTAATTTCATTTTGTCTCAACTTAAATGAGTTTTCTTGAGCGTAAAAGATTTCTGAAGTTTGAATTCCTCACTAGATTTGCTGAAAAATGTACAGATCACATTGGAGCATTGTTCTCCTCTCAAACTGCTTCCTAACCTTCATCTTCTACGTTCAGTACTAACCCAGTACGCCCACATCATTCAAGTTCGCAACCACTGTACACTTCAATTATAATGGGATATTTATCTTATTATTGAAAACTCAATTATGGTGGCATCTTGAAGCAAGAGTCAGTAGTGAAGACTAATTTTAGCACACATGCTCACACATATTGTTAGCGGAAACAGTTACATCTCGATATAGTAAAACCGAACAGCATGACTATAAAAGTGAGATGAATGAAATGAATTCACAGTTACATTGTATCACTGTATCCTCACCATATTTAAGCAGTAATGCTACACTGGTGATTTATACCAGTCTATTGAATGTCAGCTTTAGAAAACTGCAGTGTAAATCAAGATTTTGACTGTGATTTGTGTTGTAATTTTCAACCTTTGCATTTAACCAATAGATACAAATCACTTCTGACGCCTGTAATTCCTGAATGATTTTACTGTCATAATGAGATAGAAAGATGTCTAGATGTGAATCATTCTCCAAAGCAGTTTGATGCTGGGTGTTTGTAAAAGCCTTCAATAGATGCTACATGGTTGCGACCAAGGCTGCAGATTATTGGGTAATGATTAGGAAATTTTAGGAGTCAATTAATCACTGTTAATCAGGTGTAAAGTACCTCTCCGACTGCTTTTGCAGCTGAACAATTGGATGTCTCCTTAAGACCTCTCTGATGGTTAGAATGTCTGGTACTCAGTCTTGCCAGCCACACATCTCAGGAGATTCATCAAATGCTGGCCTTTTGTACTGTTATTTGCCTTGAAGCGACTGCTAGCCTATAGGGCAATGCAGCTGATGGAAATGCAGAGGAACTTATGCTGTTATTTCGTTGAGGGTTTGAGGCCACAGAATGAAAAGGCTGTGCTGAATTGAAAACAGAACAAAAAGCCTCAAAAATACATTAGAATTTTAACCTCAATTTTCTATTCGTACTTCGGCCCTTGTATACTTTGGATTGCTGGGTGGGAAAATGCATAGTGTTTGTGAAGAAGGTAATAATAATTTCATTACACATAGGGAAGTAAAGTAGTGGGACGCAAGCATATTCAGGTATATGAAGAGGTGTCAGGGGCTTGAATTAGGCCGAAGCAGGCTTAATAGATCTAATTTGCACTGGCAAAATAAGATCAGATGTATTCCAAAAGGAAATCTTTCCCCTGTGTGTTATTTCAGTTGGATTGTTCTCAGTAAATTTCTATATACCTAATAGAGGTATACCTAAGATTATGAAAGGGGTCAATAAGGTCATAGAGTTATACAGCAGAGAAACAGGCCCTTCGGCCCACCGTATCCACGCCGGCCATCAAGCCTATCTATTCTAATCCCATTTTCCAGCACTTGACCCGTAGCATTGTATGCTATGGTGTTCAAGTGCTCATCTAAATACTTCTTAAATGTTGTGAGGGTTCCTGCCTCTACCACCCCTTCAGGCAGTGTGTTTCAGATTCCAACCACCCTCTGGGTGAAGTTTTTTCCCCTCAAATCCCCTCTAAATCTATGCCTTACCTTAAATCTACCTTAAATCTATGCCCCCTGGTTATTGACACCTCCGCTAAGGGAAAAAGTTTCTTCCTATCTACCCTATCTATGTCCCTCATAATTTTGTATACCTCAATCAGGTCTCCCCTCAGCCTTCTCTGCTCTAAGGAAAACAACCCTAGCCTATCCAGTCTCTCTTCATAGCTGAAATGCTCCAGTCCAGGCAACATCCTGGTGAATCTCCTCTGCACCCTCTCCAGTGCAATCACATCCTTCCTATAGTGTGGAAACCAGAACTGTACACAGTTAGTGGCCTAACTAACATTTTATACAGCTCCATCATAACTTCCATGCTCTTATATTCTATGCTTCAGCTAATAAAGGCATATCCCATATGCCTTCCCAACTACCTTTTCTACCTGTGCTGCTGCCTTCAGTGATCTACAAACAAGTACACCAAGGTCCCTCTGTACTTCCTAGGGTCCTACCATCCATTGTATATTCTGGTAGATGGAGAGATGTTTCTATTTGTAGGAAAATTGAAAACTTGGGGCGATAAATATAAGATGGTCACTAATAAATCCAACTGGGAATTCAGGAGAAACTTCTCTCCCCGCGAGTGGTGAGACTGTGGAACTCGCTAGCACAGTGAGTAGTTGCCTTGAATAGCATAGATACATTTAAGGGAAGCCAGATAAGCACACGAGGGAGAAAAGAATAGAAAGATATGCTGATGAGGTTGTATAAAGAAGGGTGGGAGGAGGCTCATGTGGAGCATAAACCTGGCCTGTTTCTGTGTTGTAAATACTATGAAAATGTGGGTGCAGCCACAACACTCAGCACACACCATCAGCACACACCATCATCCAGGACAAAGCAGTGCACTTGATCAGTACTCCATTCACTACCTTAAACATTCACTCCCTCAACCACCTGTTGATTCAGTGTGTACCATCTACAGCATGCATTACAGCAACTCGCTTCATTGACAGTGCCCTCCATCATCAAGAAGAACAAGGGTGGCAGGCACATGGAAACACCACCTTCAGATTCCCCTCAAAGTCACAGACCATCCTGACTTGAACATATATCAGTGTTGTGTCAAATTCCGGGAACTCTCTATCCAACAGCAGCGAGGGAGAACCTTCACCATATGGACAGTAATGGTTCAAGAAGATGGCTCACTGCCACCTTTTCAAGGGCAACTAGGGATGAGCAATAAATGCTGACCTTGCAACATTGTCAGCTGGGGCCCTGTGGATAGCATTCCGTGTGTTTGTCCCACTCAAGAGACTTAAGCACATAATCCAGGAGTACATTGCAGTTCTATAACTGAGGGAGTGCTGCACTGTCAGAAGTACTGTCTTCCAGATGAGATGTTAAACTGAGGCTCTATCTGCCCTCTCAGGCGAATGTATAAAATCTCAGGGCATTCTGATGAAGAGCAGGGGAGTATTCCCCATGACCTAGGCAATATTTATCCCTCAACTGACACCTAAAGCAGATGACCTGGTCATTGTGTTTGTGGGAGCTTGCTGTGCACAAATTGTGAGTTTCCGGCATTGCAACAGTTGCTGCAATTCAAACGTGCCTCATCAGCTGTAAAGCACTTTGGGATGTCTTGAGGTCATGAAAGGCGCTATAGAAATGCAAGTCAGTTCTTCTTTACTTAGTAGAGAGGAGGTTTTGATTTTATTGGACTGGAATGATTTTAAATGAAGCGTTTTCATTCACAGAAGCATCAATCCCACCTTTTGCATTTTAACTGTGCACTCTTTCACCTCAACTGATAAAGGGATGCATTTTAAAGTTTCACAGTTTTTCATGACAAAATCATTTCAAATTGATCTGTAACAGAAAAGAAGACAACCTCATCAAAGGCTGCTATTTGCATTTGTGTCAATCTCTCACAATCCCAACTGAGTGTTCCAGCCAATTCTTCCTCGATGTGGGCACATCTCTTACCAAACCATGTTACACTTCCTATCCCAACAGCTAGCAGACATCATAACTCCCAAGCATCAAATGAAGAAGTAAATTATGGTTGGTGCGTAAGTGGAATGTAAATCATATTCTACAGGTCCTCAAATGTATTCCGTTTCTATCATGTGGGAACAGTCAAGTGAAGATTCTAACTGCAATGACTTTGTTACATGTGTTTAATGGTGCACTGTATTCTACTAACATTACCCGACTCTTGTGCATTTGGATCTAAGTGGCTTAGAATATTTGATTTTCAGAATAGTTTTACTCTTCTGAGAGTTGAATAATCATAACATATCATGCGAATATAAAAAAAAGTTCAATTTCGACAGTGCCTTGTGACGTAAGTGAACTATCACAGCATTTCAAACATCAAACAGTTTCCACTTGCAAGAGGGTCGGTAACCAGAGGATACAAATCTAAGATAATTGGTGAAGGAACCAAAGGGGGAGACGAGGAGACATTTGTTTTGCATTGAGTTGTGATGATCTGGAATGCATGGCCTCAATGGGTGGTGGAAGCTGATTCAGTAGTAACTTTCAAAAGGGAATTGGATATATACTTTTCAAAGAAGCAGTCATATGAATATGGGGAAAGAACAGGGGGAGTGAGACTAATTGGATAGGTCTTTCAAAGAGCTGACACAGGCAGAATGGGCCGAATGGCCTCCTTCTGTGTTGTATCATTCTATGATATGCTTAGTTAAATGTATGATGTGTCATTACCTTTCAATGTGGCTAACATTTACTCAAGTCCATAAAATTCTGATCCAGTCACTGATTCTAGGGTTATTTACTGAGCTGGAATTTAGTTGGTTGGAACTGATCAGAGATTAGGTTAGACCAATCATTTCTGACAAAGTCACAAAGACAACAAGCAAGCCAGCATAAAAGAACTTACTGAAACATGCAATGGTTTCTCTGATAAGGTAGATGCCGGGTCACGGGAAACAGATACATGTTACTCACTGCAACAGTAACCAAAGTGTTCCCCTCAAGGAAGCTGCTTGGCATCACTTTGTTCCTCATCTTCATTAATCTTCTTGCTATTGGCAACCCTACCCCCGACCGAGTGGGGAACGCTGCATCTAAGAGATAAGCAAGAGCTGAATCGCTACAAATATAGACACACCAATAAGAGGGTTGAGAAATGGTGTGATATTATCTTGACCACTCACAAGCCTGCATTGACAACTCGGTCAAGAAAATTTGGCCATGTTGTCAAACACCCGATAAAATATATCCAGCTGTCTGCTGATGCAAATATTAAGCTCTTTGATTTGGTTATCAGATCCAAGCAGTACTGGGCATAGACTGTTGGTAGAATACAGGGACAGCTCGAGAAAGCTTCCTGTCACAGATCTTCCGTTTGATTTTTCCCCCATCTCCCTCACCTCTGTACTTGCTTAGAACTGGTTACATATATAACTTTTTCCAGTTCAGGTGAAAGATCATCGACCTGAAACGTTAACTCTATTTCTCTCTTCACAGATGTTACCAGACCTCCTGCGTATTTCCAGCATTTTCTGTTTTTATTCAAGGCAGTTTTGCCCTGCTTGCATATGGTTGGATACATTCTCCACATGTGCGTAGTGAAGCAACACTGTAGTCCTGTCTGAGACGTTGCTTTTCTGGGTCACTTTTTGTGAAACGAGACTTCTTTTCATTGACTGCAGAAATCTGAAAGAGCAACACTGGTGGATGTTTGTAGGGTGGAGGGTTGTGAGGGTGGGGGTGGAGGAACTTCTGCAGGTGGATGTCAAATATCCAAAGAGTCAACCTCCCTGACTGATCCAAATGTTTAAAAATCCGGAAGCAATTATTTTTTTTGAAAAACTGACTGCACCAATCATCTTGAAGTCAGTGGACATGCTATGCCTGATAAATGTGGCAGTAGTAGCCAGGAGCCATGAACATCCTTGGAGGTTTCAGTATTGCTGGTGTCATTCTGAGAGGCTGCTACTTAAACACAGGGCCCTCCAGCACATAGAGTTACAAAAGCTGCCGCCTCTCCCTCTGTTCCCCTTATTGCCTAATCCAGGAGTCTGCAACCTGCAGCTCCAGAGGGACAGGCAGCTCTTTAACATTTCATTTGAGGCTTCCAATCTTTTTCCAGTTGGATCACATTAACGTGGAAAAAAGCCTAAAAAAAAGATGAAGTCAAGAAAACTAAGAGCCGTGTTTTTATTGTGGGGATAAAAGGCTAATCATTCTGCTGCACTTTATGGTTTCAAATTATTATTTTACCAAAACATCATTCTCTAAATAAACCTGTTTGAGTAGTATAGCTACACCATGGTTATAGATGATTCAAGGAACAGATTTTATGGATGTGACCATTATTGTCTCTAATATTACTGAGATGATGCATTCAGAATAATTTATTAGAAACAATTTTTTTTGATCACAAGAATCAATAACCAAAAAAAAAATTACTTCTGCACAGCTTAAGTTAAAATTTGTTTTAAAGATGATTTTTCTGACAAAATGATAGTAAAAAAGTTTAAAAAAAGCAATAATTCAAAGTTAGATCTGTTTCAATTTATTTTCTCTACTGATACATAATATCAATATATGCATTTTATTATATATGCAAATTATGCATTCTACCAGAGACACTTGCTAATTTTTCAAGTATTTGGTTTTGAAATGCCAAAATTTTCGTCTTGCGGCTCTAAAAAGCTTTGATTTTACGCAAATTGTTTGTAAAAAGGTTCTTCGGGTATGAAAGGTTGCAGACTCGTGGCCTAATCTCAGGGGCAGTTCCTGCTTGTTCAGAATCTCAGCACTGATCAGGCGCCAAAAAAACTTGTAACAGCGGTTCCAACTTTCTCGCAATCTCGGCTACACGTGTAAAGGTTGAGGCCATGCCACAGTTGACTGTTCTCTTGGAGAAACAATAATTAATACGAAATTTAAGAAAAAAATTTTGAAGATTTTTTTTTTTCGAAAGTGGGACTGACGGAATCAGTGGAAGAATCGGCTTTGAGAATTTGAGTCTGGCTGTAATAGGCTCTGCACATCCCAGCATGCTTCAGCTGCCTATCACATTGTCAAACTGAACGTTCCAAAAGAAATGAAAAGAAAGGCCATTTTATTTGATCAAATGGAATTCTTTATTATTTGGCTGAACTAAACGGATCCTTTGATCTACACCAATCATCTGAAGCATGAGATCCCGGGCTTTATAAATAGAAGCAGAGAGTATAAAAGCAAGGATGTTACGGTAAAACTTTATAAATCACAGATTAGACCTCAGCTGGAGTTTTGCGTCCAATTCTGATCACCACACTAAAGGAAGAGTGTCAAGGCCTTGGAAAGGGTGAAGAGAAGATTTACCAGAGTGGTACCAGGGATGAAGAAAATGAATTGTGTGAGAGACTGGAGAAGCTGGGTTTGTTCTCCTAAGAGCTGTGAAGGCAAAGGAGAGATTTAATAGAGGTGTTCAAAATGATGAGAGTTTTTGATGGAGTGGATAGGGAGAAACGGTTTCTACTGGCAGGAGGTTTGGTAATCATGAGGACACAGATATAAGATAATTAGCCTGTCCCTGAAACATCTCTTCCTTAAAGATCACCCATTGCTCCATTACAGCTTTTCCTGTCAGTCTTTGGTTCTGCTTTACCCTGGCTAGATCCCCTCTCATCCCATTGAAGTTAGCCCTCTTCCAATTTAGAAGTTCTACTTTAGATTATTCCTTGCTTTTCTTCATTACTAATCTAAACCTTATGATCATTCTTACCCGAGTGCTCCCCCTCAGACACTTGGTCCACTTGGCTCACCTCATTCCCCAGCACCAGATGCAGCTATGTCTCGTTCTTAATTGGACCGAGGACATGCTGGTCAAGGAAGTGCTCCTGGAAATGTTCCTCCCCCAACATTAACCTTTACTCTAACATTATCCCAATCGATATCTGGGTAATTTCCCAATATCACCATTCTATAGCTCGTACACAACTGTCATTTCCCTGCAGTTTCAATCCCCTATCTCTCTCTCACTATGTGAAGACCTATAGAATACCCCTCAGTAGTGTGATCATCCCCTTTTTGCTTCTCAGCTCTAACCAAATGGATTCTGTCTTTGCCCCTCAAGGACAGCCTCTCTTTCCAACACTACAATGTCATCCCTAATGAGTACAGCCACACCACCTCTCTTTTTCCTTCCCTACCTATTATGAACACGTTGTATCCTTGAATATTAAGCACCCAGTCCACACCATTTTTTAGCCATGTTTCCATTATTATCACTACATCATACTTCGACATGGCTATTTCTGCTTGTAGCTCAACAATCTTATTCACCACACTTTGTGCGTTTACATACATGCATTGTCAACCTATCTTTGTATTCCACGTGGTCCTTCTTAGTCTGCTCCTATAAAATACTTCCTTCTCTAGTTCGATCCAACACTCAGTCCTTTATGCATCCTTCTCTTTTCTACTTTTATGTGCTGGTGCCCATCTTTCTGCCAATTTAGTTTAAATGCTCCTCAACTACACTAATGAACCTTCCTGTGAGGACATCGGTCCCAGTCCTGTTAAGGTGCAACCAATCCCTTGAACTGGTCCCAATATCTCAAGAATCTAAAGCCCTCCCTCCTGACTCAAGCATACTTTGATCCCCCCCAATCTTCCTATTCCTACTTGCGCTGGCATGTGGCACTGGGAGTAATCCAGAGATTACTACCTTCGAGGTCCTACTTTTTTAACTTCCTCTTGAGCTCCTGAAAATCTGACCATTGGACCTCAATGCCTGCCCTCTCTTTGTCGTTGGTACTGATGTGTACAACAACATCTGGCTCACTCCATTACCCCGCAGGACATTTTGCGCCCTCTCTGTGACGTCCATTACCCCAGGCACTAAGGAGGCAACACATTATGCAGGTTGCACGATGACAGTTACAGAAGTGCCCGTCTGTCCCCCTAACTATGGGATCTCCTAGAACGACTGCATTTCTACTCTTTGCTATTCCCTCCTGTGCAGTTCCTTTCCCATTGGTGCAAGGGGTCGTCACTCCCAGCAGTCTCCAAAGCTGAGTACCGTTTGAGTGTGGCACACACTCTGAAGACTCGTGCACCTTCTGCCTCTTCCGGATAACCACCCACCTACTATCCTGAACTCTCACTGCCAGTGGGGTGATCACCTCCTGGAATGTCCGATGTAGGAAACTCTCATCATCCCTGATGCTCCACAGTGACTCCAGCTGCCCCTAAAGAACAGAAATCCTGAGCTCAAGACCAAGAGACGCGGACACTTCCTACACACATGGAAGATCCTACGTTCCCACATGGCACAGGAATTGCAAGCAACAGGTCTCAGCTGCCATCCATGATTGAAGAAAAAACTCTTTATTCCCTCTTTTAGAATCTAGTTATTACCATGTCTGTGCTGTTCCCCTGCTCTCACTCTTTTATCCTCTGCCACCACTGCTGGTGTTCTCTGATCAGGTCCGTGCAGAATAGGAGAATTTTCTCAATGTCCTGGCCAATATTTATCCTTCAACTAACATCACTAAAACAGATTATTGACTACTTGATTGCATAATCTCCTGTGAGCAAATTTCTGGCCACCTTTAGCTAACATTACAACAGTGGCTACAATTCAAAAGTACCCATTTGGTTGTACAGCACTTTGGGATGTCCTGAGGCACTATAAATTCTTTTCTTTCTTCTTCAGCTTTGTACATTTGCTTCACCGTTTCTTTTGGAGGTATGGTTTAGGTTATGACCAGTGTCTAGCTTTCATCCCTTCAGTATCAGAGCTTTCAGCTGGGGGAAGGTGTAGGTGAGTTGGTCGGTGAAATGGAATTAGGACAGGGTGACTGCGCAGCACCTGTTTCTGATTGTCTCCCTGTTGGCCACATCTTTAGCATTGGTCATTCTTCATTGTCTTAATTGTCTGCAGACATTTTGGAGTGAATTATACCCAACTGAATGTTTTAAATTGCATGAGTTTAAGCCATTGCAGAATCCCGTTTTGTGCGTGAGTTGAGAGAGATTGCGGGTGCATGTGCAAGTATGCTCAGACAATCTTCTATTTCCAGCTGTGTCTGTCTTCCCCCAGTTCTCTGCTTCTGGTAGCTCTAATTCTATTATTTACATAAGTCATAAATAAAAATAAATAAAAATAAATAAAATAAATAAAAAAATAAAAATAATTGTGGAGGAGAAGGGCTTTGGTACACAAGGAATTCAACCGGAATTCTTTCATCTGAACAAACTCAGACTTACAAAATTACTAGACTTAATGATGAGTGGAAAAGCTTGCAGTACAATATTTAGCTTAGTTTGTCTTCAGATGAAGCCTCAGTTATTTGCAGAGTTCTGATGAAAGGTCATCGACCTGAAATGTTAAATCTGTTTCTCTCTGCCTGAGTGTTTACAGCATTTTCTGTTTTTATTTCAGTTTTCCAGCATCTGCAGTATTTTACTTTTGAATTATTTGCAGAGTTTGGTTCTGAGGAGAATTAGCACACCTGATAGATAGTGAGCCTCACTTTATACATATACATACAGGTAAACTATAGGGTATGTGGAAAGTGTGTAGGAATGGAAGGAAGTGGATAACTTATTCAGACAGCCAGCACAGACAGGATAGGCTCAATGGTATCCTATCAATCTGCTTAATAAATCTTCTGATATTAAATATACATATTACCAGCGCTCTGCATGCAGAGGGATTCTTAAATTAAGCAACAGACTTCACAAGGTCACTCTGTAAGGAAAAGGTTAATCAGACTGACTTGCAGTTTGCTAATGCAATACTGCTAATGACTTTTCTTTATAGTGCAGTGAAGCTTTCAACCTTTGTTTCTTAAGTTGGGATCTATGGTTATTAACTAGTAGCATCTTAAAATGGTTAGAAATATGTATACAGTAATTCTCAGGTTGTAATCACCTGTTTAATGAGGAAAGTTAATAGGAAAGCTGGATAGCAAAGTTCAGCACAGAAACACGACAGGCAGACATGGTTTTGCCATAAGTTCTACCACTAAGTGTGTGTTTAATTTTTGTATGCTTCATGAATCTGATATTCAACATGACAAACACTATTAATTTGGGGAATAACTTATAACATTTAGTCCTCCTCTATCAACTCAGTTACTACCTCAGATTCTATTCAGAAGTTCAACCAAAAAGAATTCAAATTGCAATTTAAAAAAAAAATGCTGTTCCCATCAGCAAAGTCAGTTACTGTTTTTGCTTTGGTCTCCAGATATACAGCCTCAGAATCTGGCGACAAAAATAGTATGCAACCAGCATGATCCAAAACATGCTGTTAGAACACAATTCCCTTAAACATGTTCACCATTAGGATGCACACTCACAAAAGCTGTTTATCCTCGTTGAACTGCCTGGCTTAAATAGCCCACGCGTGCACACACACAGGCTGAAGGATTTCTTAATACAGGTAGCAGACCAATTTACTGACAAAAGGAAGCTCTGGGCAGTCTCTTCCAATCCAAACCATAATTGAAGTCAGCAGGGCTTCCATAAGCATCATTGTTCCCACCTCCTTTATTCAATCACTGGTTTCAAAGAGAGGGGAGTGAAGGGGGGGGGGGGGGAGAAAAAGAGAAAGGGGGGCATCTAGCTTAGTAGCTTAGGGCAAAGTAGCTTAACCTGCTGAGGAAGCGACTGCTGGTCATTTTGCAATATCATTTTGCGATTTTGTTGTCTTTACCAATCTGCAACACCACCACAGGAATTTGACTCATTAACAGTCTGGTCAAAGTAAATCCACAATGCCCTGGATTTTGAGGTGGCAATTACAGTGAAACTGTCAGCATTTGCTGCCATTACTCCACAGATATGGACAACAAGTTATACTTATATGGTGCCTTTAATGTAATAAAGCACAGGAGCATTATAAAACAAAATGAGACATTGGGCCACCTAGGAAGATATTAGGTCAGATGGCCAAAAGTTTGGTCAATGAGATAGTTTTTCAAGGAGTGTCTTAAAGGAGGCAAGAGAGGTAGAGAGGTGGAGAGATTTAGGGAGGAAATTCCAAAACTTAGGGCCTAGACAACTGAAGACACAGTCGCCAATGGTGGAGCGATTAAAACCAGCAACTCTGGGAGTCCACACATGCGCAGAATAACATGGAGGTCCTGAAGTAGCTGTTAGTGATTCTATGCTCCTCCAGAGTGTAATCTCTAAGCAATCAGTGAATTTATAAAAACTTGCACTTTTATGCTGTTCATCTTGCTCTGATAACCCTCTGAAAAAGTTAAGTCTTGTTTAGTTGAGTGAGGTGTAACTGGGCTTTTAACGGTGTTCTAACTGCATACTTTACTGCCAAACACCCTCACCGACCTTGAAAAGCTAATTTTGTATTTGCAGAATGTCAAATTTCTCCATTATGATAAAAAACACATTTTTAAAGTAAGCTTTTTAAAAAAGTTTGTTTATCTTTATTTTTAGCTTTCATCTAACCCAATCATAACCATTTATTTTGCTATCTGAATATTTAAAAGTGAAGGGATTCAGTGCTTATAACTTCCTGCTTTGCTATCTATGAGAATACTTCAGTGTGATTGGCTGCTTACCCTGCTTGCTGACATCACTGCTGCTGGACCCCTTGACTTGGTGCCAGATTTAAACTGCCATCAGGAAAGGGGGAATCCATGCCGGAATGATCACGAGATCATTGTGGGCAGCTTTCTTTCAGGTCAGTGGCGAGTGCCATTGCTTCACTGCTGACCGTGAAATTTAGCCCATCACATCGAGTCTGTTTTCTCTGAGGCATGAATGAAAGGTGAACATTTTGGAACAATTGGCAGACTTATAGTGCAAAGTTCAGCAAGCTTGTAGAGTGGAAAAACAAAACTCAGTAGAGCATTCAAAAATACCCAAAGTATTTTTCAGCAGCAATGTATGCTATTTAATTTAAATTAAAATATTGCCCAAGGTTTTCTTTTTAAACACACTCAACTGAATCCTTTCCTTAGTTTTCTTTTTTGATTAGAAGTGAAGTAGAAAGTGATGAAATGCTTGCCCTCTTGTAAGTGAACGAAGGGGGAAAAAATAGTAAATTTACAGCAGAAAACATTATTAAGACCAGGGACCTTTGTTATTTTACATGGGTTGCTCAGTTTCCATGGCAAGCAGCTTCTTAAGAATCCTGCAGCAATGATGTTGCAGTCATTAGATGCTCCGATTGGAGCGCAGACAAGATACGCACTTCCAAACGAGTACGCTTCATGTGAAGTATTGGAGATGTTTCTGAGAGACGTGGCAAAACACTTCACAAATACAAGACTTTCTGAGAGAATGCTGGTACCAACATTGACAGACAACCGACAAAATAAACCCACAACCCCACCACAAAATTCAAACAGTTCCAAGACTTGAATAACAAGTCCCCTGCATGATGGATATCTGGGAGCGATTTCAGAAGTGTAATCTTAACCTCAGGGCTCAGCTGGGAGTTATAAAATACACATGCTTTGATCACAGAGTTTGTAATGCCATCTGACTCTCTCCATTAAGTGCCTGCCTTGCGTTGAGTCCCAGATAACCATTATTCTAGGTGGCTCTGCCTGCTAATGACTGATTGCAGTACACTGGACCTGTGGAATATCTCCCAAAACTTACTAAGCAGCTTTTTGAGCAGCTCAGTGTCAGATTCAATATTCCATTCTTTATGTGGAAAATCTACACTGCTGCTATTCATGAACTGTGTGGAATGATTACGAAGAGGATCATTAGTCACTGTGTAACTTATATCACACCCTCAGTAACCCTGTCAGAGGGACACAAGAATGTACAGAACTGGAAAAATGTGTTTTTGTCCATTTGACCAGTTCCCAGATCAGTAAGAACTTCAATAATGCTTTAATTTACACTTACACTGCACATGCTTATCCCAGCAGCTACTTATAGCTGGGGCAAGTTGTGCTAACCATTTGCCATTTGTACTGAAGCCAAGTATAAAGTGGCAGCTTATAACATATTAAACACGCTGGCTACTTTGGACAATTCAACAACAAACTGCATTTATATAGCATCTTTAACCTGCTGAACAGCAGTGTTATCAGACATAATGGAATTCAAACCAGAAAAGTGTGAGGTAATGCATTTGGGGAGGGCAAATAAAGTGAGGGAATACACAATAAAGGGGAGGATATTGAGAGGGGTAGAAGAAATGAGAGATCTTGGAGTGCATGTCCACAGGTCCCTGAAGGTGGCAGGACAGGTAGATAAAATGGTGAGGAAGGCATATGGAATGCTTTCTTTTATTAGTCGAGGTATAGAATATAAAAGCAGGAATGTAATGCTGGAACCACTCAGCAGGTCTGGCAGCATCTGTGGGAAGAGAAACAGAGTTAACGTTTCGGGTCAGTGAAGGGTCACTGACCCGAAACGTTAACTCTGCTTCTCTTTCCACAGATGCTGCCAGACCTGCTGAGTGGTTCCAGCATTTCTTGTTTTTATTTCAGATTTCCAGCATCCGCAGTATTTTGCTTTTATAAAAATGTAATGCTGGAACTGTGTAAAACGCTGGTTAGGCCACAGCTGGAGTATTGTGTCGAGTTCTGGTCACCACATTACAGGAAAGACATAATTGCTTTGGAGACAGTACAGAGGAGATTTACAAGAATGTTGCCAGGACTTGAAAGTTGCAGCTCTAAGGAAAGATTGGATCGGCTAGGGTTGTTTTCCTTACAACAGAGGAGGCTGAGGGGAGACTTAATTGAGGTGTACAAAATTAGGAGGGGCCTGGATAGAGTAGACAGGAAGGACCTGTTTCCCCTAGCGGAGAGGTCAATTAGCAGGAGGCACAGATTTAAGGTCATTGGTAGAAGGATTAGAGGGGACATGAGGAAAAACTTTTTCACCCAGAAGGTGGTGGGTCTCTGGAATTCACTGCCCAGATCGGTGGTGGAGGCAGAAACCCTCAACTCATTTAAAAAGGTACCTGGACAAACACCTGAAGTGCCATAACCTGCAAGGCTACGGACGAGGTGCTAGAAGGTGGGATTAGATTGGGCGGCTAGTTTTTTGTGTGGCTGGCACAGACACGATGGGCTGAATGGCCTCCATCTGTGCTGAAATTTTTCTATGGTTCGATAATTTAGCATCAAGCCACCTGAGCAGATATTAGGACAGGTAACCAAAAGCTTGGTCAAAAAGGTAGGTTTTAAGGAGCCGAGTTTGGTCAACTATCCTTTCGGCTCCTCTGGTTCAATGTCAAATTATTTGTCTGATTATGTTTCCTGTGAAGCACCTTGGGATGTTTTACTTGGTTAAAAGGCGCTATACAGGAACCAGTTGTAGGCCATTCAGCCCCTCAAACCTGTCAGCCTCTGATGTGCTGTATAGTAGTCACTAGGCAAATCTGAGCTAAGAGATTTTAAGCAGCTAATTAGCTACGAATTTTGAATAGAACTGAATGCTCAATAGTTGAATGCATCTTTATAATGATACAAAGATAGTTCCAATGTCAAGAATGGCTGAGATTGTTATGATACCTTTCGCAGTACGTTTATCCCCTTCAAGTAAGAAGTAATAAAAAAGGAATCAGTACCTTTTGGAATTTGATCTTTCATTTTATTTGATGTTTCAACTTTCACTTTACACTGAGACAATGGGCCAGTCGCTCAGTAACGAAGACATACTGTACAGAGCTAGTGCTGGCTCTTCTGAAACTCTTGGTTCCACGCACCTAGCCCTTTCCCAAAACGTTTTTTTCAATTTTTTTCCCTCTTTTTCAAGTATTTCTCTACTTTCCTTTGGAAAGTTCTGAAGGATTCTGCTACCATTACTGTTTCTGGTGGCATTCCCTGTCACAACAACCACTTGGATGTATTCGCCAGAATAATACCAGGGCTCCAAGTGTTAAATTATAACGGGAGACGACATAAATGAGGCTTGTATACCATGGAATATGGAAGGCTAAGGGGGTGATCGGGTTGAGATCTTTGGATTTTGAAAGGAATTGATAGCATAGGCGAGGCTGACAGGCTCGAGGGGCTGAATGGCCTACCCTAATGTAATAAAACGTCCCAAGGTGCTTCGCAGGAACGTAATCAGACAAATAATTTGAAACTGATCCAAAGGAGGAGACAGCAGGACAGGTGACCAAACTCAACTTGTTAAAACCAAGCTTTTGGGTACCTCTCCTAATATCTGCTTAGGTGGCTCGGTGTTAAATTACGTCGGATAACACTCCTGTGAAAGTCCTTGGGACTTTTTACTGTGTAAAAGGTGCTACATCAATGCAAGTTGTTGTTGAATTGCCCAAAGTAGCAGGAACATCAAAGCTCTCACTATTCGAGATAGCTGAAGGCACAGCCATCAATGGTGGAGCGATGAAAATCAGGGATTCTCAAGAGTCCTGAATTAGAGGAGCACAGATATTATGGAGGATTGTGGGGCTGGAGGAGATTACACAGGTAGGGAGGGGGCGAGGCCATGGAGGGATTTGAAAATTGAGGTGCTGCTTAACCAGGAGCCAATGTAGGTCAGGGGTGATAGGTGAACGGAACTTGGTGTGAGTTAGGACACAGGCAGCAGAGATTTCGATAACTTCAAGTTTATGCAGGGTAGAACATAGGAGGCTGGCCAGGAGTGCTTTGGAATAGTCAGGTCTCGAGGTAATGAAGGCATGAATCAGAGTTTCAGTAGCAGATGAGCTGAGGCTGTGATTGAGTCGGGCAATGTTACAGAGGCGGTCTTAGCAATGGCACAGATATCTGGTCGGAAGCTCATCTTGGGGTCAAACATGACACCCAGGTTGCAAACAGTCTGGTTCCGCCTCAGACAGCTGTCGGGGAGAGGGATGGAGTTGGTAGCTAAGGAGCAGAATTTGTAGCGGAACAGAAGACAATGGCTGTGATCTTCCCAATATTTAATTGGAGGATATTTCTGATCATCCAGTACTGGATGTCGGACAAGCAGTCTGATAATTTAGAGACGGGGAGGAGTCGAGAGAGGTGGGGGTGAGCTCGAGCTGGATGTCATCAGCATTCACGTGAAAACCAGCGCTGTGCTTTTGGATGATGTTACCAAGGGGCAGTATGTAGATGAGAAAAAGGAGGGGTCCAAGGATAGATGCTTGGGGGACACCAGAGGTAATGGTACGGTAGCAGGAAGAAAAGCCACTGCAGGTGATTCTCAGGCTACGATTAGATAGATAGGAATGGAACTGGGTGAGAGCAGTCCCACCCGGCTAGACAACAGTGGAGAGGTGTTGGAGGAGGATGGTGTGGTCAACTGTGTCAAAGGCTGCAGACAGGTTTAGAAGGATGAGAAGGGAAAGTTTACCTTTGTCACAGTCACAAAGGTGTCATTTGTGATTTTGATGAGAGCTGTTTTGGTATTATGACAGGGATGGAACCCTGATTGGAGGAATTAAAACACGGAGTTCCAATAAAGATAGGCAAAGATTTAGTAAGTGACAACACATTCAAGGACTTCGGAAAGGAAAGGGAGGTTGGGTGATAAGCAGTTCAGTGGGAATAGAGTCAAGGGAGCAGGAGGTGGGTGTCATGGACAAGATGAGCTCAGCGAGGGCTTGAGGGAGAGATAGGAGAGAGAGAAACCAGAGAAAGATGCAAGTTCAGGGATAGGGCAAGGGGAAAGCTTAGATCTGAATTGGAGGGATTCTTAGAGTAAATGAGATGGTGAGTTTTTGACACACAGATTGTCCCAATTACATGGCACTATCCCTCTAATCTGCCACTTACCAGACTCTCAGAAGAAACACAATCCACCCATTTTAATACATATTATTCTCATGAATTAAGTCAAAGCACTGAATTATAAAATGCAGGATTCCATATGTTTTATTTGCAACTTTTATCATCTTGTTCTCTCACTTTTGAAGAGTTGTGTATCTGCACCTACACAGCATTTAAAACATTACTATTTAATGCAGATGTGCTCATAAAAGGCATCACTTCACATTTCTCTGTATGAAATGAGGGAAATAGAAACAAGGGTAGGTTACCCGGCAATCGTGACCTTCAATTCAAATCTCTTTTAAAATGATAGGTTGGTTGGTATCCTTTCATCTATGAAAGATGATGGACACACAGCAATCAATCCATTTAGGTGGGGGTGTCTTCTCTTGGTGTGCCTTTGCTGATGGCTGTGAAGGCCAGGCCTTGAGAGGCAGGTTCTGCCACAAGTGCTGCACCTGAAGCTGCCAAGTGACGCTCTGAGTTGTTTTTGATGTTGGCGCCTGTTGCCAAGTTGCTGTAGCAACTGGTCGTCATGGTAGTGCACACCAGTCCACAGGATGTGTCACCATTTTCCTCCTTCGCCAGCTAGTGACTCCCAGTGTGATAGTCGACATTTACGGCCTTCATGTCACACTTGCAAGCATCCTTGAAGCGGAGCTTTGGGCTCCCCCCTCCCCCCCGCCCCCGGTCGTCTGGCCCCGGCTACCTCACCATACAGAAGGTCCTGAGGGATGCGACCGTCTTTCATCCTGCGAATGTGTCTGATCCACCAAAGCCACCTCTGTTTGATTAGTGTCAACACACTTGGGAGCTCTGTCTTTGAGAGGACTGCTGCATTTGTGATTTTGTCCTGCCAGGATATACCTATAATGTGCCGCAGACAGCGAAGATGGAAATTATTGAGCTTCTTTTCCTGGTAGCTGTAAGTCACTCACAACCATACAGCAAGGTGCTGAGAACACAGGCCTTATAAACCATCAGCTTGGTCCCAAGGGTCAACTTGGTGTTATCCCATGCACATTTCGCGAGTCGGCCAAAGGTGGTAGCTGCTTTCCCTCTGCGTGTTTCAGGCTCTGCATCAAGGGACAGATTGTCTCTTACAGTGGACCGAAGGTAGCAGAATTTACTAACCACTTCCAGTGGGGTGTTATTTAGTGTGATCAGGGGCGGAGATGCAACACCTTGTCCCATGACCACAGTTTTCTTGACGCTTGTAGTCAAGGAGAACAAGTTACAGGCACGGGAGAGACAGTCCATGAGTCTTTGTAGTTGAGTTTCTGTGTGAGTGACTAGTGCAGCATCATCAGCATAGAGGAGTTCTCTGATCAGGACATGATGTGTTTTTGTCTTTTTTGTTTTTTGTGATAGACCATTCTATTATTGGAAATGTTAGACTGATTGTGTTAGATAGGGCAATCACTGTTCCACTGGCAAACAGCTGAATAGCAAATTCAGTCATAGCTCACAAAGTAAATCATTCCCTCAATTCATTTAGAAAGTAAAAATCTAATAGTTACAGACGTAACCTGGAAGTTTTCCCTCGTGAGTAAGATGTAGCAAAATCATTGATGTGTTTGTAAAGCACAGGTTTAGGTTTTGGCACCAAACTCACCCAGACAATCATTGCACATAAAGGGCTAAATTTCAGCAGTGCGGTGGGAGTCCTGACACCAAGTGGAAAGCTTGGGGCAATCCCACCATGGCCGTTTGGGCAAGCCCGGCTGCATTTTACAGCGCTCAGGGAATTAACTGCCTGGCAACAGGGCCCCTGTCCCTTTAAAAGATGGGACCCCCGCCACCCCACCCCTCCCCAAGAGCTACTGGCCAATCAGAGGGCTGGCAGCTCTTCAGTCTCAGCACCACTGAGAGCGGTGGCCAATGCTGTGACTGCAGCTGTCAAAGATGGATGCCGACCTCCCCACTAGTGGGGTCAGGGGTCGCTGGGGTCAATCAGGCAGGACCCGGGTAATGGGTGGCGAGGAGGTGGGGGGTGGGGGGGGAGGCAGAATGTCATCATGGGAGCAGCAATTACTGGTAAAATGCTCGTGGCAGCAAGAAGAGGCCCTTAAGTGGCCTCTGTGCGGGAAAGCCATCCTCCACCTTCCCTGCCACTGATAAAATTCCATGGCATCGGGAACGGGCACTCCAACACCCGTCTTCCCTTGGCATTTTACAAGCCCCATCCCCACCCTGCTCCCCTGCCATCGTCTCCCAGACCGCCCATAGAGAGCTGGTAAATTTCAGCCCAAAAACGTGAAGTTAATGAAGGTAAATGAAGGCAGGGTTGTGTAGTTCCTCCTGCAAACGGTTTGAAAAGTATTTCCATTATTTATCTTTCAGCAATTTATAAATTCTAAACTGACTTTGAGCTGACTGCCATTGAAAGAATTATCAAGAAAAGACTAGGCATCGAACCACTTGAAAAAGGACAGCAACATCTTCTGCCTAAACATTCTCATAACATCGCTGCTAGCCTCAAACCCCAACCCCCCTCGGAGTAACTCCCTCACCCCCTCCACCCCCACCTCACAGCAACTTCCACCACCCCCCCCCCCCACAGTAACTCCCACACACCCCCCGCAGTAACTCCCACCCCCATCCCCTGCTCCTGCAATGTCCATTCATTGTCTGGGTGCTTTGATCAGCTTTGGACATGGTAGCCTGGGAAAAGATCAAGATAACAGGAGACAAGTGTTCATTTATTTGGCTGACTTAATGCCGCTTCCACTGTGCTTGATTCATGCCAGGAGCTGAATACAGACAACTGGGATGAATAACTTTCCTCATTCTAGCTCTGAATAACAGCCCTGTGCGTGATCTCTACATACACAAAAATAGACTTCGGAACATGTTACTTGTTTCAAAATACAATAGGGGTCTTAATATGGTAGAATTGACCTGTTGTTATGAATATGTTTCCTTTGGAGCAGGAATCAACTACTTTGCCCTGTGGATTGCTCACTCTCAAGGGGGCTGGAAGACAAAGAGTTGGAAGTTACACGACAGCTATAGAAAGCTCTGATAAGACTCCAGTTAGACTCTGTATTCAGTTCTGGGCACCGCATCTGAGGAAACATAGAAACATAGAAAATAGGAGCAGGGGTAGGCCATTCGGCCCTTCGAGCCTGCTCCACCATTCATTATGATCATGGCTGATCATCCAACTCAGTAGCCTGTTCCCGCTTTCCCCCCATACCCATTTATCCCTTTAGACCCAAGAGCTATATCTAACTCCTTCTTGAAAACATACAATGTTTTGGCCTCAACTGCTTTCTGTGGTAACGAATTCCACAGGCTCACCACTCTCTGGGTGAAGAAATTTCTCCTCATCTCAGTCCTGAAAGGTTTACCCTGTATCCTTAGACTATGACCCCTGGTTCTGGACTCCCCCACCATTGAGAACATCCTTCCTGCATCTACCCTGTCAAGTCCTGTTAGATTTTTATAGGTTTCTTGAGATCCCCCCTCACTCTTCTGAACTCCAGCGAATATAATCCTAACTGACTCAATCTCTCTTCATATGTCAGTCCCACCATCCCAGGAATCAATCTGGTAAACCTTCGCTGCACTCCCTCTGTAGCAAGAACATCCTTCCTCAGATAAGGAGACCAAAACTGCACCCAATATTCCAGGTGTAGCCTCACCAAGGCCCTGTATAATTGCAGCAAAACATCCCTGCTCCTGTACTCGAATCCTCTCGCTATGAAGGCCAACATACCATTTGCCTTTTTTACCGCCTGTTGCACCTGCATGCTTGCCTTCAGTGACTGGTGTACGAGAACACCCAGGTCTCGCTGCATATTCCCCTCTCTCAGTTTATAGCCGTTCAGATAATAATCTGCCTTCCTGTTTTTGCTACCAAAGTGGATAACCTCACATTTATCCACATTATACTGCATCTGCCATGCATTAGCCCACTCACTCAACTTGTCCAAATCACCCTGAACCCTCTCTGCATCCTTCTCACAACTCACTCTCCCACCCAGTTTTGTGTCATCTGCAAATTTGGAGATATTACATTTCGTTCCCTCATCTAAATCATTAATATATATTGTGAATAGCTGGGGTCCTAGCACCGATCCCTGCGGTACCCCACTAGTCACTGCCTGCTGTTCGGAAAAAGACCCATTTATCCCTACTCTTTGTTTCCTGTTCGCCAACCAATTTTCTATCTATCGCAATACACTACCCCCAATCCCATGCGCTTTAATTTTACATGCTAATCTCTTAATGGGACTTTGTTGAAAGCCTTCTGAAAGTCCAAATAAACCACATTCATTGGATCCCCCTCATCAACTCTACTAGTTGCATCTTCGAAGAATTCTAGTAGATTTGTCAAGCACGATTTCCCTTTCGTAAATCCATGCTGACTCTGCCCAATTCTACCACTGTTCTCCAAGTGCTCTGCTATAAAATCTTTGATAATGGACTCTAGAATTTTCCCCACTACTGACGTCAGGCTGACTGGTCTATAATTCCCTGCTTTCTCTCTACCTCCCTTTTTAAATAGTGGGGAAGAATATATTGGCTTCGGAGGGGTTTCAGCACAGATTCACCAGAATGATACCAGAGCTGAAAGAGTTAAGTTATGAGAGAGGTTGCGTAGGCTAGGCTTGCACCTCTTTGAGTTTAAGATTAAGGGGTGATCTCATTGAGGTGTTTAAAGATGATTAAATGAGTTGATAGGGTAGATAGAAAGAAACTATTTCATGTGGTAAGGGGAGTCCAGAAAAAAAGGGACATAAGATTAAAATTGGAGCTAAGCCATTCAGGGGTGATGTTAGGAAGCACTTCTTCACAAAAAAGTGTGATGGAAATCGGGAACACTCTACCTCAAGAAGCCCGACACCATCCAGGACAAAGCAGCCCGCTTGATCGGCACCCCATCCACCACCTTCAACATTCACTCCCTCCACCACCGACGCACAGTGGCAGCAGTGTCTACCATCTACAGGATGCACTGCAGCAGCTCACCAAGGTTCCTTCGACAGCATCTTCCAAACTCTCAACCTCTACCACCTGGAAGGACAAGGGCAGCAATTCCATGGGAACACCACAACCCGGGGCACCCGGGTTCGATTCCTGGTACTGCCTGTGTGGAGTTTGCAAGTTCTCCCTGTGTCTGCGTGGGTTTTCTCCGGGTGCTCCGGTTTCCTCCCACAAGCCAAAAGACTTGCAGGTTGATAGGTAAATTGGCCATTATAAATTGTCACTAGTGTAGGTAGGTGGTAGGGAAATATAGGAACAGGTGGGGATGTTTGGTAGGAATATGGGATTAGTGTAGGATTAGTATAAATGGGTGGTTGATGTTCGGCACAGACTCGGTGGGCCGAAGGGCCTGTTTCAGTGCTGTATCTCTAATCTAATCTAACCACAACGTCCAAGATTCCCCCTCAAGTCACACACCAGCCTGACTTGGAACTATATCACCAATCATTCATCATAACTGGGCCAAAATCCTGGAACTCCCTTCCTAATAGCACCATGGATGTACCTACACTGCATGGACTGCAGCAGTTGAAGGCGGTGGCTCACCACCACCTTCTCAAGGGCAATTAGGGATGTGCAACAAATGCAGGCCTTTCCAATGAGGCTCACATTGCATGAAGGAAAAACTGTTGAAGCTGGGGGTCAACTGACAATTTGAAAACTCACTGCAGGAGCATTGAGGGATCAGGAAGCAAGGCAGGGAGATGGAGTTAAGATACAGATCAGACATGATCTAAAGGAATGGCTGAACAGGCTTGAGGAGCTGAATGGCCTCCTTCTGTTATAATGCTCCAATCCAGCACCGAGTGAATTGCTGCCGTTTTGGTGAACTGGGTGCCTGATTTGTCTAAATATTCAGACCCTCTTCGAGTCTCTAGTTCAAGGGACTGAGAGTTTCTGTTTGCCCAGTGCAAAAACCACTCTTCCACTCCTTAAGAACACTCCCTACTTATCCAAGTCTAGACAGTTTAGGCACAGGTTGATGGGCACTCAAGGCTTATAAACCGCTGAAATATGCTGACGTTTAACCAGGACAGTGCAATGATAAGTTTAATGTTGTTTTGTTTTGTGAGGATCATCTGCAACTATTGACCTCTGCATTTTCTGGAACTTTGTGAACTGGAACTGTGTTCTCAGCACTTTGCTGTATGGCAGTGAAACATGGGAGATTACAGCTACCAGGAAAAGAAGCTCAATAATTTCCATCTTCGCTGCCTGTAGCGCGATATGGGTATATCCTGGCAGAACAAAATCACAAATGTGGCAGTCCTCCCAAAGACAGAGCTCCCAAGGGTGTTGGCACTAATCAAACAGAGGCGGCTTCGGTGGATTGGACACGCCCGCAGGATGGAAGACGATCACATACCCAAGGACATTCTGTATGGTGAGGTAGCCGGGGCCAGACGACCAGTGGGAAGCCCAAAGCTCAGCTTCAAGGATGCTTGCAAGCGTGACATGAAGGCCCTAAATGTCGACTATCACACCTGGGAGTCACAACTGGCAAAAGAGGGAAATGGCGACACATCCTGTCTGGTGTGCACTACCATGGTGACCAGTGTCTACAGCTGCTTGGCAACAGGCACTGAAGTCAAAAACAACAACTCAGAGCGTCACTTGGCAGCTTCACATGCAGCACTTGTGGCAGAACCTGCCTCTGAAGGATTGGCCTTCACAGCCATCAGCAAAGGCGCACCAAGAGAAGACACCCCCCACCTAAATGGATTGTTTGCCGTGTGTCCATCATCTTTCATAGATGGAAGGATGCCATCCATTATCTGGAACTTAGGGGATTAAAATGATTTCAGCTTCTGGTTATAGATCTATCCCCTAAGTCCCATTAATGATCCCAGGCTGGCTGATTAATCAATAGCAACCTGGGGTATGACAGATCTGCCTGGTTCAGTTATCATATCACTGAGCCTGCCACGGAGCGTTGACTTGGAAGCATTCTTTCATTGGACATGAGGCATGAGAGAGGTGAGGCAAAGAGGATTATCACGACAACACCAGCTTGCAATTACATAACTCCTTTAATGTCGTAAAAATATTTTCAAGGGGCTTCTCGGAAACAATTATCAAACAAAATTAGACATGGAGCCACATAGAAAGCTGTCAGGACAGGTGACCAAAAGCTTGGTCAAAGAGGAAGGCGTTAAGAAGTGTCTTAAAGGAGGAGAGAGAAGTTTAGAGGTTTAGGGAGGGAATTCCTGATTTTAGGGCCCAGGCAGCTGAAGGAGTGGCCACCAATGGTGGAGCGATTAAAATCAGGGATGCGCAAGAGGCCAGAATTGGAGGAGGTTTGACATTAGACAACTGATAGGCTTGTGCTTGAGCCCTCCTTAGGTAGGAACCCAAGAGTGGAATGTTTATCTGGGCATTTACTCTACTTCTTGGTTGCAGATCCTGCAGGCTGATAGGATGCATGGACAAGGAAGTCTTTACTGCACAAAAGCGAGTTTGCATGGTCTATGGAATAGAACGGGTTGGGTAATTTGTGCTGGAGTGCCTGTGACTACACAAAACCAATACATCAGGAACAAACGCAAGAGCTGAAGGAAAGATATATTGGCCTTGGTGCGAATGCAGCATAGAATCACCAGAATGAGACCAGGACTTCATTATAAAGGACAAATTGCATAAATTTGACGTGTATTTCCTTGTGATTGGAAGGTCCAAGGGCGATATAATCAAGGCGCTTGAAATGGTGAAAGGATTTGATAATGTAGGTTGGGAACTCTCTCCTCCAAAAGTCCTTGGATGCTGGGTGTCAATTGAAATTTTCAAGACAGAGATTGACAGATTTTTGTTGGGTCAGGATATCAAGGGAAATGGATGAAAGGCAGGAAAATGGAGTTAAGGTACAAATCAGCAACAACTTAACTGAATGGTGGGACAGGCTTGAGTGGCTGAATGGCCTCTTCCTGTTTCCACGACAGTTTTGATGTAAAGGCACCTTGACAACTTTAAACCATAAGAGGGCAAGAGCTTGGATGGACTTTGCACGTGATAAGTTCCCAATCCAAACTTCAAGGGGAGGTTGGGGAGGGAAGGGCCGGTGGAAAGCAGGTTGCTAAATCTGAAGGGTTAGTGAGCTGCAGTTGGTGTGAAATACCTTATGATCAGCAAAACACATCCTGCATCTGACATCGTTTGATCAGGGAACCAAATGCAGAATTATCTTTTAGCCTGCTCCAGACATTTTCTGATCCAATTTTTCTTTGAAACAAAGCCGAGGGTAACATCACTTCCAAAGCGACCTCTGGCCTGTTAATTTTTGATTTTGGAATCTGAGCTTTTATGTGAGGCAGAAATATGAGCAGAGATTTTTTTTTTTCCCTTAACAGTAATAGAGCAGAGCTTCAAAATCCCTTGCCATGCCCTTCCTTTTCTCATTATTCTTCCTGAGTTCTTTAATCTACAAACACTGGTTTTTGATACAGACAGTGAACCAATTTATTTGCAAATTCTGATTACATAAAAAAGGAGGAATAAAGATAGCAGGAAGAGATGGCACGGAGTGGTGCAGTGTATTAGAGCATAATCCTCTCACCTCTGGGACAAGGGATCAAATGCAGCCCCCACTCTACTGGATGTAGAAGCTGCATGTGAACTGGATTTGGCAGTCTTGCCTCAATTCCTGCTGGGCACAGATTGGCAGCAGAAAATTGCCCACAATTTGGTACTAATTGGCAATCTCACTCAGGAAGGTTGCAGAGTGCCTGGTATGGAAAATGGAAAGGTCACTGATTCACAGTCACAGCCGCTGTAAGGGAAGAGGGAAGGAGGAGCAATAATGGGACAAATCTCCCTATACCTTATGGGTATAGGTTATCTCCACCCACTGCCCCTGCCCCCACCCCACTGGTATTAGCCCTGATGCCATCCTGCAACTCTTGACACACAGTTGTGTCTCAATTCTTTCAAAGCCGGAGTTAAGGCACATTTTGGGGTCAGATTAAGAGGAGTCTGATTTTGTTTTCCTCTTGGGAGTGTTCAGTGCAGATGCAGCATGCAAAAATTTAAGATGTCTTCCATTCCACATTAATGTCATTCCTTAAATCGATCAGCAGAATAAAGGCTCTGCAAAGCGTATATATCGCTTAAAAAATGTAAATAATTGATGGAGAAGTAAAGTGGCACCTCTGGGACTTGAATTCAGATCTAGCACAGTCTGAGAGGGACAAATCTCTCCTGCGTCTGTTAGCTGTAAGGGTTCCATAAAATTGGGTATTCTCAGTGCAAGTTTCCTGTGAGCATGGAGCATGGAATGGTCTGTAATTCAATCGAAAATTGACTCTTTTGCTCAGAAGGGGCCACAGGAAAAGGTACTAATGATGCAGTGAGATGGGTGTGTTCGGAGCTGAGGAGTATTGTCACCGCAAAGTAGGCGTTTAACTTCACATCAGTGATATTTCTGCTCTGAGTGCCTTTGATGAGTCTACCGCGACTGAAATGCAAGTGTTCCATTTTTCCACACAAGCATCCAGTTCCTTGTTGATCACAATTAAAGATTAACAACAAAAAGGATGAACCATGATAGCTGGAACATAATTATAAGGTAATTCCTATGTGCTGCCGCCAACTGCCAGAGCCACATAACCTGCTGGGAGAAGCAAAAAAAGAGAAAACACAGGGCCAATAAATAGACTGGGCAAGTCCTCTCTGACCTCCCCAGACACCTAAAGCTGTTCAGGAAATCACATGGATCAACTGTTATTGACAAAAACTTTCTGGATAATGCTATAACTGCTCCAGTCGTAAACCAGTGCAGCCCCCCTGTTGAAACCAAACTGACAGCCAGTACCTAGCCACCGTACCAGCTGACAACACATTCCAGAGACTCACTATTCTCTGGGAATGGAAGAACTGCCCAACATCCGGTCTATTCCTACTCTATATAATTCTTTGTATATAACAAAAAGATAGCTCTTGAAACTGGTTCAGATTTATTTTACAGAAAGGGTATGCGATGGCATTTAAGGAACATACTAACCACTGTCTCACTAAATGATTGTGTGGAGGCGACACATCCTAGGTTCGTTAGCTACTCTTCCCTTCTAACAAACTGCTGTCACCGATTCCAAGAGGGTTGCATCTGGTGATGCCCACTGAATATCAAACTGAGGCATGACTACAAATGGCAAATGGAAATACTCATTTTTAAGGGTCTACTGACCACCAGTTAAAACTGTAGGTTTTGTAGCTACGTTCAGCTCACAGTAGTATTAGTGCCAGCATCATATAATCTAAATGCAGCCATTATCTTTGCTCCTCCAGACTGCTGAGTTCATTAAAAGGGGGGCTGTAACCATTGTGGAGTCCATTCCCTGCACCAGCTTCTTCAAAATGCAACCATTCATCTTGCAAATAATCAAACTGAATAATTTTCACATTTACTTAGCATCTCTGACCCTCCATTGTATTCCATTCTAGAAGAGGTCCACTACTCACAGGTTCTGGTCATGGACTGAAACCTTGGGCTTGAGACAGGGCTTTCCTCCTCCAGGCTGGTATATTACTTGAGTCCGGGGGACGCTCTCATGGTGGTCAAAGGAAGCGCTACAAGGACACTCTGAAGGCTTCACTTAGGTGTTTTGATATCGACCCCAGTCCTGGAAGAAGTTTGCCCAGGATTTCTGCATCTGACGCAATCAATTAAAAAGGGGTGTGGCTTCCTTCAAAAGCAAGCGCGTATCAGAGGTGGAGGGAAAACACAAGGAGAGGAATTCCTCAGCCAGCAACTCATCCAAAACTCAATCGTCTGCGGCATCCTGCCCTATTTGCAGCAGAACCTCCCAGATGCAGATTGGCCTCAACAGTCACGTACTTACCCACCGTAACCCTTCCAAACCCACCACATGATGGACATGGTCATCTTCATTTTGAAGGACGAACAACAATATCATTTAGAAGAGGTCCTAACTCAAGTCTCAAACATGAAATTCTTGAGGTACTTACTGGGGAAGAGTAACCGAGGTGGTTTCTTTGCCTTCCTCACTGTGTTTTTTTTTTGAGCCCCTTCTCTAGGGCTGTAGACAAGGCTGGAGCCCCACCAACCCTTACAATGGGGAAGGCAGCTGCAACCATCAGATATGAGTACCCCAGTTGGACATCAATCCAATATTCAAAGCCGGCACCCTGGACTCCACTTACTAGGCCTGTCTGGAATGATGTCCAACTCAAGCCTTCTGACTCAGAGACTGAGATGCTACCACTAAGGCAAAGGCCAACTCCCACTACATTGCAGTTGTCCACATTAAAATCACAATTTGCCAGTTGTTACTCTTGTTTCTCACTCTCTCCAGATCTCTTTAAATATTATTTGCTTCTGGTGCATATTTTTCCACCGCATACATTTTTTTCACATCTGCAAACCAAGCACTTCTGGATTGCAATTACATTTTGTTAGGACATTTGTGCAACACCACTAAGCATCAATCTCCTTTCGAGACTGTTGCGGTTGTTCCAGAATCCTCTCCCCAAATTTTAGAAGCTCTTTTAGTATCAGTTGATTGAGTACTTTTTGATTTATGTATACTTCCATGGATTGTTCCAAGCTTGCCATGTAATGTTCTGTGCTTAATCCATATTGGCTTCCATCAATTACATTTAGTACATACATTGTAATCCTTGAGGATTGAAGTTACAAATGGACTATAATATCCTGGGCTACAGCCTATGCTCTTTCTAAAAATTGGCCCTCAATTCTTTTCTTACTATATTCATCTTCTAAGCACTAACCTCTCGCTTCTCTTCATTGTGTTTCTGTTTCTGGCCAGCAAGCTCTTACTAAAAAGGCACCTTTTTACCTTGAGGATACTCTAGGTTTTAACAACCAACGAAATATTTCTGTCAAAGCTCCTCTATGTACTTATGTTTGTTTTGAATTGCTGAGCTAATGCCATCAGTTGCTTATCTGTTCTGAATGCTTCCAGCTTGTGCAAAGCACTGTCTCAAGCAATGTTAAAGATGGTCACCAGTCAGACTACAGACAGGGAAAACTTGGCAACCTTCATTTAACAAGAAAGTGCCAGCATTGTTTCTACATTTCAGCTTTGTAGTCTGCACTCAATAAAAACTCTCCTGTTCTGCCATCCAACTTGACTCAAATTTACCTTTCGTGAGTTGCTGCCTGTCTCTTGGCCTATTTGGTTACTCGCTTCATGCCTGAATCTTCCATTCCATCTTTAGATCCTGAGGCTCATTAGCTTTACTGGTGCAATAAATTCTCTCGTGAAAATGTCAATGAACTTGCCAAAATTGTTTGGTTTTACTTTCGCTGTTCTCCTAGTTCACTTTTCCTCCCACACTCCTATTCTTCCCACGGTCATTCTATTCTACCTTTCTTGTCCATTTTCTCCCTCCCAGGTCGTTGTGCCATTTTACAGTTTAAGGAGAGAGAGAGAAAATCAGATTTTCTGATCCAACTCTGATCTCCCTTCCTTTTACCTTACGGCTTATATCTACCAATTTCCAACAAACACATCGTCTAAGTTTTTAACTCAAGGACCAAAAGTTCTCAAAAGATGAGATGAAAAAATCGGAAATATATTGTGCATGCTGTTCATTATCATCTTCTGTCATGTGCCCAAAGATTATATCATGCATTACTCCCCAATTTACTCAGTGAGTTAATGGGTCTGTTATAATGGAACAAATTAAACATAATGGAATGGATATTTTGATCACAAAACAAGGACTGGAACAGTTCCAACTTCAAACTAGCAAACAGGAAGCCCCATAAACCAAAATTCTTTCTGGGATATGCTTTCAAATCAACACCACAATCTCAAAACTGTCCCAAATACACATTAGATAGTGCAACACAATGAAACATTATCAGTTTCATATCCATTTTCCAACTTCACAATGTAACCAGTTTTTAAAAGAAGTTTTTTTTTCATTGAACACATTACACAAATTTTAGAAACATTGCCAGTCAGAAATTTCTTCGCCAGCCACATATTGAAGTAAAAATATTAGACAGACTCAAATAATGCATATGATAGTTCTTCTTCTTCTTCTTTGGCCTCCTTGTCTCGGGAGACAATGGATACGCGCCTGGAGGTGGTCAGTGGTTTGTGGAGCAGCGCCTGGAGTGGCTATAAAGGCCAATTCTAGAGTGACAGACTCTTCCACAGGTGCTGCAGATAAAATTGGTTGTCGGGGCTGTTACACAGTTGGCTCTCCCCTTGCGCTTCTGTCTTTTTTCCTGCCAACTACTAAGTCTCTTCGACTCGTTACTTTGTTTAAAAAGTTTGTACCTTATCAAGTGGGGGCCAAACAGGCGTAAAAGACTACAAGGAAAAAATTTCTATCTACCAAGTAAGTTGTCAGATTAATTGCTGAATTCGCTCCTTTACAGAGCAATTAAAATGTCTTTATTTTGCTTTTGAATGTGACAAATATGTCCCATGTATAGTGCCGGGCAGCAAGCTCCATGTTTCTGCCTTGCTGTCCTCTACTATACATTGTGTTTACATGCAAAATTATGTAAAACGTGCAGGTGGCACTCTGGCTGAGAAAGCAAGGCACGCATAGCAGACTGGCATTCCCCCAATTAAACCCAGCTCGCGCTCACTGCATAATGGGGAATGGGCGAAAGACACACTAATCAAAACAAAATGAATTAGAACAAAGCTTAGGGAGAATGTGATGGAGGCATTGATGGGCATTTTGTGACTGATAAATGAGGGAAATAATTATTTTTGTGGCCAAGCCTGTCTTTTATTATTTTCAAAATTGGAATGCAAAAAAAACTCCAAATTGTTCACTTCCACTGTTTTCACTCTGCCCTGTTGCAGCAGCAACAACCTCTGTTAATGAGAGGTTGGAAATGAACTGAAGGAGAAAGTTTTTCTTTGTTTAAAAAAAAACAAGAAACAACACAGATTGCTTAGTTTGCCTCAATCATCAGTCTGTGATGTAATCAGGCAAGATTTTTCAATTGTTTAGCATTAAGGGAACTGGGAATTCACAGCGGTAGCATCTAATAGGATTTAAAATGAATAATTTGCAAAAAAAAAAAAAATAGCCTTTTCCTTTCATGAGATATATTCAGGAACCATCTCCTCCCAGACAGATAGTCACATTTGACTAACCAGCTGCTGCCGGCCTATTGAAGTGGAGTGTTATGTTTCAAGGTCATCGAGATGACTTTCAAGTTTGGAAACAGTACCTCAACAAACTCTAAAAGCAATGAATATTTCAATTCAAATTATTGTATGCTAGACACTATCAGAAGGAATCAGCAGAGATGAGAATTTCCTGTTGTTGGGATGCAATACTTAACGCTAATTATTGAGGACACTTAATAATAGACACTTGGTTCAGAAAGGACATCTGAAAGATGTTTTGTTCCGTGGCTCTGTGCAAGTTACTGAGCTGGGCCTTGTTTGTGCTGTGTACCGAATTGCGTTTAGAACTGGAAATCCACCAGTCTGTGCACAAAAATACTAGAAATGCACGACCCAGTTAAAGGCTATTAGATAGTTTTTCCTTTTGGATATGTTCTATGTCATCATGGAATGTAAAGGAGGATGGGAACAGTACCAGCTGCCATCTCAGTGGTCCCTAGTTAGTGAAATCATTTGGGTAATGGGTATATTTTGTAACAAACCATCTCTCTTTCTCATGGTAATGTCCCAGATTCCTTCCCTCCAGAACTCTTGACTCTTTCCATATCTTGCCTGTATTTGTTCATGTAACCATTATAATACATGAGCTAAGGTTACAGCAATGAATCATCTTTGCATAGTTACTCCTGGTTTGTGAGCCCTCACAAAAGGCGTGTTTTATTGAGTATCAACACGTTGTTGATTATTGTTTAACCAATTGCATCACACAAAACATTTTTTAATCAGTTGAGTAATGTAGTCTAGTCAGCATGATTGATTACCGGCAGGTTTTGGTGTAATCCCAGTCAGCTCATGTTGTCAGGCAGTTTGCACAATGTTACCAGTCGTGAGTGTTTGGACGTTCAGAGGCAGCAGTTTTTCCTCTATGGTACCAAAACAAAAGGTAAAGAAATAACTTTAACACAAAGTTAGGAACAGTAAAGAAAACGATCTTTAAGAGACTCAACTGTTGAGCTGCTCAGGGAGGCGGCTGTATAACTCTCCGTCGGGTCCTTCACAAGCAGCTTGTGATGAGACATCTAAAACTCTGCTGCCCATATCCAAACTCGCACTAAGTCCCAGTCTCCCATCACACCCATACTCGCTGACCAACATTGGCTCCTGATCTTGTAACTCCTCGATTTTAAAATTCTCATCCTTGTTTTTAAATCCTTCCATGGCATTGCCCCTCCCTATCCCTGTAGATTCCTTGATTGAACAAATGACTTTCATTTATATAGCACCTTTCACAACCTCAGGACACCTTTACAGCCAATTATGTATTTTTTGAAGTGTAGTCCCTGCTGTAATGTACAACCCTCTAGGTTTGTTGCACTGCTCCAATTCTGGCCTCTCGTGCATCTGTAAAATATGAGACCTCATGGGATGCTGCATGATTTGAAGTACAATACCATGGAAGAGATGTTAAACCATGGTTCAGGGGGCAATAAATATCCCATGGCAGCATTTGAAGAGCAATGAGTTCTCTTGGTGTTCTGGGCAACATTCCTCCCTCAGCCAAAAACAGATTAACTCACAATCATCGCATTATTGTTTGTAGGCTCTTGGTTGTGCAGAAAATGGCTGCCAAACTTGCTTACATAACAAGAGTTGTTACAGTCAAAATAATTAATTGTACGTGAAATGTTTTGAGATATGCGAGAGGTCAACCATGTTAAATAAACAAGTATCTCTCTTATTCCAACTAATGTAGTTCTTCAGGTGGATACTTTCCACAAAATTAATTTATCTTCATATCTTCATTTATGTTCATTGAAAGTTCATGGGGATGAAATTAGTCTTGGGCAATCAGACAACTAACTTCAATGGAAGAGAAAAATCAGGCAGGGTATAAAATTGGTTGTGGATTTGCTATTGCCCAGTTTGCACTAAACCTTGAGAGTAATTTTGCTCCCAAGGAGTTTGCCCCGAAACTGAAGGGCGGCACAGTGGCGCAGTGGTTAGCACCGCAGCTTCACAGCTCCAGGGACCCGGGTTCGATTCTGGGTACTGCCTGTGCGGAGTTTGCAAGTTCTCCCTGTGACCGCGTGGGTTTTCGCCGGGTGCTCCGGTTTCCTCCCACAGCCAAAGACTTGCAGGTGATATGTAAATTGTCCCTAGTGTAGGTAGGTGGTAGGGAATATGGGATTACTGTAGGGTTAGTATAAATGGGTGGGTTCTTGGTCGGCACAGACTCGGTGGGCCGAAGGGCCTGTTTCAGTGCTGTATCTCAAAATAAAAATAAATTTCAGTTATACAGCTCACATGTATTAAGCTTTTCACTCTGTGCTTTCACCAGGACTGAGATGCTTTGGTGAAGGTGGAAATATAGCTTGAATCCTGGGCTCAGTTCCAAAAGCTAAAAAAGATAGATTGAAGGAACTATAGGTTATTGTGTGTACAGCAAAGAAAGTTATCAGGGGGATATTATATAATTACTTACAATGGTGTGAGGGACTGATAAAAATGGAAATTGCAGCAAGAGTTGGAAAAAAACGGCTTTATAAAGGAAATTAATCATAATTTCTTCTCTCAGAGGATATGGAATAAACAGTAACCTTACGTGGTTAACACAAGAATGTTGAACTCATTTAAATGTTGCAGTGTTTTTCACTGGGAGGATGTCAGGGGTTGCACACAAGATGACAAACCCAGGACTGGGAATTAAAATTTACCACAACTACAGATCGTTGTCTGCCACCTGTACGAACATTAGAATTAGGAGCAGGAGTAGGCCACTCAGCCCTTCGAGCCTGCTCTGCCATTCAATAAGTTCATTGCTGAACTGATTACTCCACATTTTCACCTACCCCCGATAACCTTCCACCCCCCTGCATTTCGAAGACCGAAATGAAATGCTCAAGAAGCTTTGAGTTCCTTTCATGCTGAGGAACCACTGGTGCACGAGTGCTTAACCTCCATGATCCGACCAACCATTCAAAGCAACAAGAGACCAACCATTCAATGCAACAAGAGACAGTGACTGACAGGCTACATCAGTGAGAAGCTTTCCAATTGCAACAGTTCAGAGGCAGAACACAGAGGTTCGAATTGATTGGCAAAACCATCAATGAGAAAGGGTGCGGAATTTTATTTTAAAAAATTCATTCCTGGGATGAGAGCGTCGTTAACAAGGCCGGGATTTATTGCCCATCCCTAGTTGCCCTGAGGTGGTGCAGTTGGTTGCTGAACTGAGTGACCTGCTAGGCCACTTCGGAGGGTGGTTAAGAGTCAACCACATCACTGTGGATCTGGAGTCACATGTACGCCCAGACCAGGTAAGGGCGGCAGGTTTCCTTCCTCCAGAGACATTAGTGAACCAGTTGGGTTTTAACAACAATTCAACAGCTTCATGGCCACTTTTACTGATACCAGCTTTTTACCTCCAGATTTGTAAAACTGAATTCAGTGGGATTTGAACTCGTGTTCTCTGGATTATTAGTCTATGCCTCTGGGCTGGACAAAATTGTCTGACAAAGGTGGGCTTGGAGGCCATGACACATTGTTTAGCTGTGAAGAGGGACTTGGCCCACACACGAGTATCAGGTGAAAAGAGCTATCCAATTATCCGCTCCGCACTGTTCTTTCCCCATAGCTGTGTAAATGTTTCCTTTTCAAGCATTTATCCAATTCCCTTTTGAAAGTTACTATTGAATCAACTTCCACTGCTCTTTCAGGCAGCACATTCCAGATCATAACATCTCGCTTTGTAAAATAAAATTCTCATCTCCCTTCTGGTTCTTTAGCCAATTATCTTAAATCTGTGTCTATCCATCCAAGACATCAAAAATAACTGTACTGCAATAAGGCTCACAAAGTATTCCTGGAGCGTTCTGGAGGGCACACATCTTCTACGACTGCAGCTCTTGTCTATCAAGATGCACATTGTGTGTTAGCACCTATCCTTGAAAACCATTGTCTTCAGAGCAGAACACAATCCAGCACCTGGAGCAACGATGTTCACAGACTTATCCCACCTCATAACTCTGAATGCATACATTGGCAACTTGCTTCCATTGTGTGACTGTCTTTGCATTGGAGCAGAGGTGCAACCTCTGTTGGATAGATTTTAATATATTTCCTAACCCCAATATGCTGGTGAGGTATTGTTCTCGGGTAAAGGGATTGCCAACTCATTTGATTCTGTCGTTCATTAGTTTGGAAACCATGAAATAAACAACACGGATTAGCTATTACCATGACATAAAACCCACCACCAAATGAACTCAACATCATTTCTGGAATTTTAGCTGTGCAAATCTAGACAGGCAGAGAAGCAGAGGGAAGGATAAATAGAGAAGAGAGCAAGAGAGACACAGAACAAAGAGACGGACAGAAAAGAGAGGAAGGGAGGAAACAGCAAGGAAAAAGGGATAAAAAAGAGAGATAGAGAATGGGAGAAAGAAATGCCTTTTAGGGTGCTCTGATTTATTTTTAAAACAATTTTTAGTTTTCAAACGGCACTCATAGATCTACGATGTGAGAGTGTGAGCTTCTGACAATGAAATTAGAGAGCACACAGATATCTGACCTCTTACCCCACCCACAATGGCTTCAACCAATTCTTCGTAAGGCAAACTCCCCACTCTGTACAGGTATTATTAACTAAACAAGCTGTATTGGATTTAATCCAGTGTTTGAAGTGGGAAGGTTAATGACCACACCATTGAGTGACAGACACTTTAAAAGGAATCTTACTTGGAGCAATGCACCCTCAGCAGGTTTCTAAGTATTGCTCAGTTTATGTGCCTTCTACAGAGAAGCTGAGACAGTTGCTGTGTAACTGAGGGCATAAGAATGTACTAGTACAAATTCCATCACCTTGTATCTGGTCTTGATCAAGAGGCATCTGTTACACAATGGGGTACGTTTTCAATTTTTTCCTGTAGCAGCAGGTTTGGACCTTCAGATGCAACTTTGATGTTTTCCTACACAAACCAGGTCTTTGTTTCATTAAGTTTTACATCCATCACTCGCTCAAATTCATTCCTCTTCCAGTGAGATGCAAGTAGCCAACACAGTGCAAATTCCCGGTCTGTTGGCTTGGAAGCTGCACTGGGACTGTACTTCACAGACAAGGACCTCTGCAGCAAGAGTGACCATGGTCTGGGTTGGGAATTTCTTCATTTCCCTTTTCTTTCCCTGAACTCAGCTAGTGAGATTGATAAGGACGGGGGGCGGGAAGTATCAGGAAACAAATAGCTCAAAAGCCTTCTGTGGTTTCAACTTGGAAAGATTTAGATGCAGAATGACATCAAGGTAACTAAGAAAGCCCTGCAATGCTGAAACAAAACTGAGTGAGCAGGAGGAACAGGGAGCTCAAGGCTGGGATTAAGTGCTGGAAACTGTGCAAGTGTAAGAATAGACTGCACGGATCTTCACTTGCAGAGAGTAGTGAGCCCCTGGACTCTGCATTGCCTTCAAAATGGAGCTGGGTCAGTTCCTGACTTTTTAAAAAATTCATTCATGGGATGTGGGCGTCGCTGGCCAGGCCAGCATTTATTGCCCATCCCTAATTGCCCTTGAGAAGATGGTGGTGAGCTGCCTTCTTGAACTGCTGCAGCCATTGGGATGTAGGTACACCCAGAGTGCTGTTAGGAAGGGATTTCCAGGATTTTGACAAAGCAACAGTGAAGGAACAGCGATATAGTTCCAAGTCAGGATGATGTGTGACTTGGAGGGGAACTTGCAAATGGTGGTGTTCCCATGCATCTGCTGCCCTTGTCCTTCCAGATGGTAGAGGTCACGGGTTTGGAAGATGCTGTCTAAGGAGCCTTGGTGTGTTGCTGCAGTGCATCTTGTAGATGGTACACACTGCTGCCACTGTACGTCGGTGGTGGAGGGAGTGAATGTTTCTGGATGGGGTTCCAATCAAGCGGGCTGCTTTGTCCTGGATGGTGTTGAGCTTCTTGAGTGTTGTTGGAGCTGCACCCATCCAGGCAAGTGGAGAGTATTCCATCATACTCATGACTTATACCTTGTAGATGGTGGACAGGCTTTGGGGAGTCAGGAGGTGAGTTACTCATTGCAGGATTCCTAGCCTCTGACCTGGTCTTGTAGCCACAGTATTTATATGGCTACTCCAGTTCAGTTTCTGGTGAATGGTAACCCCCCAGGATGTTGATAGTGGGGCATTCAGTGATTGTAGTACCATTGAATGTCAAGGGGAGATGATTATATTCTCTCTTGTTGGAGATGATCATTGACTGGCACTTGTGTGGCATGAATGTTACTTGCCACTTATCATTCCAAGCCTGGATTTTGTCCACGTCTTGCTGCATTTCTACACGGACTGCTTCAGTATTTGAGGAGTCGTGAATGGTGCTGAACATTGTGCAATCATCAGCGAGCATCCCCACTTTTGACCTTATGATTGAAGGAAGGTCATTGATGAAGCTGCTGAAGATGGTTGGACCTAGGACACTACCCTGAGGAACTCCTGCAGTGATGTCCTGGGGCTGAGATGATTGACCTCCAACAACCACAACCATCTTCCTTTCTGCTAGGTATAACTCCAACCAGCGGAGAGTTTTCCCCTGATTCAGATTAACTCCAATTTTGCCAGGGCTCCTTGATGCCAGACTTGGTGAAATGCTGCCTGGATGTCAAGGGCAGTCACTCTCACCTCACCTTTTGAGTTCAGCTTTTTTGTCCATGTTTGAACCAAGGCTGTAATGAGGTCAGGAGTTGGATGGCCCTGGCAGAACCTAAATTGAGCGTCACTGAGCAGGTTATTGCTCAGCAAGTGCTGCTTGATAGCACTGTCAATGACACCTTTCATCATTTTACTGACGACCAAGAGTAGACTGATGGGGCGGTAATTGGCCAGATTGGACTTGTCCTGCTTTTTGTGTACAGGCCATACCCCGGCAATTTTCCACATTGCAGGGTAGATGCCAGTGTTGTAGTTGTACTGGAACAGCTTGGCTAGGGGTGCGGCAAGTTTTGGAGCACAGGTCTTCAGTGCTGTCGCCCAAATGTTGTTCGGGGACAGAAATCACATCTTATAGAAGGCAAGTATCTTTATCGATAACACTTGGTCTGTGTGATCCCCTGGACTGGTTTCCACTGTCTGAGGGAGGTGGAGAGCAATATTCTATACTATATTTTCCTTTTGTTGCCCTGGATTTTTTGCTGTTTCTTTGTCTCTCCCAAGGGATCACACAGCTGGGGGAGAAAGTGGAGGGGGGGCGGGGGGTGGCGGGGAATGGGAGAGGGATTAGGAAGCAGGTAGTCATGATGGTCCAGCCTTTATGAATGTGGGGCAGGCTTGATGGAACAGTTGGTCTTTTACTGTCTGTCAATTCTGTATATTTGTAACTCTTAAGCTTTTAAGTGTTGTAGAGTGAAGAGATCAGTGTAGACGAAGGCTCCACAGTGTTGCAATACAAATGAAAACAGTGCAGTATTGCCCTCACATCCCTCCTTAATTGATCTTTAACAGCACAGATAGCACGAGAAAGAAAAAATACCAGAGTCAGTTTTCTTGCCTCCATTGCTCTCAAAAATATACAACGACAGCCTTGTCAGTGATTAAGCACTAGCCAGCCACACAGGGTGTTGTTCAAAATTTCTTTTGCATTGTTATCTGACCAAAGCTGTACACAGGCATCTCAGGATCCTTTTCTGTTATTTATTCAGTGTCAGGCGGGTCTCACTCCATTGGGCTGTGACAAAGCTCCAGTCTAATAGATGAAGTCGTTTCTGGCACAATCTGCACTTTCTGCATGTATGAAGGGAGAAGAGTTACTGCCAGGCAACCCCATCAAAAATGCACGTCAACCCATCACCCTGAGGTTCACCCAAAGGAACAGTCTAACACTGCCAGAAATTTAGAGACCATATTCTCAGGGAACATTGTTTTATTTTCTGAGAGTAGGGCAATGACAATGGTTTGTCAAATACTTTTTTCATAAAGGCAAAATTTGGATGAAGAAAAGAACTCAGAAAAGGCGGAGGAGCAGAATTTACATTAAAAACGCATTAGATTTTTCAATTAGTTAAAAAAATTAATGCATTCATCAGACCAAAAGCCCTCTGGCCCACAGTACTCTGAAAAACATTGGTGATTGGGAACAATCCCCGAGAGTTCTGATTGAAACTGCCCTCATCGCTGCTGAAGAAACAAAAAGAGAGAGAATATGGCCAAAAAGGTTCTTGAATGAATTCAGAATTTGAATTTCAATCATTCATTCATGAGCATGAGTGACTCCGTTTAAACTGAACGCATGGAAAAATGAAAAGAAATTGAAAACTTTACTCCCCATTATTATTTCCAGTTATTACATTCACTCCTGTTCACTGGATTTATTCCCCTCTATATACTTGGCTAGTTTAGAGCGGAATTGTACACAGCTCAAATTAATTCCCAATAACCCCAAGTTTTTAAGTATGAACTATGCAATATACTGAAGACAATAACCCACAACAGTACGTGGCATGTTTTGAATCCCCAAGTAAAACAACATGTTGACCAACAGGCTCAGGTCACGAGAATTGTTAATACATTTCTCTATCATCTTGAAGCTTACTTTATTGTTCACTTTTTCTCCAATGGACATCAGTGTAAGTTTCCTGGTCTTTCTCATTCCACACGCATACATTCCTGGTCGTAACCGTGCACACACTGAAAGCTGGTCCATCTCTTTCGGCACAGGGGTTGTTGTACAGACCTGACTTAACAAGGCAGTAACTGTGGTGCTATGCTGGTAAAAGGTGTGAACAGTCTATTCATCTGTGTTTCGTGCCTGCTCTGAGAATACCCACCCTTCCAAAATGGATTAACATGCGTTTGAAAACAGAAAATGACCTCATTTACAGTACCTTGAGTCATGTTTTGTTTTCAACCACACGTGCATCTGCGTTCCAACCACTTCAGTGGAGTGAAGCACTGTCACCTTGCAGTCAGTACGTCATGGGTTCAAGTCCCACTCTGGAGACTTGACAAAGAGATTGGAATCCCTTTTCTGTTGACTCAATGGAAAAGAAAATGGGGCCGGTGTGACAGGAGGTCCTGAGTCGCCATGAGCTCATTTGCGTTTCTGGAATAGGCCAATTGTACCCCTCTAGTATTATATATATGTTTATGAACAGTCTACACCTGTTACCATACCTAGCTCTGGCAGCTCTCTTGAATTCTTAGAATCTAGGTTTATAGTTGCCATTGTACATGATAACTTTGCCTGTCCATTCATAGTTGCCCTTGAAAAGCTGGTGGTGGGACTACTTCTTGAAGCACTGCAGATCTTTGGAGCTTTGCTTGCTAGGTCACTTCAGAGGGCAGTTAAGAGTCACCCACATTGGTGTGGGACTGGAAGGAAACTGGAATGAACCAGTTGGGATTTTAAATGGCAATCCAACTGCTTCATCTTCAATAAAAGCAAAATACTGCGGATGCTGGAAATCTGAAATAAACAAGAAATGCTGGAACCACTCAGCAGGTCTGGCAGCATCTGTGGAAAGAGAGTTCCAAACAGTTCCAAAGAAGGGTCACTGACCCGAAACGTTAACTCTGCTTATCTTTTCACAGATGCTGCCAGACCTGCTGAGTGGTTCCAGCATTTCTTGTTTGCTTCATCTTCATATTCACTGGTACCATCTTTTTCTTTCCAGATTTTTGTTTCTCACACTGCCATGATGGGATTTAAACTCACAAACTTTAGATTCCAAGTCCAGTAACATAACCACTGTGCTACGGAACCCAGCTGGCCAAACCAATCTCTTGTGAAAATTCAAGACTTGATTTTATATTCACTGTCCCTGCATATAAAAGGCACGAATTTTTAATGATCGTTTCCACTTGGACACCAACCTTTTAAAGATCTATTTATCTACGCTCCAGATCGCTCCATTCTTTCACTTTAAAAATCTTACCATTCAGGGTATACTTCCTTTCCCCAGAATGCATGTCTTAATGTTTCCAATATTAATCTGTATCTGCCACCCATCTGCCCACTCCTATAGCCTCCTGCATTCTTCCTCTGAGTTTTTCATGTATCTGAATGTGAGAACAACAGCAAAGTTAGATATTATTCCTCTTGTTCGAAATAACAAATTACACCTTCTCAGGCCTGAGAAAGTTGCTTCTTTAGGCTGCCAGGAAAAGCTGGAATTTTTGTTCCAGTTCAAACGGGTCCGTACTGCCCCAAGTTTACATTTGTAAGGTTCATATTTCTCAAGGAATACAATGAGGGAGAGAGAAATAGAGAGAGAGAAAGAAACAGAAAGACAACTTGCATTTCTATAGCGCCTTTTATGATCTAAGGACACCCCAAAGTACTTACAGTTAATGAGGTACTTTTTGAAGTGTAGTCACTGTTGTAGTGTAGGAAACATGGCAGCCAATTTGCACACAGCAAGCTCCCACAAACAACAAGGTAATAATGACCAGATCATCTGTTTTAGTGGCATTGGTCGCATGGGAGGCCCTGTCCAACATTTATCCCTCAATGGGACGAATATGTTTTGCACTGCCAATATATACCATTAGTAGGATCCACGAGGAACATACATAATTAGTGCAGTTGAATTTCCAAAAGAATTACTCCCCACTCTTTACCGCTACTTGGCAACATGGAGCTACACTGTACCAAAGAAAAGTTAGTGTGATCTGGGGAGTTTCTCATTGATTTCACCTCCTGCTCTGCTTGTATGTTTCGACTCTTCTTCCGATGACCCAGCTGAGATTGCAAATTGTGTATAAGGGACTTGGCAGTGGAACACATCCTCCCATCGCCCTGTGAGCACTACAGCTGCCTTCTTGTTTATGGCCTTAATCTGTATTAATTATCTGCCGTCAACTTGACTGTCAAAGGCAGAGAAAATAAAATCGGGTTTTACTTCTTAACATTTTTGTACGACTTGAATCTATTTCTATTGCTAAAAAAAAAAGGAAACGCAAATTCTTTGCTGGATCCACGAGGAACCCTGAGGCTGATGAGTTCAGCAGCTTTTTAAAAGTCATTACAACTGCAAAATTAATTTATTCCCCACGGTAACTGTTTTGTAATTGCACGGCAGTGAGCGATATTTCATTCTTTTAAAAAACATCAGGTGGAAGCTCATCAAACCGGTTTTCTAGTGCGTGTCAGCCCTGGGTCGATGCAAACTTCTGTTATCCGTCTTTTTTAGAAAATACTAATTCACTCAGACGTCAGTTTCTGGTAAGGGTCAGAGATGATGCCACTGATATTTGCATTTCTCTTCCTCACCTCTCCAACCTCCACACAATCAGCCTGTTACTACAATTGTTCAATCAAACCTTTTTATAGCCTCCCAATGGATTAAGATGATTCAGTATTTTGCCCCCCTCCATTCCCCCACCTTCATAGTATGTGTACAGCAGCCACATTATCCAGTTTGCAACTGGCCTGTGTATAAGTTCACAGCCAATTTCTATTCCCCAGCTGCTTAAACATATAGGCAAGCCGAGTAACAGTAGACTCCCCCGCACCTGGGACAAGCTGGGTAAGGGGATTAAGGGTTACGGAACCAAGGTGGGTAATTAGAGTTGAGATGATGATCAGTCATGATTTAATTGAATGGCAGAGCAGGCTCGAGGGGCTGAATGGCCTCCTCCGGTTCCTGTCTAATAGATAATTAAAACTGAAGCCAGTTAGCACAGGGGCAGATGATACACTGTACAGTCTCACCAGCATTCACAGCAGGTAAAAGAAAGTAGCAGATATCATTAGTTTTTTTTTGCATGAATTATTTACTTGGTTTGTTTCGTTACATGACTTTGGCATGTTCATTTTAGTTTAGTTTAGTTTAGAGATACAGCACTGAAACAGGCCCTTCGGCCCACCGAGTCTGTGCCGACCATCAACCACCCATTTATACTAATCCTACACTAATTCCATATTCCTACCACATCCCCACCTATCCCTATATTGCCCTACCACCTACCTATACCAGGGGCAATTGCTAATGGCCAATTTACCTATCAACCTGCAAGTCTTTGGCATGTGGGAGGAAACCGGAGCACCCGGAGGAAACCCACGCAGACACAGGGAGAACTTGCAAACTCCACACAGGCAGTACCCAGAATTGAACCCGGGTCGCTGGAGCTGTGAGGCTGCGGTGCTAACCACTGCGCCACTGTGCCGCCCCATGGTCACTATGGTTATCAGAGTAATGTTTGTTTAATGTCCATGTTTAAAATTAGAGATAGACCTTTCAAGGGCAATGTCAGGAAGCATATCTTCACACAAAGGGTGTTGGAAATTTGGAACTCCCTTCTGTCAAAAAGCTGTTGATGCTGGCAGGGTGGGGGAGGGGGTCAATTGAAAATTTCAAAACAGAGATTGATTTTTATTCGGCAAGAGTGTTAAGGATTATGGGACCAAGGCTGGTAGGTGGAGTGAAGATACAGATCAACCACGATCTAATGCAATAGTGAAACTGCCTCAAGGGGCCTAATGGACACCATTGGTTCCTATCTGACTTCATTTTGAGATGAAAGACACTTTCTGGGCAAATATTTAGTTCATGTTGTAACCCATGGTCCATTCGGGGGTCTGTGGTTCCTGGCCATCCAGGCTACAAAGCCCAGGAAACGCCGTTGCTGCCTCCATGTTTCACTCGCTCGTCTATCTTACTTCAACTTCTGTGGCCCTAGAGGTTTGGAAAGGACTGTTCTTGGTGCTCTTGTCAAATCAGAACATCAAGATCGTTTAGAATTAGTGGCTTGAAACACAAGCAAATTGTTGGGAACAGGTATTTAAAAGTTAAATGTGTCCTCCTGAGCTCTTTGTGTGACCTACTGAGAAAGCAACTCTTGGGACAATTCTGATTTAAATGCATTCTGAAATGCCATGTAATGCACTATTTCCCATTATCACATCAGGTTAAACAACGCAGGCCTTGGTTTAAAATCAAGTTGACCGCAAGTTCAATGTGCCTGAAAGTCAGTTCAAAAGAAACTTATTTCATCGCTGAAGATATTATAAGATTTATCAAGTGCTTCCTCTCCACCCCTGAAATGTGAAGATAAGGGAGTCTCATTGCATTAAAATTTCCAGACTGGCAAAGATTCAATGACTCAATCAAGTACTGATCACTCATGTAGACATCTACAATGGTGACCCCAGCTCAGTATCTGATGTAACAAAGCCTTTTAAACAACCTTTGATCTGAAACTCATTTGGCTCAGGTATTCCAATGGAGAATGGTTCTGGCAAAAAAAATTAAATCCTTTAGGAATGTGGGTCAAATGAACAAAATAGAAATCATGCATTTTGCTGTGCACTCTGACCATAACCAGACTTTTCTAATATATAGTTGAAAGCTTGCAAGAAAAGAATCATAATTTTTGTGTCCTTTTCCCTTCATGTCAACTTGGCTCTGTATATACCAGTCTTGCATTAGCGGGAAGGAGGGAACGAAAGGCTTGCATCTACATAGCACCTTTTATGATTTCAGGATGTCCCAAAGTACCTTAGAGCCAATGAAATGCTTTTTGAAGTGCAATCATTGTTGTAATGTAAGCAATTCGGCAGCCAATTTGCACACAGCAAGCTCCCACAAACAGCAATGAGATAAATGACCAGTTAATCTGAGTTTACAATGTTGGTTGAGGGATATATATTGACCAGGACACTGGAGAGAATGCTCCTGGTCTTACTTTGAATAGTGCCAGGGGATCATTTACATCCACCTGAAAGGGGAGATGGAGCCTTGGTTTAAAATCTCATCAGAAAGAGGGCACCTTCAACAGTGCAACACTCCCTTAGTGCTGTCCTGGGAGTGCCAGCATAGATTATGTGCCCAAGTTTGAACCCACAACATTTGAAGTCAAAGGCAAGAGGTTTTAAGCACTGAACCGCGGATGATAATGCCCCTTCGATCATCACAACGCTTGCCCTTAGCTTGTTTAACTCATGCTCAGATAAATGTCAGTTCAAAAAAATTAACTTCGTCTGATGTTCTGGCCAGCATTCCGTTCTCAAGTAACCGGCTCAAAAAGCACTCAGTTGGTCATTCACCAGAGTTCCTTGAGAATGGCAGTCAGGAAGGGTGTGGAAAAAGCAGAGGACAAAAGAAATGGCCAGATGGTGGAAAAGAAGAACCCGGCAGAAGGAAAAAACATCAGTTGACCTCGGGCTAGTTCTATTCACCTGTGCAGCTGTGGAAGGGATTGTCACTCATGAGTCGGCCTCAACAGCCATAGCAGACGATGTTCAATCCAGAAGTGACATACACCCCGGTAGAGTCCATCGCCTTCCGAGCCTATTCCTATTATATTGCTGTTTGTGAGATCTTTCTGTGCTCACATTTGCAGCCACAGTTACCTATATAAACAGTTGTTGCACATGAGGGAAGTATCATTCTATGTTAAATACTTTGTGATGTTTCTGAGAGGGGGATATAGTGCTCCATAAAGGCTAAACTTAATTTCTTACTCAATCCCAATTAGAAATGTAGCAGGAGACATCTGGAAAAGGTAACGTTTTGCTGATTATTGGAATAAAGCATAATCCACTAGTCATGTCCTCAAGTCAATTTTTATTGCCATTTAAGTGACACATACAATCCACAGCACCATGTTAGATACATGCATTTCACAGAAAGCAATTACCAGACTGAAAAGTGGAAGCTAAATCCTCTCATTCCAGCAACTGCTTTCGTCCCTAGAAGATCGATAGAAAAGACTTGTTTTTAATACAGTGTCTTTCACAGCTTCAGGACGACAACAATAACAACAACAAAACTTGTATTTATATAGCATCTTTAAGGTAATAAACATCCCAAGGTGCTCCACAAGAGTGATATAAAGCAAAATGTGACACTGAGCTACATAAGGCGATAATGGAGCAGACAGCCAATAGCTTGGTCAAATAGGTAGTTTTTAAGCAACGGCTCAAAGGAGGAAAGAAGGACGTTCCAAAGTGCTTCAGGGCCAAAGTAGTACTGATACCAATTTCCCACCCTCCAGTGGCACATCCTAGTGGCCTCACTGTGGACAAGTCAACCTAGACAGAGATTGATTTAGATTCTGACGATGCTTCAATTTTTTTTTCTCAATTTGCACAACTTCAGGACATCTTAAGCGCTCAACATCCAATGCTGTAGTTTTGAAGTGTGGTGATTGTTGTAATGTCGCAAACACAGCAGCCAGTTTGCACACAAACACCAAGAAAATAAAATATCTGGAAAACCTTTCAGTGCTGAGGGATTTCTCCCCCTTCTCTTCTTCGAAATAGTGCCATGAGACCTTTCACTCCAGCTGAGAGGGCAGTCTCAACTTAACATCTCATTTGAAAGACAATTCTTTCATTGCAGCCCTCCCTCAGTACTAAACGTATGTGTCAATTTCAGCTTGGATTATATTCCCAAATCGCCAGACGGAGACTTGAACCCAGAACCTTCTGACTCAGAGACAAGGGTATTATGGCTGGATGTGGAAATGTGTCATATTTACCTGGGAATGCAAACCACTCATTGATCCATGCATCATAGTTGATTTACATCTGTGCTTACTAAAATGTATTGTTACCATAAAGGAATATCTCTTGGGTGCAAGAACTATAGAAGCTGGAGAATATTAAACATAGGGACGATATTTCCACTTGTCATGGAGTCTAAAACTAGGGGCCATAAATATAAGATATAAGATAGTCACTACTGAATCCAATGAGGAAAAAGCCTCGACTCAGAGAGTGGTTTGAACATGGAACTCACTGCCATATGGAGTAGTTGAGGTGAATAGCATGGATGCATTTAACAGGAAACTAGATAGGTAGATGAGGGGGAAAATAATATAAAGATATGGCAATAGGGTGAGATGAAGTATGGTGGGAGGAGGCTCGTGTGGAGCATAAATACCAGCATAGACTAGTTGGGCCCAATGGCCTGTGCTGTAAAATCCTTCTCGGACTTGTACAGATTAAGTTTCACAGCAATCTTGAGCGTAAACATTTAGTTAGTGTTTAATCTCAGCATGGGTCATTCACTGCGCCTGATGTAGCTCTTAAATAACCAGACAACTGGTGTATTTGATTAAAATTTGGCCCATTATGTACCACGTGCAAGTCTAATGCTTGAACAGAAACATCACTGCATTGAAGAAAGAATGGAGTGCAGATGAACATGATATTGGGGTGGATGTGCCCAGTGCCCTTTTCCCTTCCGGAACAGGAGTCTGAATCTAGCCCAGATTGAGGAAAGATGGGTGGAGTCTCAGTTATGCTGAACGGGAACAGTCCTACTAACTGAGGGAGAATAAAGAAAGCTTGACTCTGCATCTCACAGTTCCATACTGAACCAAGCAGTGTTCTATCTCTTAGCATCACAGCCATCAGTGTCATAGGGACACCCATCCATTGGCTCATCCTCACCATCCCAGAAATGATTATGGTCTGGATTTGAGGCATGTTTCAAAGTATGTTGAGTAGATTGGTTGTCAGTGGGGGCAGTTATTCATGATCTGCTTTAAACTAAAAATGGAGCTAATTGTTTCAATTAAGAATGATATTCAATAGTTGCAACCAAAATCATAGCTCTCTCATGCCACATGTGATCCTAGTTATGTATATCGATCAAAAAATTACTTTAATAAAGTGAAAGTTGTTCTGAAAAATGAGGCAGAATTTCACACAGAAAGAAGTATTACATTGAAACCTGTCTGGAATCAAAACTTGGTCTCACTGAGCCACAATATGGAGATATTAGGATAGGTGACCAAAAGCTTGGTCAAACAGTTTGATATTAAAGAGTATCTTAAAGGAGGGCAGAGAGGCAGAGAGGTTTAGGGAGGGAATTTCAGAGCTTAGGGCCCAGGCAACCGAAGGCACAGCTGCCAATGGTGGAGTGATGAAAATTTGGGGACACGCAGGAGGCCAGAATTGGAGGAGTGCAGAGATGCTGGAGGGTTGTAAGGGCGGAGGAGGTCAGAGAGTTCTGGAAGGGTGAGGCCATGGAGGGATTTGAAAACAAGGATGAGAACTTTTTTTTAAAAAAGAGACATTTCCAAACCAAGAACTAGGGGTAATGGATGAATGGGACCTTTGGTGAAAGTTCTCTCACAGCACTGTTAGTTTTGGACTCTCAGAATTTTGGCACACTGATAATGAAGGAATGGTAATACATGTCAAGTGAGGATGCGTGTGACTTGTTAGGTGGTGGTGTTAACATGCGTCTGCTGCCATTGTCCTTCTAGGTGGTGGAGGTCATGGGTTTGGGAGGTGCTGCTGACGGAACCTTGGTGAGTTGCTGCAGTGCATCCTGTAATTGGTACACACTGCAGCCACTCTGCATTGGTGGTGGAGGGAGTGAATGCTTAAGGTGGTGGCTGGACTGCTAATCAAGCAGACAGCTTTGTCCTGGACCATATCGAGCTTCTTGAGCGTGGGTGCAATCTCACCCATTCAGGAAAGTGAGTAGCTGAGCCCCTCACTGTATTGATTCTATCTGATAGATTTCTGAGATGTGGGAGGACATGAATCTTTGTCAGCCCTTTGCCCCTTGTCTTGGACAAAGGAAACACAGAACAATTCAAAAATGAGAGTAAATACAAATCAACCTCAACCAAACAAAAGCAGATGCAGTCTGCAAAAAATACTTTCTTTAAGCTTTAGTACCAGATATAATCATTTATTTTAACAAATAACACTCAGGAAATTGTGCCCAGATGCCACGCACTATGTGATATGACAGCTTTTCCAAGCCAAGTTCTCTAACAGCTGGCCCATCTGACACTCCGTGCCCCCAGGCCAACATGTTTTTACTGTGCCCCCTCCCCACACCCCACCAGACTCAGTGAAGGGAGCAGGCAAGAAATAGAGAGAACACAATATGCTTTACAACATGGTAACCATGACAACAAGCTGTTAAGAAGCTGTTAATAAGAGACTGGTGTTTTGGGGAGGTCTGTAGTTGGGTGTTAATTTGTTCCGATGTAACCTGAAACTAACCCCAAAGACATGGAACAGGAATTAATGTCAGGCCTGATGTGATGAACGATCTCGTACTACAGCAGTGGGGGACTGGCTCTACCCAACCCCAGTACAGGCACAGGACACAGCGACAGGGAACTGGTTTCAATCATTGCCCTTCAGATTCATTGCTAGTTTCACAAAAACTTGGCCAGCCCGGAACCAAAATTCAACTGTAACCTACTTTTGTTATAAAACTTTTAGACAGAGACAGACAGAGAGAGAAAGGGAGAGAGGGAGAAAGACAGAGAGGGAGAGAGAGAGAGAGAGAAAGACAGGGAGGGAAAGAGAGAATGGCAGAGAGGGAGGGAGAGAGAGAAAGACAGAGAGGGGGGGGGAGAGAGAAACAGAGAGGGAGAAAGACAGAGAGAGAGAGAGGGACAGAGAGAGAGAGAGAGAGAAACAGAGAGAGAGAGAGAGAGAAAGACAGAGAGGGGGAGAGAGAGAGAAACAGAGAGGGAGAAAGACAGAGAGAGAGAAAGACAGAGAGGGAGAAAGACAGAGAGAGAGAAAGACAGAGAGGGAGAGAGAGAGGGGGAGAGAGAGAGAGAGGGAGAGAGAGAAAGACAGGGAGAGAGAGAGAGAGAGAGAGAAAGACAGGGAGAGAGAGAGAAAGACAGAGAGGGAGAGAAGGAGAGAAGGAGGGAGAGAGAGAGAGAGAAAGACGGGCGGGGGGGGGGGAGGGGGGAGAGACAGAGAGAAAGACAGAGAGGGAAAGAGAGAATGGCAGAGAGGGAGGGAGAGAGACAGAGAGAGAGAAAGACAGAGAGGGGGAGAGAGAGAAAGACAGAGAGGGAGAGAGAGAGAGAGAGAGAAAGACAGAGAGGGAGAGAGAGAGACAGAGAGAGAGAGAGAGAGAGAGAGAGAGAGGGACAGAGAGAGAGAGAGAAACAGAGAGAGAGAGAGAGAGAGAAAGACAGAGAGGGGGAGAGAGAGAGAAACAGAGAGGGAGAAAGACAGAGAGAGAGAAAGACAGAGAGGGTGAGAGAGAGGGGGAGAGAGAGGGGGAGAGAGAGAGAGAGGGAGAGAGAGAAAGACAGGGAGAGAGAGAGAGAAAGACAGGGAGAGAGAGAGAAAGACAGAGAGGGAGAGAAGGAGAGAGAGAGAGAGAAAGACAGAGAGGGAGAGAGAGAGAAAGACAGGGAGGGAAAGAGAGAATGGCAGAGAGGGAGAGAGAGAGGGAGAGTGACAGTGATAGAAAAAGAAGCTACTTCATAGGTTGATATTCATAGAGAGATACAGCACTGAAACAGGTCCTTCGGCCCATCGGGTCTGTGCCGACCATCAACCACCCATTTATCATTTATATTAATCCTACATTAATCCCATATTCCCTACCACATCCCCACCTTCCCTCAATTCTCCTACCACCTACCTACACAAGTGGCTATTTACAATGGCCAATTTGCCTATCAATCTGCAAGTCTTTGGCTGTGGGAGGAAACTGGAGCACCCGGCGAAAACCCACACGGTCACAGGGAGAACTCGCAAACTCCGCACAGGCAGTACCCAGAATCGAACCTGGGTCGCTGGAGCTGTGAGGCTGCGGTGCTAACCACTGCGCCGCCCCTTTAAATGTTCAGTAATGATAAATATTCAAACACATGCTTTTCAGAAAACTAATCACTTCTGTTCCCTCTCCTAAACAATGCAGTTGGATTTCGGGAGCATCCTTCACATTCTGAGGACATTCTGCTAATACCAGGAGCTCCAGATCTTCAAATGAGCGGGATCTTGGATTTATACTCTTTTCAGTGCCCAAACATCCTGGAAAAGCAAAAGTCCTGGCATTCCCGCTGAGCCCCTTCAACGCCAATGTAGCTTCAGAAAGCAGAGGGGGTGAGTGGTAAATGGGACTTGGTATGAGTTGGGATACGAAGCGGGAGGGGCAGGCTTTGCAATTAGTTCAAGTTTATGGAGGATGCGAGCTGGGAGGCTGGCCAGGAGTGCATTCGATGAGCAGACAAGTTCAGTTGTTGCATTTGCTCTCACTGTGACTGGCTCCCTCAGTAATGCCTGCGTTTTAGAACTCACTGGGGGAAGAAGCTTCCACATTGTTCTGATTCAGGAGCTACAGCTGAAACTATTGCAATTATAAATTACATTCCATGTTGTTGCACGTGAGGAGCATGATGGAAACATTTGATTACAAGTCACATTGTAACAAGGGAAGCAAACACCAGAGAGACTGCTCTGAAGCTCTGGGTGCACTGGTCTCGTCTCCTTGCTGGTGTAGCTCAATAATTGCAAACGTCACAAACAATCAGAATCAGGACCTCTTTTTATAAGCGCTAAACACCCAATTTCCTCCGTAAGGACTGAATAGAACTGCCGGGCACCTTCCTCTTTCAGATCTCATGATCTTCATAATAAAAGAGTGGGGCGGTAAACAACAATTGAATTTGTGAAAACAAATAGAATTGTCTTCAGGAAAAAAAAATCAATTGAGAACAAAGACAGTCACAAATTCAATCTGGACAGAGCTGGGCTGGGGGGGTCCAATTCTCTGTGGGGACAAGTAATTCTCTCTGCTGTGTTCCCCCATTAGCGAAAATGAACTTGGCCCACAGATTCAACCTTTGGTCCAATTAAAAAAGGATTGTAGATGAATAATCAAGTTGAAGCCACAGTAGCTGTTTCATGGAGTCCAACTCAAAACAGTCAGGTTCTTCCACCACCCAACTGAAAAACAAAAAGCCCATCTGCAAAGGCATTGCCTTGTAAACTAAACACTATTTTAAAAAAAAAATATGGACAATTTAGACAGAGTAAAGCTGTTCCCTCTTGGGGAGTGGGTCAATAACCAGATATCATAGATTTAAAATCATCGGCTAAAGATCTAGCAAGGTGGTGAGGAGAAATATTTTCACTTAAGAGTTGTCAGGATCTGGAAAGCTCGACCGGAAAAGGTGGTGGAAGCTGACTCCATAAATAATTTTAAAAGGGTGTTGGACAGGGTGTTGAGGATGATGAACCTTTAGGAGTTACGGACCAAACGTGGGAGGACGACGCATGACTGCTCTTTCAAAGACCCAACACAGATACAGTGGCCTCCTTCTGTGCTGTAAGTTTCTGTGATTCTACGAAGCATTTCCTTATATCTTGTCTTTATAAAATGTCAGGAATTTGGATGTTTACACACTGACCTTCCGCAAACAATCAAAAATTGTGTAATTTCTTTACAGGGGTGCCTCACTATCACAGAGAAAATCACAGCAGCTTGATATTTAAAAAAATTGTTTTTGCTTTTCTTTGAACATTTATTAAAAATTTTGGAGGTGGCAGTTAAAAAGTTGTTCGACAGTCAAAACATCCAATTGGGTACTGTGTCTTTTTGAGAGAGAGAACACGAGGGAGAGAACACGAGAGAGAGAGACAGAAAACACAAGAGAGAGAGAGAGAGAGATAGGAGATCCTATATAGGTCTTGGATACAATTTTTGCAAACCCTGCCCAGCATATCTCAGCATAAAATGTAAAGCCAGGCATCCTTAAAGGGGCAGTGCAGAAAACATGCTGGCAAATTTTTTTTTTAAATGATAAAAATGGATGTTCGTTGGCCCTGGAGAGAACCACGAATGTTGCTTTTGGATCCACAAACATCATTCCACTCTACTGGCCCCTCTGCATCTTTCCCCCACCTCGGTCACCTGCAAACTACCCCCTCCCATCCTCTTTTAAATTAATCTCATCATTGGGAATGGGATTGCTGAGAATATGCACCCATAAAAATAAAGGATAAAAAAAGATAATGCCACTGCCCCACTAGAGAAGGAAAGAGTTATTATTTACCCGTGTGAAGGCTGAGGGCCATTTGCATAAGCTCCAGAAAGGCTGAAATTATTTCCCAGATGGATTGGCTAATGACGCACTCAGCTGAGTTCATCATTTGTCTTGAAATCCAGGCCGATTTATTTGATAGTTGATCTGTCGACATCCACGTGCAATGTCGATTGCAGAACTACTTTACAAAAGGAAATGTATGAATGTTAAAGAAGCAATCACCTCCTGCAGTCTCGGGATCACTAACTTTCAGATTTGCTGTAATAGAGTGACTTGTCGATTTTTTGCTTACATAGACACTTGTTTCTCTCCTCTGCCTGAACTAGGGGTGATAATTGGTCCCCTTTCTGTGTCGGAATAAATTGAGCTCACAAGCCATTTTCCTTTTTGTTTAAGAATACAGAAGTCACTTTAACCGCCTGGATACGGAGGCTGTGGAAGACAGTGTCACTCATCGCCACCTTGCTCACCAGTTTTAATCAGAATCTGTCAAATGTGTCATCTTAAATCATCAGCTAACATCCGGAGATTATCCAACCCTTAGGCATGCTTTGTAGGGATTGGCAAGTCTCCTGCCAGAACACAATGCTCACTAGATTTGCTAGTGTACCGAATGATGACCACTTTGGAATGAGTCGCAATGCTGGAGTATTTTTTTGGAGGGGTGGGTTGGGAAGGGTGCCATTTAAGAATACAAGAAATAGCAGCAGGAGTAGACCATTCAGCCCCTCGAGCCTGCTCCGCCATTCAACACGATCATGGCTGACCTTCTGTCTCAATTCCACCTCTCATCATACGACAACCCTCTCCTTCCAAAAGCCTTTGCTGTACCGCCTCCAATAAGAGTGTATCCTTCCTGAGGTATGGAGACCAAAACTGTGCACAGTACCCCAGGTGTGGTCTCACCAAAGCCCTGTACAATGGTGCAAGGTTTCCTTATTCTTGTACTCCACTCCCCTTGCAATGAAGGGCAACATGTCATTTGACTTCCTAACTGCTGGTTGTACCTGCACGCTAACTTTGTGTTCTCTTTACGAGTATGCCCAAGACTCTCAGAACATTAACATTTACAAGTTTCACCCCTTTCAAAAAATGTTCTGCTTTTCTATTCTACTACCGAAGTGAATGACCTCACACTTCCCCACATTTTAGTCCATCTGTCACCTTGCTGCCCACTCACTTAGCCTGTCTATATCTCTTTGCAACCTCCTTGTGTCCTCCTCACAGTTTACATTCCCATCTAGCTTTATATCGTCAGCAAGGAGTCTGGTGCAGTTGGGGAGTGGGGGGGGGGGGGGCGGGGTGGGGGGTGGGGGGTGGCGGGGGAGGGGAAGAGGGAGTTTCCAGAGCTCAGACCCTGTCCACCAGGAAACTGAATGGCTCTTGCATGTTTACATCAGGGATGAGGTTGTAATTATTATTACTTGAGACTCATGCAGGCATTAATGCTACTCTGCATTTGAGAAGGTGCCACATCAAAGGTTATTGCAGAAAATAAAAGCTCATGATATAGGGGGTAACTTATTGGCATGGATAGAAGATTGGCTAGCTAACAGGAAACAGAGAGTCGGCATAAATGGGTCATTTTCTGGTTGGCAAAATGTCACGAGTGGTGTATCACAGGGATCAGTGCTGGGGTCTCAACTTTTTACAATTTATATAAATGACTTAGATGAAGGGTCTGAAGGTATGGTTGCTAAATTTGCTGATGACACAAAGATAGGTAGGAAAGTAGGTTGTGAAGAGATCAGTTAAGTGAATGGGCAAAGATATGGCAAATGGTGTATAATTTGGGAAAATGCGAAATTGTCCATTTTGGCAGGAAGAATAAAGAAGCAGCATATTATCTAAATGGTGAGAGATTGCAGAGCTCTGATATGCAGAGGGATCTGGGTGTCCTAGTGCATGAATCACAAAAGATTAGTCTGCAGGTGCATCAAGTAATTAGGAAAGCTAATAGAATGCTATCATTTATTGCGAGGGGAATAGAATACAAAAGTAGGGAGGTTATGCTTCAGTTATACAGGGCATTGGTGAGACCACATCTGGAGTACTGTGTACAGTATTGGGCTCCTTATTTAAGGAAGAATGTAAATGCATTGGAAGCAGTTCGGAGAAGGTTTACTAGACTAACACCTGGAATGTTCGGGTTGTCTTATGAGGAAAGGTTGGACAGGCTAGGCTTGTATCCGCTGGAGTTTAGAAGAGGAAGAGGCAACTTGACTGAAACATAACATTCTGAGGGGTCTTGGCCGGGTGGATGTGGAAAGGATGTTTCCTCTTTTGGGAGAATATGGAACTAGGGGTCACTGTTTACAAATAAGGGGTCGCCCATTTAAGACAGAGATAATGAGAATTTTTTTCTCTGAAGGTCGTGAGTCTTTGGAATTCTCTTCCTCAAAAAGCAGTGGAAGCAGAGACTTTGAGTATTTTTAATTCGTATGTTCCTATGTACGATACCATTGTCTTCATTGTCATGGATCTTAGCTGGAGGACACAGCTTGAGCTTGAATGGGAGGAATTCAAAATTAACCTGCAGGAACAATATCTCAGGGAGCGAGTGGTCAACCTGTGAATGGGTTCCCTCAGGAAATGGTGGAAGGAGCTGAAGTGCTGTAGCCGGCAAGGCTATGGACCAGGTGCTGGAAGGTGGGATTAGATTGGGCGGCTAGTTTTTTTTCCGGCAGGCTGAATGGCCTCCTTCTGTGCCGTAATTTTTCTATGGTTCTATGGTTCATTCAAATTAGCTTTGTTTCAGTCGTTTCAGGAAATAATATTTTGGGTTACACTGTATGGACCATTTGCGTCATGGGTTGTGGTGCGTGCAGCATGCTTGGGAGGAACAGGTGACTTTGGATCTGCGGTTCCCAAAACTCTCCACCACTGGGGGTTTTTCTCACCTCTGGGTCTGTTGCAAACCAATAGCCATAACGATCCAACAACTCCATCACCATTGCTTTATACAACAGGATGGTCGAAGGCTGACTAGATAGACCTTGGTCTTTTCTTGATTAGTGATTCCAGGATTCTTTTTTGGGCCTCCTTATCTCGAGAGACAATGGATACGCGCCTGGAGGTGGTCAGTGGTTTGTGAAGCAGCGCCTGGAGTGGCTATAAAGGCCAATTCTGGAGTGACAGGCTCTTCCACAGGTGCTGCAGAGAAATTTGTTTGTTGGGGCTGTTGCACAGTTGGCTCTCCCCTTGCGCCTCTGTCTTTTTTCCTGGATACACTGGGTGAAAGTCCTCACTAAATAATCAGCAGCTAATTATCATCATGATGGCTCCAACAACGGACACGTTATAAGTGACTAAACTTCTGCAGAAACAAAGGGAAATCAAACTCATCTGTATCAGATTTTAAAAAAAATTATAAGGAAAACTGATGATTGAAAACACAGGCTGAGTTTTGAGATCTTTACCCGAAAGAACCCATTATTTCCATCATTGCACAGCACCTTATTTACAGCAATTAGCTTTGTAAAATGAAGTTAAGGCAATTTGACCCCTTTAATAGAGGAGAGGGGGGTCCTTTCAGAGTTCAATAGCACAAGACTGGACTGTGAGACTGGAGAAGGGAATTGGTTATACTGGTTTGTGTTTAAGTAGCACCTCGTCACATCTCAGAAGTGTTTCTATAAACTTCACATGCAATGAATTACTTGAAGTGTGTGGACTGCTACATAGACCAACGTGGAACCCATTTTGTGCACCAAGTTTCACGAACAGGAATGAGATGAATGATCAGTTACTCTGTTTTTGATGTAATGTTTGAGAGAGGACAGTTGACCGGTACACGACAAAAAGAACAAACTTGTATTTCTATAGTGCCTTTCATGCACTCAGTATACGCCAAAAGCCAATAAAGTACTTTTGAAGTGCAGTCACTGTTGTAATGTCATGGTGGCTAGTTAGTGCAAAGCAAGCTCCCGCAAGCAGCAGTGCGATAATGACCAGATAACCTGTTTTAGTCTTCTTGGTTGAGGGATAAATATTGGCCAGGATTCCAAGGAGAACTCCTCAGCTCTTCTTTGAATAGTGCCACAAGGCCTTTTACATCCACCTGACAGGGTAGACGGGGCCTCAGGTTTAAAGAAAGATGGCACCTCTGACGGTGCTGCATTCCCTCAGTACTGTACTAAAGTGCTAACCTGGATTATACAGTCAGGTCTTTTGAAGTGAGGCTTGAACCCATGACCTTCTGACTCAGTTGGAGACTATTTCGCATGACTGCCATTTTAAATGTGACGTACTCCATGCGACTACACATATTCAATTAAAATAGTGAAATGATGAGTTATAATAGTTTGTGAAAGGATCAGCCATAGCAGATTGCTCATCAACAATGTACATTTATTGATCTCCATGAACCTTAAGAGTGACCATAGCATAGCTACTGTCTCTGGGAAAGGAATTCTAAGATATTTGCCAATGAGCTGGCAGTGTGGCTCGATATCGCCAGACTTAAAGTGAACAGCTTATTTACTCAGCAAGGAAGAGTCTATCTAATGAGTCTCTACCAACTGGAGCAAACAGAACTCATAACAGAAACTGCAGCAAAGTCTTCCGATAAAAGCAGGATTATTCCTCCAGCAAAAATGCAGTGAGTGAAGGATAGTTACATAATACAAATTATGTGGTTAAATTCAATCCTAGAGGCTTACAGCACTGAGGTCTCCAGGTATGATTGGGTCAATCATTTTTCCATTCTGGCCAGGACATGTGGCGTCACTGGAAGCAAGTCAATCTTTGACAGCAGTGGGTAAAATTCTAGCCAATGATAAACTAGCACATGACTCAACATGATGCAGAAATCAAGTGAAGCAACTTCCTGCTTCCACCTGATCTTTAGATCTTATTACTCTATTCTTTTTTGAAGAAGTTCTGTTAACCTAAGTGCATCTCTCTAATGCATTCCAGTTCTGTTTAATGGATGTATTGGACTCTTCGCTTCGATTGAAGAGAGAATAAATCTTTTCTCTGCACTTGGCATTTCTGGGATTTTATTTCTTGAACAATATGGAACCAGGAACAGATTCCATGTAAATCTGACCCCATTTATAAAAAAATTGTATGACATTTCCTCTTGAAAGAAGCCTTTACAGGAGCGTTCAATTTGAATTTGGTTGCAATTTCAAACACTTGAGGATATCCTAATTTTTCATGTTGACAGTCACATCAGCTTAAACATGCAGGCTTTAAAAAAAAATGAAAATGAGTTTATAGTTTAAAAAAAGTTACCAAGAATGCTAATACTTTTTCTTTTTAAAAAAAAAGACAGCACAAGCAATGAGCTGCTAGAAAATAAAAAGGTTACTTTGAAGCTCATTTGAAATGAAATATTGATGCAGTATTCCCAAGTTTTGCTGAATCTCTTTATTAATTAATCCAAAGATCTTGTATTTCCCTTTTTATAAAGTTGCAGATGGATTTTTATCATTCACTTGGTGTGCTGGGCATCTGCATTTCTTGCAGAATCTATGTTCAGCAGAATTCGGAGGAGTTTGACATATCATTGGTCTATGAAACACAAACCAGGACATCCATCAACCCAGCTTCAAGGTTGACAGATTTCTGTAATGGGCTGAACACAGTTACCAAACCAAAAAAAACTTACAGGAATATGCAATCAAGCAGAACGTTCTCCTAAAAATGTGTTTACACAAAACACGAGAGTTGTTCCCTATAATGAACATGAAGTATCAATTTTGGATGGAATGTTTTCGGAGAGTTGGCTGCAGCCAATAGCCAGAGTGAATTCAACTGGTGCAAGTGAGAAGTTGCTCAATTTAGGAGAAAAAGCACTGGTTTAAACAATTTTATAACCATAAATTTAGGTTTCTCCTCTCTCCAAGTTAAGATTTCTATCTGATTCCAGGACGTTTTGACACTCAGTCAGTCACTTACAGCCATCAGGAGCAGCTTCAGGTTTGCCGTACATGCAGCAATGTATTCCATAGATTAATAGAGGCAAGAAATTTAGATGCTGAACCTTTGGGACTGACTTGGGCTAGAGCTTGGACAGTGGAGGTGGGAAGATGGAGAGAGAGAGTTTAATTACTGTATATAGAGGATGATCAATGTATGATATAGATTACCCAGGGTGGAGAAAGGGGAAGAAATAAGATTGAAGGGTGCAAGGGTTTGGAGGTGTAGTGGCTATATCACTGGGCCAGTAATTCAGAGAAATGGAAGGTGCAATCCCTCCATGCCAATTTGAGATTTTGAATTCCTCTTTAAGAAACACCTGGAAATAAATTTGGTTGCGGTCAATCTTTTCAGATATTATTTTAACTCATCATTTCACATTTTGTTTTACTACACGGGGTACCTCACAATTAAAAATGACAGTTTTGCTGGAGTTTTGGTCTTTGAGTTAGAAAAGCCTGGATTTGAGTTGCACCCCAAAGACCTGATCACATAATCCAGTTTATGTTACAATCCTAAATTACAACAGTAACTGAACTTCAAAAAAGTACTTAATTAGCTGCAAAGCATTTGGGCACGTCCGGTGGTTGTGAAAGGCGCTAAATAAATGCAAGTCTTTCTCTTTTATTGAGCACTTCAGTCCAGTACTGCGGGAGTGCTGCACTTACTCACAATCAAGGCCGGACAGAGCCGAGGTTCATCAAATGAGCATCCCAAAATATATTGTGCAAGATTGACTGATGAGGGGCCAAAACATCACAGGGAGCTGAAAGTGATCGAAATGGAATAGGAAAGGTTAATTCAGGAGAGAATTTTAAATGAAACCACAACTACAGCACAGAGAAATATTGGTACAAATTGATACATGGCAAGGTCAGGACCGATACCAGAAAGAGCTTTCTGTGAAGAATAATCAATAACTGGAATTGTCTTCTGGGTAATGCAATGAAAGAAAAATGCCTGCAATCATCTAAGAGACAGCGAGATACAGTGATGGGGGAGAGTAGGCTTTTCTGCAACATTGAGCTAAATGGGCCAAATGGCCTCGCCCGTTGTACATTGTGCCCTTTACCTAGTGGGATTAATCAGAGAGACGCATAAATCCAGGGAGACAATCATTGCTGGTCATGGTCACATCTAAAACAACAGGATAGATCTCGACTTTGTGCAACAGTTGACTTCAATGGAAATAAAAATTGGATACATGTAAAACTGACTGCCGGTTTATTATCGCCTGTGTTGCATAATCACACAAAGTCAAGATCTACCTCAAACAGCCCGAGAACAGGTTGTCTTCCTCCACCCCTCACAAAATAAGGCAAGAATTTTTCCCAAACAAAGGAACATTGTGGAAGAAAGGAAAAAGACTTGCATTTATACAGCACCTGTCACGATCTCAAGACGTCTCAAAACATTTCACAGCCAACTGAGTACATTTTTTGAAGTTTAGTCACTGTTGTAATGTGGGAAACGTTGAAGGCTTGAAGGGCTGAATGGTCTACTCCAGTTCCTATTTCTTATATTCTTAACTCCTCCTGTTACTTTGCAGTCTGATTAATGATTTCATGAGCCATGACCTTTTGGGGTTCTTTCAGGCACACTCAAACGTATTCTGGGAAAAGTGGGGCATTTGCTTCATTTTTACTTTGGATAAAAGTACTCAGAATTGTTGAAAAGGCATCAATAATTGAACTGAACTGAACTTCTCTTCAGATGGATCTGCATTATCAAACATCCGACTCCAAAAATACACCTTAGAATTAGGAACCTGCAAGCTCTACACAATATTCTGACCACTTCCTATCTATGGACCATTTGTGACAAGGGAATAGTAACATCTGGTCCAACATAACATTAATAGGATCCATATTTCAAACATTTTCTGGGGTTTGTTATAATTCCCTTATCCAGGGTTATGCTATTTAAATATGACATTTGGAATCACATGACATAACACTTGGAGGGTTTGCATTTTAGTCCAGTCTCACATCACCTTGGCTTACCAAATGCTCTTCAGCAGACCTTGAAGAGACAAAGATACCATTGAAATATATTAGAGAAGTGTATCACTGCAGTCCTCAAACAATGGACTCCATCAATCTTCAAAAAAGGCTCCTGGGGCATTTGTCAAACCAAAAGGCATGACTGTAAATTGGCCCAAACCCCAAACACAAGTTATCAATGCAGTCTTTGCAAAATCAGCAGTGTTGAATTCTACCTGCTAATAGCCTGCAGCAATGGCAAATGCCAGAAATACGAATCAAACATGAAAGGCTTATGAAGGGGTTTTAAATTCTTAATAATGGATTTGAGACAGGATACATCAATGCAAAACTGCACTATATTGTCCATCCTTAACTAGATTGATTGGTCATGGCCGTTGGCTGCTCAATTACATCTACAATATCTAGTCAATACAGTGCTCGAGCCCCCATCCACACCCTGCCCCACACACCCACATTCCAACTGGTGTCAAAATATGCATTCACCCATGAGACCAAAGCTAATCATCATCCCTCCTCTCGTTCAGGAGTATAAACATTAGAATATCCCAGTTCTTTCGGAAGAGTGTGTTTAAGCTTGCTAGAACTTGCAAGGTCAAGTTCCCTCAGCAATATGGGTTACAGACATGAGTTTTCCTCAAAGGCCGGAATTTTACGTTGGCCGGGATTTTTTTGCTCCCCATGCCCTTAATTGGCCTTGGGCGGGACTTTCACCTCCTTGAGGCAGGAGGTCCCGTCTAATGGAGCTGCCAGCCATTCAGCGGGCCAGCAGCTCTTAGTCCCAGCAGTGCCACTGGGAGCGGTGGCCACTGCTGGGACTACACCCAGCCATCAGAGCCAACATGAAGGATGGCCCGGAATGAAGGTAAGTTTTTAGGGCCTCACCGGGGACAATCGGCTGGGCCCCAGCGAGGCAATGGGGTTGGGGGGGGGGGGGGAATGTGGGTGGGGGTGTGTTGTTCTGTGGGGTTGATTGGGACTTCAGGGGTGGCCCTCTGTGGAGCAAAGGGTGCCCGATCAGGAGGGCCCCCCTCCAGCCCACAAGGCGGCTGCCTGGTTTTACCAGGTGGGGTTCTTGAGCTTTTTGCTGTCCGGCTGCCTTGGGTAAAATGCCAGTGACGGTGGGACGAGGCCTTTAATTTCTAGTTAATTGGCCCCTTAAGGTCCTTGATTGGTCTGGGACGGGCAGGCTGTTTCTCGCTACTATTGACCCGCGTAAAATTGTAGCATGGACACGAGGGGATCGAGAACGGCCCCCCTGCCTCCCACTCAATTTTGCATCCCTCTCCCCCCCACTCCCCGGACCACTTGTTTGGGGCCGCAAATTTCTGGCCATATATATTACACTACAGGCTAACAGCGCTCAAGTATGCAACACTATTGTCCTTTGTCAAAAGAAGCTATCTTGTTTATTTTCAACGTGTTCATGCCTCTTTTACAAACAGCAGAGACAGATGAATTCCAGATGTTATTACCTTACTATATAACTTTAAAGACACCATTTCTGACTGACCAAAAGGTGTAGAAAGAGCCATCAGCTTCCCCCTTATTTTTTTCAACCGATGTGCACGGGCCTGGAGATCATTATTTTGACCAGACTATTTGGAGGGACACTCGCAAGAAGCCAATTAAAAAAAAAAAATTCAGAACACTTTAAGAACTCAACCAGAATTGACAGGCAATGCATATCTTGCATCCAACCCCGACAGTCCACTTTTGAAGCCCTGAGATTTCTTTAATTGGTATTGCTACATACAAGAAGTTCATTACTATTCTGCCAACCAGAGCCCATAATCTAGGTCACAGAATCACGGAATTGTTACAGTGCAGAAGGAGACCATTTGGCCCATTGTTTCCACACTGGCTGTCCGAATGAGCAATTCACCTGGTGTCATTTCCCTGCCTTCTCTCTGAAACCCTGCACATTCTTCCTTTTCAATAACAGTCTAATTCTATTTTGAAAGCCTCGTTTGAACCTGCCTCCACAACACTCTCAGGCACTCCAGACCTTAACCACTCGCCACATGAAAAAGTTTTTCCTCATGTGGTTTTTGCTTCTTTGGCAATTGCTTTAAATCTGTGCCCCCTCGTTCTTGATCCTTTCACTCATGGTAGCAGTTTCTCCCCACCCACTCTATCCAGACCCCTCATGATTTTGAATACCTCAATCAAATCTCCTCTCAGCCTTCTCTTCTCCAAGGAAAACAGTCCCAACTTCTCCAATCTATCTTTGCAACTGAAGTTCCTCATCCCCGGAACCATTCTCATGAATCTTTTCTGTACTCTCGCCAATGCCCTCACACCTTTCCTAAAGAGTGGCGCCCAGAATTGGACACAATACGCCAGCTGAGGCTGAATTAGTGTCTATATAAGTTCAGCATAACTTACTTTTGTACTCTTTAATAAAGGCTAGGATATTGTGTGGCTGAGAGAGTGCTGCATCAGAGGTGCCATCTTTCAAATGAAACGATACGCCAAGGCACTGATAGTACTCTTAGGTGGATGCAAAAGATCCCATGACATCATTTGAAGAGCAGGGGAGTTCTCCTCAATGTCCTGGATCATATTTATCCCACAATACAGCATCACTAATAAAAACAGATCATGTGGTTGTTATCACATTGCTGTTTGTGGGACCTTGCTGTGCGCAAATTGGCTGCTGCTGAACACAGGATTTCAAAAGTACTTCGTTGGCTGTGAAGCACTTTGGGATATCCTTTAAGGCACAAAACAAGTCCTTCATTTTCCTTTTCTATCTGTGTTTTGATTTGTTGGACAAAATGAGGAAGTTTCCATCATGCCCTCAGACTTATAGCAGAATTCATGAAGGAGTCCGCATTTTGGGTAAATTGCTTTCAGATTCCTCTCTGGAATTAGTTTCTTCAAACAAAACCAACTTTGAACATTCCTGATTAGGTGCTTTTTCACCTATGGGCCACCTCTAGCCATGTTCCCTCACTTAAAAATAACTAAAATGTCATAACCAAGAACAAAGCCTGGGGTTTTAATTTACATGCTGTGATAAGACACAGCCGGGTTAATTGGAAAGTAAACGAATGCAATCCTTCATGCTTCAAACATTGATCTTTATAAAATTATCAGAGACGAATCTGTTCATTGGACAAGACACAATGCTTTTACGAACTCAAGTAATCGGTCACAAACAAGAAACATTTATCAGCAAGATTAGAATCATCATCCTTCATAATTCTTCTAAGACAGGGGCTGGGTAAAAATAGAGAGATAGGGGATTGCAACACTTTCTCCAAGACCATAACTACAGCTGTCTGGGCCCTAAGCTCTGGAATTCCCTCCCTAAACCTCTCTGCTTATCGCTCCTTTAAGATTCTCCTTAAAACCTACCTCCTTGACCAACCTTTTGGTCACCCGTCCTAACGTCCTCTTATGTGGTTCTGTGTTCAATTCAGTTTGATAACGCTCCTATGAAACAGGGAGATTTTACTACATTGAAGCTGATGTTAAAATGCAGAAAAGATGGGACTTTATAACACTGCTTACATTTCAATACATTTTTTTTTTAGACATTTCTGGTGCAATGCCTTTAAAACAAAGGCTAATGTAAAGGATATAGCTCCAGCTTTAAAAAAGACTTCTTATTTCAGGAGACAGAAGCATCAGTTGCCCCAATGCATGCAGGTGATGGGATAGATTTCAATCAAATTTACATTTTTGCATTTGCATGCAAAGGGAAAAAAAATCCCCAACAGCTTTTCATGACTAAATTGTGAGTGTATTGCGAGAGTCCGCTGTTGAGGAAGTCTTTCCCCTCTGTTCTCTCACATGTTTCAGTTACACTGTTATTTCACAACAGAGAGAGACTCGTTTGCGTCAAATACCTGGGCAACATCTTCAATAAGGTAAAGGCTGATCCCAAATGCAACAATTATCACTAAAATAAAAGCAAAATACTGCAGATGCTGGAAATCTGAAATAAACACAAGAAATACTGGAAATACTCAGCTGGTCTGGCAGCATCTGTGGAGAGAGAAGCAGAGTTAACGTCTCAGGTCTGTGACCCTTCAGCTTCTGCACTAATCTGCCCGGTTACAGCCAGCACCATACATCGAGAAAGTGTGGGGATGGTTCAGTTGTTTAAAGGAACAGCGCACATTGCAACAACAATTTGCATTTATATAGCACCTTCAATGTAGTAAAACATCACAAGGCACTTCACTGGAGCCACATAAGACGATATTAGGACAGGTGACCAAAAGCTTGGTGAAAGAGGTAGGTTTTAAACAGCAGCAAGCTACTACACCCTGTGAGCTTTGGCTGTTTTAAGTGGTCCAGAGCTAGTCTAATGACAGATAAGTGTTCAGTTCGTTCCTCTTGCTAGGTACTCAATTGTAAGATTAATTGCATTTAATGTGGAATCTGGATTAATGGTCATGGTCCTGGATGATTCAGTTATCCTGCCCTGTCTGCAGCTGTTGTCTATCCAAAGCATGCACTTGCAGGAACACTCACTGTCTACCTTTTCTTAATTGAATGATCAGGAGATAATGCGTCAAACCAAAAAAACACACAGAAGTGCATTATCAAACAAAATTTGACACCGTGTCACATAAGGAGATATGAGCAGAGGTGACCAAAAGCTTGGGCAAACAGGTAGGTTTTAAGGAGCACCTTAAAGGGCGAGAATGAGGTAGAGATTCAGGCACGGATTTCCAGAGCTTAGGACCTCAGCATGTGAAAGATCGGCCGCCAGCGGTGGAATGATCAAAATCAGGGGATGCGCAAGGGGCCAGAAATGGAGGGGTGCAGAGATCTCTGAGGGTTGTGGGGGCTGGAGGAGGTTAGAGAGATATGGAGGGAACTGAAAACAAAATGAGAATTTTAAAATGAAGCATTGCTTAACTGGGAGCCAGTGTAGGTCAGCGAGCCTCTGGTGTACCTGTAAACACCGCATGCTCCTCCTTCCGAGGCCACTCGGTGCAGACAAGACCGTGGAAGAGAGGTCAGGCAGCCAGAGTTGACCATCCCCCCAACGAGCCATATCCATAGAGTCATACAGTTATACAGCACAGAAACAGGCCTTTCGGCCCATCATGTCTGTGCCGGCCATCAAGCACCTATCTATTCTAATCCCATTTTCCAGCACTTGGCCCATAGTCTTGTATGCTATGGCGTTTCAAGTGCTCATCTAAATACTTCTTAAATGTTGTGAGGGTTCCTGCCTCTACCACCCCTTCAGGCAGTGCGTTCCAGATTCCAACCACCCTCTGGGTGAAAAAGAAATTCCTCAAATCCCCTCTAAACTTCCTGCTCCTTACCTTAAATCTATGTCCCTTGGTTATTGATCCCTCCGCTAAGGAAAAAAGTTTCTTCCTATCTATCCTATCTATGCCCCTCATAATTTTGTATACCTCAATCAGGTCCCCCCTCAGCCTTCTCTGCTCTATGGAAAACTACCCTAGTCTATCCAGTCTCTCTTCATAGCTGAAATGCTCCAGCCCAGGCAACATCCTGGTGAATCTCCTCTGCACCCTCTCCACTGCAATCACATCCTTCCTATAGTGTGGTGACCAGAACTGTACACAGTACTCCAGCTGTGGCCTAACTAGCGTTTTATACAACTCCATCATAACTTCCCTGCTCTTATATTCTATGCCTCGGCTAATAAAGGTAAGTATCCCATATGCTTTCCTAACCACCTTATCTACCTGTGCTGCTGCCTTCAGTGATCTATGGATGAGTACACCAAGGTCCCACTGACCCTCTGTACTTCCTAGGGTCCTCCCATCCATTGTATATTCCCTTGCGTTGTTAGTCCTCCCGAAATGCATCACCTCACACTTCTCAGGATTAAATTCCATTTGCCACTGCTCTGCCCATCTTACCAGCCCATCTATATCGTCCTGTATTCTAAGGCTTTCCTCCTCACTATTTACAACACCACCAATTTTTCATGTCATCTGCGAACTTACCGATCATACCTCCTATATTCACGTCTAAATCATTAAAGCGGGACCTTTTTTTAGGCCACCTTGGCCTGGTCCAGAAGACCCACAAGGAGATCCTCCCACTTACCCCCCTCCATACCCCTCTCTGCATTGGGTGACCAAAGATTAGGAGCGTATGGACTGAAGTGGACCTGGAGGTTAAAGAGCAGCCCTTCAAATAATGAAGGAAGAGTACTCAGTGCAAGAAGCAACTCGACCTCATGATAGCAATTTTACTGAGAAATGTCTCCTTCTCAATGGATAAGTAAATCACTTTGCGATGAAGCCCTTTTATTCACAGCAGCACATTCCAATTTTTTTGACTAATGCACCACGAGTGACAATAAGAGGCTGAAGGAATTCTGAAAACTACGTCAGCTACATAGGCCTCGATATGAATGGGTTGGCTGGGAGAGTGCAGGGTTGGGCCGAAGGCTTCCTTGAGGGGTTTGGGGTTGGGGGACCGGGGAATGGGGTGCACACTTGCTTCCTCCAGGCCCACAAGGAATGCTGGAAGAGCCACTCAACTCGGGGAGCTAGCTGGCTGTTCCCACCTTGTTTACCACAGTTCCGGGCCTCCCCCTCTCGCTTTCTGTTAAATTTAAGTTGCAACACAGTTAGGCTATGGCCTGGCTTTTGGAGAAGTCGCATCCGTGACCTGAATTACACACACTAAAATTTAAAGGGGAGTGAATGGGGTCAGGTTGAGGTTGCTCAATCCTGATACTTTAATGGCAGGAGGAAAGTGGCCTGATGGACGTAGTAACAATCAAGGGGTAGTAACAATCAAGGCGCTAGTTATAGGCTTTTCCTGTCTGCTGATCTAAAAATATCACATGAACTCAGGATATAAACATGAGGTAACCAATTCACATTGTAGAAATGTATCAATGGGGGGAAATGCACCTGCATTATCCTGGATTTTTAGCCTGGGTTTCTTTTCATTAATTTGAATACTGAACTGGGAATCTGGGAAAATATCTCCCAACAGTACAAGATTGTAATTATAACACTATCAAAAACACAAGGCTATTAATTAACAGAAGTACGGTTTAGTCAAAAGAAGCATATTAAAAATGGCACGTTATTTTATATCTTTTCCCGATTTACAGATGCACTTTTTGTTTTACACAATATCTTCATCAGTTCTAAATTGTACTTAGCATGTTGCACACTTAATTTCACACAAAGAATGGTGTTTGTGTTTGACCGACTGACAAATGGAAATAGGCCTGTATTCTTCAGTGATTGAGGGAGATTCCAATGGCAGCTGGTGAGACTGAGATCAGAGGTTCACACTTGGCTCCACAATCAGATTTTTCTGACCTCCATAGCCAAACCACCCCTCCTCCACCACAACCCCCACCACCAACTCCCAAAGGTCCGAAGAATTCTGATCCGTAATGAAGGCATTAGCAAAGCGACAAAAAGAGGAATTCTCCGAGCCACTGGGGTCAGGAATAAATCTGAACAATTCACAGCTCAGAGCCAGGCAATCAGCCAGGAGACTGACAGACAGCATCGAGAATGTAAAAGACAAAAGAAAGCAAGGGCTACAGTGAGGAACTATAACAGTCGTTCCAAGAATAGTTGCAGATGCTCGTGACAGAAGGTTCGTGCAGTGTTTGGGTTATTGATTCTCTCCGCTTGCTGTTCTGTGATTCAATATCATCTGACTCTGAACTCGTGGGACTAAAGCCCTGCACTGTAACCTTTTTCTAATGCCTCCATACTATATGTTAAAATTCTCTTCCTCGTTTTCAAATCCCTCCATGTTTTCGCCCCTCCCCATCTCTGTAACCTCCCCCAGCCCTACAACCCTCCGAGATGTCTGTGCTCCTCCAATTCTTCCATATTCATCACTCCACCATTGGTGGCCGTGCATACAGCTGCCTGGGTGCTAAGCTTGGGAGTTGCATCTCTACATCTCTCTCCTTCTTTAAGTAGCTCCTTAAAACCTACCTCTTTGAACCAGCATTTGATCAGCTATCCTAATATCTCCTGACATAGTTCGTTGTCTGATAATGCTGCTGTGGAGTGGTTGGACTGTTTTACTACATTAAAAGGCAATGTATAAAAGCAAAATGCTGTTGTTGTACAGTTAAGAAATTAAGTTCATAGTTGTAAACAGTTTTTGAGTGGGCGGGAGGAGTATGTGATTGCCTCAGAGATACAGTAACGTTACACAAAACCACTCTGTGCCTTTCTTCGGAAGTGGCAGCACTAACAAACTATGGAGACAATTTTTTGAAAATATTTTATAAACACATTCCCAAAGTAACATTGAAACTATCTCCTGGGTGTTTCTTGCTGCAGAATGACTCCCTACATAACAACTATCCCTGCACATCAAAAGCATTTCATTATGTGAGGCACTTTGAAGAATTTCAATGATTTTATAAGACGTTCTATTGATGCTAGTATTTCTTTCTTCCTGTTACAAATGAAATACTTAACAATTCTAATTGGAATATTAATGATTTTTTCTTGGTTTATGTTGTACTCTCCAAGCTTATCTTGTCCCTGAGACCCACACCTGTTCCCTTGACTATATTCCTATTAAATGGCTGATCACCTAACTTCGTTTCCTGGTCCCCATGCTTGCTGACATTGTAATAGGTTCCCTCTGCTCAAAATTGATATCATCACCCCACTTTTCAAAAAAATCCACCCTGACCCTTCTGTCCTTGTAAACTGTCACCCTTTCTCCAACCTCCCTTTCCTCTCCAAAGTCCTCGAATGTGTTGCCGTTTTCTCAAATCAGTGCCCATTTTTCCCACAACTCCTTGTTTGAATCACTCCAAACAGGTTTCCACAGTCCTGAAACAACATTAATCAAAGTCGCAAATAACAACCTCTGCAAGTCTGTGACTAATTGCAGGCAATAAACATAAGTAAAATAATCAATTCAGTCCTCAAAGCCAGTTGGCCAAGTCCACCAAAAATTCACATCCTTTCATACCCGCTAAGGGGACGAATACTGGGATGCCTGAAAAAATTGGTTTCTCTCAATTTTTAAAATTTATCTTTCCTTCCCTCCAATAATGACTACACTTCAAATATCCAGAGGTTGTAAAAGGTGCTAGATAAATGCAAGTTATTCTCTTTCCATTCCTGTCCTTCTCAACTCACTCACTCACACCTTCCATTCTCATTTTTTATTCGCATTATTTTTTCATTTGTTTATTTTCTCTTACTCTCACTTTTATAGCTCCTATGTCCTGCAACCAAAGATCTGGCTGGTTTTTAAAACTCCAATTGACTGTCCAAAGTGAAACCAAAAACAATCTAAGAGTCAAGCCTCCTGACCCCTATAAATCTTGACCTGTCACTTCTCTGTAAATGTCTTCTCCAAGTCAAAAAAGCTCCCTGCTGGGTATTTATCTGAAGAGAGATGATTGCCAGTACATGTTGATTGCAAACAAGATCTCTCAGTCTTTTCAACGACCCCAATGAGAAAACATCCATGGAATCCTTTTCAGTTTTCCCAAATAAAACACAAGTCCTCAAAATTTTACAAAAATTTAGATTAGAGATACAGCACTGAAACAGGCCCTTCGGCCCACCGAGTCTGTGCCGAACATCAACCACCCATTTATACTAATCCCATATTCCTACCAAACATCCCCACCTGTCCCTATATTTCCCTACCACCTACCTATACTAGTGACAATTTATAATGGCCAATTTACCTATCAACCTGCAAGTCTTTTGGCTTGTGGGAGGAAACCGGAGCACCCGGAGAAAACCCACACAGACACAGGGAGAACTTGCAAACTCCACACAGGCAGTACCCGGAATCGAACCCGGGTCCCTGGAGCTGTGAGGCTGCGGTGCTAACCACTGCGCCACTGTGTACATTTTTAACAACATCCAAGAACAAGGACACCCCCACCTTCCTCATGATCAATGTTCATCACTGCTTCAACCTGGCATATAACAGATGGCAGGGGAATCAGATATTAAAGGTTGATGGACTTTGAACCAGTATTTTTTCTTTTTTATTAATGTTTTTCAGTGACTGGCATTATGACATGCATTGCACTGCTTCAAGGTAATGGTGACAAGCCATTTAGTGATAGTTCATGCTGACAGCTGAGAGTGAAGTGGTATGTATATCAATCGTCAGGGAAGTGCAAACTTTCTGTCACTGGCAAAATTGTCAATCACCCTTTGGCAGCAGTGCATTCACTGAAACATCAGATACCAGTCCATTATGTTCAGGACAAGCTCAATCCAACGATTTGGCTCTCTTGGCTGCCTGGCCAATTCTCCACTTGAATTAACGCTACATCAGGGAGTGATTGATCAGATATTCCTCAGGTTAACATGCTTGCTTCCAGACTGAATTCTCCATCGCGGGACTTGGAAAAATCAAGCTGTCAGGCACAGACTGACCTCTTCATTAATTGGGTGAGATGGCTGTACAAACCTTTTCTTCAGTTTAATCCCAACAGGGTTTTGGAAATTCAGCCATTTTAGGGCACAATCGATCCCATTGGTTACATTATGCTTGCTTTTCAGATGTAATTGATGTAAAATAAAACTGGTACCTTCTTCACAAGGTAGCCCTTCCTCTCCTAATTTACAGGGAAATCCGTACTAGGTCATCCACAATTGGAGGATTTCACCAACAACAATTTTCAATGATACAGCGCCCTTAACTGACGACCCAAGGCATTAAAAAAAAATAGGTATAAGAAAGATGGATGCTGAGCTGGGAAGGGAAAGATTAGGAGATGTGATTGAAGGTTTGGTCAAAAAGATGGGCTTTAAGGAGGTTACTCAAGATGGTGAGAGATTGAAAGAGAGATGTTTCAGAGAGTGGGACAGAAGTAAGTGCTTTTGCTGTAATCTTTTATGCCTGGTCAGAACGCTTTTCAAATTTACTAATGCTGGTCTTGTCTGTCAACTTTTCAGTTCAATTAATCTGGGTTAGATTCCCTTTCTTCCCTTTAAAACAGGATTTATTTCCCAGTATTTGGAAGATTCCATCCTGCAGTTCCACTTACTTACTTGCAAAAATTGGAAACCATTGTTATTAGCAACAATCTGCCTCATTTAAACTTAAGTGCATTGCTTAAATTTAAATATTTGCAGACTAATATAGGCCACTAATTTCTAGATGATCCCTTTTTCTCTCTCCTTTTGTAACAGTGCCTGGATGCTTGTGGATCTATGCTTAAAAGGAACGCTGTACTGATGTTTTAAATATTCATCTAAATAGTATCAGAGACCATGATTTCTCTGCTCAAAAGCCAAGTTGTCTAAGGATGTATAAGGATATCTTTTCCCAACACAGCAAACAATTACAAAATAAATCATTAGAGGGTGCCTGGATGGGTCGAATTCCCCAGACTCCAACTTGCAAGTTCAAAACAAATTTTATTCTTAAAACAAGGCTGTATTTTTAACAGCTCCTGCTGACAGTCTCAGAAATGCTCTCAGTTCTCCTATGCCCTCACAGAATAATTGCTGATCTGTGCTGTGATCTTTTTCATGTAACAGAATAATGAAGCTCAGCACTAACAGCCACACTGAAATAACAATGGGGTGCTCCTCATTGAATTCACTGTGGTGTGACTTTCCTTCAATGCAGTCATTGCACTTCATTTTCTGCAGAACACACTGTCGCACCCACCGAGTCTGAGTTACTTTCAGCTCAAGGCACTTCACAAAGTGGGAAGGCATCAGACAAAATTAGCATCCGGCAGAGCTGACCAATGGTACGGTTCAAAGGGACTTCTCGAAGGCAGGGAGAGAGGTAGTGAGGAGCAATATTTGGGAAGAGAATTCCGGAGTGCAGGGATGAGTGATTGAAGACTCTGTCATCATTATTGTTGGAGAGGGAGTGAGGGATGGTACAGTAGGCAGAGTCAGAAGAGCAGAGCATGCAGGCAAAAACATGGAACAGGAGTAGGCATGGGTGAACCTTCTAGTCCCAGGGCAATGCCACAACAGACCCCAGGAGACCCTCTCTGCCCTCTAAACTTGGCAGTGAAGATTCAGGCAGTCACCTCAGCAATGTGTATGGGAATTTTCCTCGATTCTGCGCCAACATTTCTCCGTCAATCATCACTACGGAAAACAGATCAACTGCTTCCTCATCTCATTGCTATTTGCGCAATCTTGCTGTGTCCAAAAAGGATCATTATGTAACAATATTCCAAGAGGCATGATAAGGTGTGACAGAAATAATACGTTTTCTTTCAATGACCAAAATATTCTGCAGTCTTTGTTTGGGACTATTTACTGAAGGTTACTTGGGATTTAATGCTTTGGTATGCTCCATGTTCTTAGCTTTTTTTTTTAAAAAGCTTTTCTTTCTTAAACTTCAGGATTTTCTGCATCAAGCCTAGAAGACAGACACTGCAATGAAGTAGTGAAATATTACACTATTTTGAAGCTAGGTTAGAATGCTCCTGCTGATTTTAGTCACCAGCAATCGCTCCCTCTTCAGTGTTAATGGTCTATTCAGTGTCAGCTGTGGCTCACGGGGTAGCACTCTTCCATCTGAGTCACATGATTGTGCGTTCAAACCCCACTCCAGAGATTTGAGCACCAAATCCAGTCTGACACTCCAGTGCAGTGCTGGAGGAGTGCTGCGCTGTATGTGGTGCCGTCTTGCAGGCAAGATGTTGAAAACAGAGGCCTCACACCTGCCCTCAGAGGCAAAAGATCCAATGGCACCATTTCAAAGAAAAGTGGGGCAATATCAGGCCATTATCTCATTTCTGATTGTGGGAGCTTGCTGTGCACAAATTGGCTGCTGCATTTCCTACAATACAACAGTGAATACAATTCAAAAATACTTAATTGGCTGTAAAGCACATTGGGAAGTCCTGATATTATGAAAGGCATGATGTAAATGCAAGTGTTATAGAATTATTGTAATGAGAAACTTTTTATATTGCCTCATGCAACATAAATGAGATGATTGGAGTCCAGGTTGTTGAAGATCTCACACAGGTTTATTAACAGCTAACATGTAAATACAGTATAGAGCTATTTACAGGACTTGCCTCTAGGTGTTACAGTAGCAGAGTGAGACTGGCATGTAGTCACATGACTACATCCTGGTACTCAGCTCATTAGCATACTAAGATCTTAAAGGGACCTCTTACAGGCAATCACACAACATCCTCCTTCTTTCCAAAGATAAGTCTTGTATGCTGAAAGAAAAACCATATAAAATTAGATATCAAAGTTATTTACACATGGATAGAGATTATGAACTTTACAAGTATAGAGACTCAAAAGTCCATATATCGTCTCGGTGGTTTGACAACTCTTGCTCGGGGAATTTGTGTCTCATTGTTTGCTGTTTTTTTTCTGAAGTTTCTCCCTCTCTGCATTCAGGTTCTGATGCTCTGCCTTCAGCAGTATGATAACATACTCAAAATGACAACTTTTGAGGCCTTGGCATTCTTGGAAAGTTCTGGCACCTCCTATCACACAACAACTATCAGCGGCCAAAAACTTTGAGGGAAATAAAACAGGCACCTACTTTAATATTTAGTCATGTACGCTTACCATTAACTTGAATTCACTCGTCCTCATTGACCTGACTAGTTTTCCTTCAGTGGATTGCTTATTCCCAATCCAATGACAAATGGGACTTCTGCCTCAGAATTCTGTAGAGCCGGAAGAGAATCATAACTCCCGCTGAGTTCTGAGTCAATCCCAGCTCTGCTGAGTGGCCCCTAGAAGCTGGTAAGTTTGTACACACAAGTTGAAATAGTTCATACATGCCCATCTCCAGCTGTTCTGCAGGAGGATGTCTGAGGCTAGTCAGAGTCTCACTGAAGGACAATTCAATGGTCTGAGCAAGTGGGAAGGAAAGACTTGCATTTCTATAGCACCTTTCACTACCGCAGGATGTCCCAAACTGCTTCACAGCAAATGAAGTCCTTTTGAAGTGTAGATATTGTTGTAATGTACAAACCATAGCAGCCAATTTGCACACAGCAAGCTCCCACAAACAACAATGAGATAATGACCAGGTAATCTGTTTCAGTGATGTTGGCTGAGGGAAAGGTATTGGCCAGGACACTGGGGAGAACTCCACTGCTCCTCTTCAAAACAGTGCCGCAGGCTCTTTTACCTCCACCTGGAGTGGCCTCAGTGTTTAATGTCTCATGCACTACCTGTTGGCCATGTTTAGTTTAGAGATACAGCACTGAAACAGGCCCTTCGGCCCACCGAGTCTGTACCGACCATCAACCACCCATTTATACTAATCCTACACTAATCCCATATTCCTACCACATCCCCACCTGTCCCTATATTTCCCTACCATCTACCTATACTAGGGGCAATTGCTAATGGCCAATTTACCTACCAACCTGCAAGTCTTTTGGCTTGTGGGAGGAAACCGGAGCACCCGGAGAAAACCCACGCAGACACAGGGAGAACTTGCAAACTCCACACAGGCAGTTCCCAGAATTGAACCCGGGTCACTGGAGCTGTGAGGCTGCGGTGCTAACCACTGCACCACTGTGCCGCCCGTGACTGTGTTGTCCGTGACTATTTGGCACATACCGTAGTAAGCTTTCTCATGCAGCGTGGCAGGATTACAGAGTGATGATTTGAGCATGGAGACCTGTGACCAATCTCCATGCTTCTGCTGCTGAAGATTGAAGAACACATTGAATGACTGAGTGATAAGGAAGCAGATGGAGATATCTGTCATCTCAATATTAGTGCTGGTCGTCATGTCCAAGCAAGTCACAGACTGTAGAGTTGTTTTGTTTACATGCTAAGAGGCAAAGGGTGTAAAAATTCTCTCCGATTCACCTTTTAATGGTGTGAGAGAACGGTTTATTTGTACATATTCTTTGGCCTCCTTATCTTGAGAGACAATGGACAAGCGCCTGGAGGTGGTCAGTGGTTTGTGAAGCAGCGCCTGGAGTGGCTATAAAGACCAATTCTAGAGTGACAGGCTTTTCCACAGGTGCTGCAGAGAAATTTGTTTGACAGGGCTGTTACACAGTTGGCTCTCCCCTTGCGCTTCTGTCTTTTTTCCTGCCAACTACTAAGTCTCTTCGACTCGCCACACTTTAGCCCCTCCTTTATGGCTGTCCGCCAGCTCTGGCGAACGCTGGCAACTGACTCCCACGACTTGTGATCAATGTCACAGGATTTCATGTCGCGTTTGCAGACGTCTTTAAAGCGGAGACATGGACGGCCGGTGGGTCTGATACCAGTGGCGAGCTCGCTGTACAGTGTCTTTGGGGATCCTGCCATCTTCCATGCAGCTCACATACGAGCGTATAAATTAGGAGCAGGAGTAGACCACTCGGCCTCTCATGCCTGTTCCGCCATCCAATAAGATCATGGCCGATCTGATTGTAACCTCGACTCCACATTCCCGTCTACCCCAGATAACCTTTCACCCCCTTGTTTATCAAGAATCTATCCCCCTCTGCCTTAAAAATATTCAAAGACTCTGCTTCCACCGCCTTTTGAGGAAGAGAATTCCAAAGACTCCCGACCCTCAGCGAAAAAATTTCTCCTCGTCTCTGTCTTCAATGGGCGACCCCTTATTTTTAATCACTGACCCCTAGTTCTAGATTCTCCCACAAGGGGAAACATCCTTTCCACATCCACCCTGTCAAGGCCCCTCAGGATCTTATATGTTTCAATCAAGTTGCCTCTTACTCTTCTAAACTCCAGCGGTTACAAGCCTAGCCTGTGGAAACATGTTGCAGTAAAATAAAACGGAAAGCACGCTGCTTGCCTACATCCACACCATGACACTGGACTGTCACTCCGACATTGCAAACCATAATGAGTTCTTTGATTGGAGTTCACACCTGACAGTGAAGGCTACAAATGAGGTCCAGAGGTTTGAGAAAATGAAATGCTTCTGGGCATGAAGTAGCGAGAGCTGTAATAAGCAGCAAGAAAGGAGTTTTGTCAGGGGAAATTCTTGAATATACCATGAGGAACTCCTCAAGGTACATTTGCTGATCATGCCCGGAAAGCTGCTGGCACTCCGACCCCTGAGCCTGGTTTGTTCAAAGCTGCTAATTGTTGGACCCTGGATCCTATTAACCAGTCGAATTACACATCCCCAGTTGTGGGGGGAAATCCAATACAGAGTTACAAGAAGAAATGAACCCAGTAGATACAATGCTGGCACACAGACCCTTTTCAAGGTGATGCTAGGGGAATGTGATTGGTATGTCATACAGATATCACTGCCTTTGTAATACTTGCTCAGGGCAGGTTCAATTCTTGGTGCAACCAGGAATAATCTGGACTCAAAAATTCACCACTTGGCAATTCAGTTTACCTGGGGTAGCTTTTTGTGAGATATGAACCGTGGCACAAAAATATACTTCCAGCAATCCAGTTTAACAGTTAAAGGCAAAGGTTCTTTAGTTTCTTGATATTTAGGGATGGAATGGTAGCTCATAGTTACCTGTGATCTTGGTGCAAAGTCAGATGTTAACTAGTGAAGATAGGACCAGTCAGATTGAGTCACTTCAGATCAAAATAGCATGTAAGGAAAGTACTTACATTTCTATAGCACCTGTCACAACCAGAGCACTTTCAGCTGATGAAGTACTGTTGATGTGTGGTCAATGTTGTAATGTAGGAAATTTGGCAGTCAATCTTCGCACAGCAACCTCTTCTGAACAGAAATGAGACAGATGAGCAGATAATCTGTTGTTGGTTGAGGAGCAGTGTGTATGATATTTGTGGGGAATCGTGAACGAGAGAGGAAACAGCTGAAGAGATAGGGGTTTCCAGCTTTACAGATGGATTTATTTTGAAAGTTGCAAAGAAGACCTGGCAACACTACACTGAGCCCCAGTGATATCTGGCTACTCCAACGCAGGAAACACATCACCTGCTCTGCAGTCAACATAGCCCCACAAGAATAATAGTATTTATTGATTGACACAAGACACAAAAGCTGATCAATCAGCAGTAAGAACAATAGCATGTACTGACCGATCATGGAACACAATTAGCCAACCAATAACAGCCAGAAGAAGAATATATAATAACCTATCAGCAGTAAGATCCCTCCCACATTCCTATTCTTCACCACATATAAACCCACTGTTTCCACCCATTCCAGTTATTTCTCCAGACAACAGGAGAGTAAGCTGCCTGAAACATCCAGGCCTGCCAGTTTTCCAAAGAACTCCTTTTTTGAGGAAACAACTGCTCGTTTCAGAGCAAATTCACATGATGTAAAACCGTAAAATCGTCTTACTCATTGACCTTGTCTCACCGATCAAGGTCATTCACCCCGCCCAGCCCCAATCTCTCCTACCGAAAATCACAGCCCCCTACTGATTCTTCTGGATGAGGAACGGGTAAAATGATAACATTGTGGGGTTTTTCAGCTGTTTATGCCCTCCCCTGCCCTGTAAATCTCGTGGACTCCATGAGTCAGTGAGCCCCACATTCTCACCATCCTCTGTGTAAAGAACTTCCTGCTAAATTCTTTATTTGATCTGATATTCATGGCTCTTGTTCTGCACTCTCCCATAACCTGTCCTTTTCTCTTTGTTAGCCTCTTCAGTGAAAGTGAAGTCTAGAGATCGAGTCAGTGTGCTTGTCATTTATCATCTCCTGCGAGTTGATCTTGTTCCCCTCTGTTGCCCTGTGTACATACCTTAATTTTCCTTTTGTTATTTTTGTACCTATAGAATGCTTTACTATTTAGTTTCATATTCCTTGATATTTTCATTTCATATTTTCTACTCTTCTGGAATGTTGTTTCAAAGTTGACATAATACTAATATGAATCTTTGCTTCTTTCCAAATTGCCACCTTCAGCGACAGAGGACTTGAGCAGATTTAATACCCTCAGAACACTGAGGCACATATTAAGAATTCAGAACTGACTAATGTTGAGAGCCTCTTAAACCAGCAGATAGCCATGCATGAGGAAGGAACACCTGGAACGTAATAAATATAAATACGTTAGGCGATCGACATATTTTTGGGCACAGTGGCGCAGTGGTTAGCACCGCAGCCTCACAGCTCCAGGGACCCGGGTTCGATTCCGGGTACTGCCTGTGTGGAGTTTGCAAGTTCTCCCTGTGTCTGCGTGGGTTTTCTCCGGGTACTCCGGTTTCCTCCCACAAGCCAAAAGACTTGCAGGTTGATAGGTAAATTGGCCATTATAAATTGTCACTAGTATAGGTAGGTGGTAGGGAAATATAGGGACAGGTGGGGATGTTTGGTAGGAATATGGGATTAGTGTAGGATTAGTATAAATGGGTGGTTGATGTTCGGCACAGACTCGGTGGGCCGAAGGGCCTGTTTCAGTGCTGTATCTCTAATCTAATCTAATCTAATCTAATGGGAATTAAAGAATACGTGGAGAAGACAGAAAAGTGGACTTGAGGTAGAAGATTAGACATGATCTCATTGAGTGGCAGAGAACGTAAGAACATAAATAGGAGTAGGAGTAGACCATTCAGCCCCTCAAGCCTGCTCCACCATTCATTACAATCATGGCTGATCTGCTACCTCAATTCCACTTTCCTGCCTGCTTCCCATATCCCTAGATTCCCTAAGAGATCAAAAATCTGTCTATCTCAGCCTTAAGAATATTTAATGTTGGAGCTTCCACAACTCTCTGCGTAGAGAATTCCAAAGAAGAATTCACCCTTTGAGTGAAGAAATTTTTCCTCATCTCAGTTCTAAATGATTGGCACCTTATCCTGAGACAGTGTCCCCATGTTCTAGATTCCACAGCCAGGGGAAACAACCCCTCAGTTCTACCCTGTCAAACCCCTTCAGAGTCTTGTATGTTTCAATGAGATCACCTCTCATTCTTCTAAACAAGACAGTATAGACCCGATTTACTCAGCCTGTCATCACAGGACAACCCTCGCATCCCAGGAACTATATCAGACTTAAGGGATTGATTGGGCCTCTCCTGCTCCAATTTCATATATTGTGAGCGTGCTTTTTATTAAACCACTGGCAGCTTTTTGTGCCTTTGAGATTCCTGTTTAAATTCGTTTTGCACAGTCCAAGGTTACTCTCTGCTGGTCAGTTAACTCAGTAATCAGTACAAGCTCCCACACACAAATAGATTATCCAATCTACCTTATTTCATCACTGGAGTTAGCCCAACTTAAATAGGAAAAAAAATGCCCTAACATCTCCAAAGTAACAGCTGATGGTGACAAGCTGCTGGAATGGGTGAATGAATGAAGTTGGCAATGCCCAATCAGTCCGCAGGTCTCCTGCCAGCTCACAGAACCTGGCTCGAATGTGCTGTAGGCAGGAAATACTTCTGGCGATAGGCACCACGAATGAGCAGAGGGTGCGAGAGTATAGTGACGGTGACTCCAAGGATCAGTGTGAAAACTATCATCGGTGTTTATACAGCTGGAGATTGTGATTGTATCATCACACTGCTGTAAGGATCAATGCTGAAAACAGGCAAACCTGTTTTTTTTGAGAAACTCTCAGCATCACTTGCTCCTGACTAATAGTTCTACTCTAGCTCCCAGCCATGAGCATCAGACGGTCAATCCCAGAGATACTTTTCATTTCAAACATTCAAGATACAGGAGCTTTTCAATATGTTTTAAATGTTAAATTCTAGTAATATTAAATTTAAAGGCAGAGTACTGAAACAATACACTACAGGAACAATAAGCTGTCAGAAATGGTCAATGAGATTGACAAAAAGCTCGAGGAACAGCACCTCATCTTTTCACTGGGCACTTTATAGTCTTCCTGTCTTCAACATTGGGTTCAATAATTTTAGATCATAACCTCTGCCCCCATTTTTTCTTCATCCGTGTTTTCTTGCTGGTTTGTTTTTTTCTCATTTCTTTCTTGATCCCTTTACTTTGCATTTGTTTGGCTGCTATTCCTGTCATTCACACCTCATCCACACACATCTTTGGTTTCTTTATTTGTCCCATTACCACTCCTTTTCACTTTGTACCATGAAACCTTTTGTCATTGAATCTGTCCTGGCCTCCACCCTATCACAGACCTACCCTTTTGTTCTTTTGCCCCCTCCCCCTTTTCACTTGCTCAAAAGCTGTTGCATTTCTAGCCTTTGCCAGTTCTGGTGAAAGGTCACAGATCTGAAACGTTAACTCTGTTTTTCTTTCCACAAATGCTGCCTGACCTGCTGAGTATTTCCAACATTTCTTGTTTCTGTTGCAGGTTTCCAGCATCTGCCGTATTTTGCTTTTGGCAAAAACCATTACTGGTGTAGGATGGGACGTGAATTCTACAGTGCAAGCAGCACAGGACAGGTATGGTACAGATATCTTATAATACAGGTATGGTACAGGTGTCCTGAAATACGGAATAAGCATAGTTTAGGTATTCAACAGTGCACATATGGCAGGAACATAGAAACAGCAATAGGCCATTCAGCCCTTCGAGCATGTTCTGCCATTCACGGAGATAATCTTGCAGAGCGCCAACATGGACATGACAGGCCGAATGGCCTCCTTCTGTGCTGTAGCCATTCTATGGCTGATCTGTATCCTAACTCCATCCACCGTCTTGGTTCCATATACTTTTATACCCTTGTCTAGCTAAAAGTGATCAAACTTGGATTTAAAATTATTAATTGAGCTAGCATCTATTACTTTTTTGTGGGAGAGAGTTCCACACTTTGTGTGATAAAGTGTTTCCTATCTACTTTCCTGATGGGCCTTGCTCCGATTTTAAGCTCATGTGCCCCTGACCTCGACTCCCCCACCAGTGGAAAAAGTTTCTCTCTATCGAGCCAATTAATTCCTTTCAAAATCTGAAAGCAAAGTAGAGTACAGGTAGCCTACAGAGTGCATATTGCATAGTGCAGCTGGTAAGCAGAGATTGCCTTAATGTAACATTTCTTACAAGACTCAACACCTCAGTGCTGAAGTGAAGGCCTGGGTTTTTTGCAGAGCCGGGGTTGGGCCAGGAAGAGTATGTGGGAAGTGAGTGGTGGGCAATGATCTCGACAAAGATAGGGATCTCATTAGCATAAATATTTCCATAGTGTCACTCGATACCTAGGCAGATTGACTCCTTGGCTGGCGGGAGTCAGAATCGGGCAGCAGGAGACGGCACATGGGAACAGTTCCCAGCAGTCAGGGGTGGTGGGGATTCAGTTACACGCTCATGTTCCCAGGTAGATATATGCCATTTGGATCTCTTAATGCATTTTCCAAGTAGCTACTACTCAAATAGTTTTCAAACTGTTTGCAAGGGGGCCTCTGCAGGGGAGTGCCTACCCTGACAACCACAAGAAACCGAGAGGATACAGGAATCGGTTTTAAAATTCTCATCCTCATTTTCAAATCCCTCCATGGACTCACCCCTCCCTATCTCAGTAATCTCCATCAGCCCCACAAACCTCTGAGATCTCTGTTCTCCTCTAATTCTGGCTTCTTGTGCATCCCTGATTTTAATCGCTCCACCATTGGTGGCCGTGCCTTCAGCTGCCTGGGCCCTAAACCTCTCCACCTCTCTCCACTTACTTTAAGATGCTCCTTATAACCTACTTCTTTAACCAAGCTTTTGATCACCTGCCACAATATTTTCTCATGTGGCTTGGTGTCAAATTTTGTCTCATTACGCTCCTGCGAAGTGCTTTGGAACGCTTTACTATGTTAAGTTATAAAATAATAAAGGTGCAGACTATATTTATCTTTGTAGTGCATTAATGCAACTAGCCAAGTCCTAATGAGGCTGCAACACTGTGAAAACGCCTCTTTAAAAATACTGACAAGCGAAGATGTTTTGCTGTTTTAAAGACAATTGTATTCAAAATGAACAGAATATTTCTCTCCTGAATACCCTGTTCTGTTTCTTCATCAGCTAATATATTTATGAGTCTGTTTTTGGTTGAAAGAAGTAAGCACTCAATGAGAAGTGTGAATATTTTTAGTTTTATTTGAACCCGAACTCTAAATCATCACGTTCAAATAAAACAAAATCTGGAGAATGTTTGAATATATATTCAGAATAGTCACTACACCATCTTCAACCCCTTGTGTTTATGTTATACTCTCAGACAACAGAGTTTTTAAGTCTGAATATTGCTTTGGCTGTTTACTTTGTGTTACATTGTTCTTTGATAAATTCCTTGTTAATTTGTGTCCATTTCATTTACAAAATATCACACATGCACATGTGGAGACCGCTATGAAACATCCCTAAAAACAGAGAAACAGAGACCTGGGTGATGGTCATGACAGGCGCTTTCTGTTCTAGGGCATGGGGTCAGTGTCTGAGCAGCTGCTGACTTTTACCTAAACAATCCCATTAGCGGGAAGTTCTTGAAGTGCAACAGATCAAAAATAAGGGTTAACAAACATCATATTTTAAAAAGCCATTTGATTTTTCAGTCCCCTATATAATAGAGTATTTCATCAGACCTTCTTTGCAGGCTGGAGATTTTATTTCTTGTAAAGCTCCCTCCAGTCCCCTCAAACTGTAATAATTATCTTTTTAACACATTAGTGCAACTCACTGAGTCCTGATGAGGATACAAGGCTGTGAAAATATCTCGGTAAAAGAACTGACAAGCGAAGATGCTTTTGTCAGGTTAAAAGACAATCATGTTCAAAATTAGAACAGCGTTTTTCTCCCATGTGTTACAAATGTTGGGGATAAACTAGCTTAACAGGAGAGGCACACAATACACGTACTACATGTTGAGCTAGCTAGAAGAGTAATGCACTTCTCACATGAACCATTTTGGGTCATATTAGAGCTTCTATCTCCCACAAAAAGCTGCGCCCAAATGTTTATTTGAAGGGGATGGAATTCCCGCAAATTCTGTAAGGGCCGTGCAATTCCTCCTGTCCAATTTCCCATTCTGACCTCTGCCCAGGTGAAATTTAACAGACACTGAAGCTCAGAATCTACCTCGATCTTCTGCAGTGTCCACTTTACAGTAACACCTGCAATTACGAGATTCAGACAGGCCTGCATTAGATAAGGTGGGAGTAACAGTTTCACTCGATCCAGTTTTGTTAAAGATCACTTTGTAAGGACCCACACTTTAATTCACATCAAATGTTGATCTTACCAGCATCTATCCTTCAGCCAAAACCACCAAAAACAGAACGTTGATCTCACTGCTATTTGTGGGAGCTTGCTGTGCATTAATTAACTCCAGCATTTCCCTACAAAACAATAGTGACTAGATTTCAGAAGTACTCCATTGGCTGTGAAGCAATTTGGGGCCTCTTGAGGATGTGAAAGGTGCTATATAAATGCAAGCTCTTTCTTTCTGGCTGTGGTCCAATTTCTACCTACTGTAGTCTCCTATTCCACATATTCTGATAGATTGTGTTATAGGTATCTCTGCACATGTCTTTAAAAATCAGAACAATGCACTAATGAACAATGAATTGGGATTGAAACAATAAGATCAGTGAGAGTAATTCTACATTAGATTTGGTCTCTGATACTCAGACTCGTTGAAACCTTGTTCCAAAGTATATACAGTTGCAAAAGAAGCAATAGAAAGAAGTTAAAATACAAAGATTATACTTATAATATGTAAGATACTGAAATACAACCTGACTAATATCACAAAGATCCAAGGTGATCAACCATGATTTGTCTTGTCTTTAATAGAGTGCATCCAGTTCCGCTCCCAGATCATTCTAACAATCTGTCCTCAAAGTCCCCCCAATGTACTTGAAAAACACCCTTTTTATTTTGGATTTTGACCCAGCGACAATGGAGGAACAGCTGCTACACTTCCAAGTTAGGATGGCGTGTGACTTGGAGGGGAATTTGGATGTTGTGATGTTCCCATGTGCCTGCTGCCTTTTTCCTTCTCAGTGATACAGGTTGCGGGTTTGGGAGGTGCTGTCGTAGCATCATACGACAGTACAGAACAGAAGGAGGCCCTTTGGCCAATCGAGTCTATGCCAGCTCTTTTGCAGAGCAATCCAGTTAGTCCCACGCCTCCACTCTTTCGTCATAATCCCTGCAATTTTTCCCCTTCAAGTATTTATCCAATTCTCTTTTGAAGGCTACTATTGAATCTGCTTCCACTACCCTATCAGGCAGTGCATTCCAAATCCTAACCACTCATTGCGTAAAATAGTTTTTCCTCTGGTTGTTTTGCCAGTCACCTTAAATCTGCTAATCTGGTTATCAACCTTTCAGCCAAAACTGTCGCTCTTTATTTACCCGATCTAAACCCTTCATGATCTTACACACCTTGATCAAATCTCCTCTTAGCCTTCCCTGTTCTATGGAGAACAAGCCCAGCTTCTCCAGTCTATCCACATAACTGTAATCCCTCAATGGAACCATTCCAGTAAATCTCTTCTGTACCTTCTCAAGCCTTCACGTCCTTTGGAAAGAATGATGCCCAGAAAAGAGCACAATATTCCAGCTGGGGCTGTTTGATATAGGTTTCGCTGTCAAAGATGCTTCAGTTTTTCCTACTTCATCCTAGATGGCACACAGCGCCTGAACCTCCAGGTCTGTCCTCAAACTAAAGACTGGCTCGGGTACATAATTAAAACCCGACCTGACAACTGCCAACCCGAACCTGACCCGGGGCCCGAGTCCTTGAATGACCCGACCCAAAAACAGCAAACGTATTATTGAAACAGAAAAAAATCATAGATTAAAATGAAAACAATACTAAACAGTACAGTCTGGCCCGAGCCGACCCCAGCCCGAATGCCAGACGCAGAATACAGACCTGACCAGAACCCGACACATGCAGTCGGGTTTGGGTCGGGTAGCCAGGCTTTACCTTAAACTATCCTATAAACACATGAAAAGGACAGATGATGTGGGCCTCATAATGTGGAATGCTTCAAGGGCAAATTAACTAGAGAAGATTTTCATCTTTTAGTTACAGAAATGCTCATGGTACAATGTTAGACAGAAAACCTTATTCTAAAACAGAGCCTGGGAAAGTACTTTTCTTACAATCAGTCTTCAGTTCAACATCGGACTCCATCACTTAGATCAACATCAGCCACTGTTCACCACATCCAAGCAGTTCAATATGTCTTTGAATCACAGCTGTCAACATTAGCAATTGCCAATTTTCCCTTGAATGATAAACTCATGCCTTCAACCAGAAAGCAGACAGGAAACCACTTAGATCATTTCTGCTGATGCAAACTTTGATGATGTTAAAATGGAGCCAACACTCACTGTCAAAGGCACATATTTGAAGAACGACCACTTGTATGAAGTGTCAAGATACTGTTGGCATCCATGGAACTGTGCTAGAGTGAGACTTCAGAACAGGAAGAGAGAGAAGGAAAAGAACAGGCTGAAAACCACCTCCCTTCAATGAAGGTATCACAAGCCCTCTCACAAAATTATTGTTTTATTTTTGCCATTTTCATTTTTGGGATTTCCACTCCCCTTCCTAACCTTCTTCCATCATTTTCTGACTTCTCTGTTATCTCGATAGAATTTTATTCCAGATCATGGCAATTTTCAGTGATACTCTGGTGGAGGATTGAAATTATTTACAACCAATTATGTCCCAGCAATTTTAGGTTGTGATTACAGTGTAGTTGCCAAGTGAAGACTATTTGCAACAGAAGCAACTGAGAGCCAGTAGCACCAAAGTCATCTGCCTGGATCACCGTCTCGAGAAAGCTGCGCACATAGATGTTCAAACACACCTCCATTCCCTGCTGCTTATTTTCAAATCAGAGTCCACACTCAAAACATGGAAGTAAACTCTGCTTTGATTTATAAAGTATCCAAGAGATTTAACTGAACAATTTTTAAACTGAGCTTGATCCCACATTGACATTATGGGCAGTAATTTTACCCAAATTCAGATGAGACATTAAACGGAGGCTCCGTCTACCGTAAAAAAAAATCCCACGGCACTATTTTAAAGAAGAGCAGGGAGTTCTACCCGGTGTCCTAGCCAATATTTATCCCTCGATCTACATCACAAAAATACAGATTATCCGGTCATTATCATATTGCTGTTTGTGGGAGCTTGCTGTGCGCAAATTGGCTGCCGTATTTCCTACATCACAACAGTGACCGCACTTCAAAAGTATTTCGTTGCCTGTAAAACACTTTGAGACATCCTGAGGTCGGGAAAGGTGCTATAGAAATGCAAGTTCTTTCTTCCCTTCTCTGCTCCACATGTTAAATTCTGTCTACCCGATGAGATATAGGTTGGAGATCACATGGAATAATTTAAATAAAACTATAGCATTCTCCTGCTCAATGCACCTGCTTAAAAACAGCAACCACTACTTTAGCTGATTAGAGATTGTGGGATCTTACTCTACACAAAATGGCTGCCACATCTGCCTGTATAACAATACAACCATATGCAGACAAGTAATGCTTTGAAATGTTTCTAACAGGCGTGAGATGGTGCTACATAAACACATCGTTTTTTAATGTTACAGAAATAATTTATGCTCCTTTTGCTTTCAAGTACCAATTATTAAAAATAAACTTGCAGAGGACATGTTTCCACTTGTGGGGACATAAATATAAGACAGTCACTAATAAATCCAATAGGGAATTCAGGAAAACCTAATTTACCCAGAGAGCGGTGAGAATGTGGAACTCAATATCACATGGAGAAGTTGAGGTGAATAGTATAGATGCATTTAAGGGGAAGCTAGATAAGTACAAGAGGGAGAAAGACATCGAAGGGTATGCGGATTGGGTTGGAAGAAGAGGACTGGAGGAGGCTCCTGTGGGGAGCATAAGTGCCAGCATCAACCTTAGGCCGAGTGGTCTGTTTCTGTGCCACAAAACTCTATGTAAAGCTGCTCATTTGGATTTTTTTTTACAGAACCAACTTATTTGTTAGAAGTGGGTTATGAAGATCTGTGGTTGATTAGTTTTAAAATATAAGGGGTTCCTAACGCTTAAGCCCCAATTCTCTAACCCGAGGTGGTCAGAATTTCAGCATTTCCCCTATCATGCTTGCAAACCATTTGCCATTCAGTCTGTCTATGCCCTATTGCGGCACAGAATTTGCTCGGCAGACAGGCGTGCATCTGTACCCAGTCGATCAATATTAATTTGCAGCAGCAGCTGAAGAGAATAGAAAAAAAACATGTTGGCAGACCGGGCAGCAGCAGGAGCATTGGCAGGATCTGCCCTGACAAACTGCTTCAGACAGTTACATTAAACTCAGTGATGAGCCTCCGCATCAGTCACTTTAATTCATTCTCAACAAACAGGAAAAGATTATGAGTTTACACTAATCAAAGAGTGGATTAGGCAAACACATTCATTGGTTTAAAAAAAGATTACAGCCAGCAATTCCCCAAAGCTTTTGACAGGGAGATTGGTAACAGGAGACTGCAAAATGGATACATGAAATAATTTGACTTCACATCGTCTTTTGTCGATAGATAAGGCTGATTTGGTGGAACATTCAAGTCAGCTTGCCTCAGGGTTGACATTATGTTCATTGAGGGAAGTTCGGGGCCTGTTTTTCACTCTAGCCCTAGGATGCAGCACTGCAGATTTCTGCCTTGTGGGAAGTTTGGAAAGTTGAGATAAATCAAAATAACCTTGTAATTATTAATGGCATGAATGTTTCTGACAGGCACAGATCAAGGGTCCTGGCATTGTATTTCCTGATACCGTTTAAAGAGTTAACAACTGACAATAATTTAGGAGAATTTTACAGACATTGGAAAATTCTATGTGTGAAAACATTATTCGATTGTCACTAACATTTCTGTTGAACACACGATTACGAAAGTAAACATTTTTAATTATCTTCATTTAAATATCTATTATTCATAAAGATCCAGAGTTTGGCGGCAGATTCCAGGAGCTTTTTAAAAAAATTCATTCATGGGATGTGGGCGTCGCAGGCCAGGCCAGCATTTATTGCCCGTCCCTAATTGCCCTTGAACTGAGTGGCTTGCTAGGCCATTTCGAGGGCATGTAAGAGTCAACCACATTGCTGTGGGTCTGGAGCCACATGTAGGCCAGACCAGGTAAGGACAGCAGATTTCCTTCCCTAAAGGACATTAGTGAACCAGATGGGTTTTTACAACAATCGACAATGGTTTCATGGCCATCATTAGACTCGCTTTTAATTCCAGATTTATTAATTGAATTCAAATTCCACCTTCTGCTGTGGTGGGATTCGAACCCATGTCCCCAGAGCAATACCTGGGTCTCTGGGTTACTAGTCCAGTGACAATACCAGTATACCACCGCCTCCCCACACAACAACATCTTCCTTAGTGAGGATTCTACCTCATTGCATTCCGACTGCGGTCTGAGTTCACAGACTGACATCTCAAAACTCTTAAAGAAATAATGACCAATAACAAAAATAGCAACAGAGGAAGGTAAAATTAAAAGTTCTTGTTGTTGTGATATTGCTTTAACTGCTTGAGTATTAGTTAACATACTGGTGAATATGTTCTTTCTTTTTTTTTTCTTTTGGGCCTCCTTATCTCGAGAGACAATGGATACGCGCCTGGAGGTGGTCAGTGGTTTGTGAAGCAGCGCCTGGAGTGGCTATAAAGGCCAATTCTGGAGTGACAGGCTCTTCCACAGGTGCTGCAGAGAAATTTGTTTGTTGGGGCTGTTGCACAGTTGGCTCTCCCCTTGCGCCTCTGTCTTTTTTCCTGCCAACTACTAAGTCTCTTCGACTCGCCACAATTTAGCCCTGTCTTTATGGCTGCCCGCCAGCTCTGGCGAATGCTGGCAACTGACTCCCACGACTTGTGATCAATGTCACACGATTTCATGTCACGTTTGCAGACGTCTTTATAACGGAGACATGGACGGCCGGTGGGTCTGATACCAGTGGCGAGCTCGCTGTACAATGTGTCTTTGGGGATCCTGCCATCTTCCATGCGGCTCACATGGCCAAGCCATCTCAAGCGCCGCTGACTCAGTTGTGTGTATAAGCTGGGGGTGTTGGCCGCTTCAAGGACTTCTGTGTTGGAGATATAGTCCTGCCACCTGATGCCAAGTATTCTCCGAAGGCAGCGAAGATGGAATGAATTGAGACGTCGCTCTTGGCTGGCATACGTTGTCCAGGCCTCGCTGCCGTAGAGCAAGGTACTGAGGACACAGTAAATAGTATACATCATAACAGGAAGTGATGTAAGCCATCATGCGATATAGCAGTTGGAACAGTGTTGGTCAACAGTCAGCACGTGCATCTTAGAGCTCTCCTGTCAGGCTGTTACTTTGTAATGAAGAACCCTTCATTCAACTTGTCATTCAGCATCAGATTGTTTGGTCTGTTTGTATTGAGAAATCAGTAATACAACAAGCGTACCTTTGCGCTCTTCCCAAGGAGAACAGTGTGAATTAGTGAAAGGATTCGGGTGATGATTCATCGTCTGACAGGCCACCATGTGAATGCTACTTCGACGGCCGTAACTATCATTGCACCTGTCAATAGGCTTTTTAGTCCTATAGGGAGTGAGGGTCTTATAGACTCCCATAAACCTACACGATGAGGAGAAGGGGTCACCCACACCTACCAGACACAAGTATCCCGCTGGATGGCAACTGGAATGCCAAGCTGGAGCTCCAATCTCCACTCGCCAAAACCTGCTGGAGTGGAGCTTGAACCCGGGACCTTCTGTCTCAGAGGCAGGAGTGGTGTCAGTTTTTTACAAATTGGATTTATTCAATATTAAAAAATTTGCAACAGCGTGATCATTCTATTGTACCAAACAATTACCCTCCACCAATTTCCAACAACAGAAACAAAGTTATGACTGACACCAGTCCACCACGCTGCACAGCCAGTTCTTGATCACTTATTAGCATTAAAGTAAAGTGAATTTTGTCTCCTATTAGCTATATTAATCTATTGAGAAATGGGAACATTGAGACAAAGGCTGGTTCCATCCATGAGGTTGACGCCTGTGATATTGCTTTCAGAACTCTGTGGGTTAGGGGCGGAAAACACGACCATAGTCTCCACTGCACAAAGCACCTTCTTGTGACCGGCACAGTGAGGGAGACTGAAAGAGGAGGGAAAGTATTTAACGATAACCAATAAATTAGAAGGACTGTGGAGAAAGTACTGGAAGGACCTAATAAAGGATGAATAAAGTATTTGGGTGGTGCTAAACACATCATCTCACAATATCTTGCACAAATATATGTGAAATTTGGCTGAGGTGGTCATTTAACTGATTCCCTGCATGTGTTTGCTCAACCATGGACAGTCGTTCCACAGCAGTATCTGACTTCACAATCGATTACTTCAGGATTGTCCATTCCTCAGTGCAGACATCATCGAATATGAACTGAATGAGGGTCAACGACCCATTGACATCTCCAACAAGGCCTATCTCTACAATTTCAAGTCTTGTTTATAGCACATATCTGTGTCTGCACCCTACATCTGCCAATGAGAGGTGATCTCACTGAAACATGTAACATTCTTAAGGGACTTGACAGAGAGGATGTTTCCCCTTGGCTGGAGCATCTAGAACTGGGGGACATGGTCTCAGAATAAGGGGTCGGCCATTTGGGACTGAGATGAAAATAAATTTCTTCGCTCACAGGGTTGTGAATTTTAGCATTTTCTACCCCAGAGAACTGTGGATGCTCTGTTGATGAGTATATTCAAGACAGAGATTGATAAATTCTCAGAGACCAAGGGTATCAAGGGATATGGGGATAGTGTGGGAAAGGGGAGTTGAGGTAGAAGATGAGCTATGATCTTATTGAATGGCAGAGCAGGCTCAAGGGGCCGAATGGCCTACTCCTGCTCCTATCCTCCTCCGATCTTCCCTGTCTGCGTAAAAATCTCACAACCATCTGTTTCGACTGTTCAACAGGTCTGCTAAATTGACCATTCAAACCATTTTCTCCCATGGAAAAAGCTGTGGAATGTTTTATTACGTTAAAGGCTGTATGCAAATCCAAGCTAAAATAAAAGCAAAATGCCGCAGACGCTGGAAATCTGAAATAAAAACGGAATGTGCTGGAAATACTCAGCATCTGTGGTGAGAGAAACAGAGTTAACGCTTCAAATCTGCGATCTTTCATCAGAACTGGTCACACTCCTGAAAGGTTAACTCAGTTTCTCTCTCCACAGTTGCTGCCTGACCTGCTGAGTATTTCCAGCACTTTCTGTTTCTATTATTGGAAATCCAATCTGTTGTGTTCATTCTCATACCTTTCAAAGCATTACATATTTACAGTGCAGCAAATCAGTATTGGAGCAAATAACCACTTAGCTGTTAAATATTGACCAAGCACCAACAGATCAAAAAGAGGAAAAAGTACCAATGAAGCTGAATTGAGGAGCAGATAACTGGGCAACCAAAGCCCTCAGCTTTCTCTTCAATAGGACAAGTAAGGAAGAAGAAATAAAAGATTTACATTTCACAACCTCAGGATGTCCCAAAGTGCTTTGTAGCCAATGAAGTATTTTGGAAGTGTTGTCACTGTTGTCATGTAGGAAACGCGGCAGCCAATTTGCGCACAGCAAGCTCCCACAAAATTGATAATGACTACATCATCTGTTTTTTAATGATATTGAATGAGGGATAAGTATTGGCCTGGACACCGGGGATCTCCACCTGAGGGGGGAAGACAAGGCCTTGGGTTAATGTCTCATCCAAAAAGATGGCACCTTTGCCAGTGCGGCGCGCCCTCAGCACTGACCCTCCGACCGTGCGGCGCTCCCTCAGCACTGACCCTCCGAGAGTGCGGCGCTCCCTCAGCACTGACCCTCCGAGAGTGCGGCGCTCCCTCAGCACTGAAACTCTGAGAGTGCGGCGCTCCCTCAGCACTGACCCTCCGAGAGTGCGGCGCTCCCTCAGCACTGAAACTCTGAGAGTGCGGCGCTCCCTCAGCACTGACCCTCCGAGAGTGCGGCGCTCCCTCAGCACTGAAACTCTGAGAGTGCGGCGCTCCCTCAGCACTGACCCTCCGACAGTGTGGCGCTCCCTCAGCACTGACCCTCCGACAGTGCGGCGTGCCCCCAGCATTGACCCTCCGACAGTGCGACGCTCCCTCAGCACTGACCCTCCGACAGTGCGGCACTCCCTCAGCACTGACCCTCCGACAGTGCGGCACTCCCTCAGCACTGCAGTGGGAATATTGGGCTGGGGATTTGTGCTCAAGTCTCTGGAGTGGGACTTGAACTCACAACCTTCTGACTCAGAGACTGCTGCCAACTGAGCCACAGCTGACACACGACAGTGTTACAGAGATATCCGTTATACTGCTGCTTGCCCCATCTTGCAGTGGTCTACTCTGTAGAACTGCTGGTTGAACGCAACTGCAAGGGCAGGTATTTAGTATGAAGATTCTCCCATACATGTTATAATGTTCCACCACCTAGTAACCTTGTGAATAGGAGTTGTGGACTCTGGAATCGTGAGGCTATGAGGGAGGTGGCAGGTGGGTGAGGGGGGGAGTGGAAAATGCGGTTCGATGCTAAATGCCTTTTCACAGGTGGCACCAAGCAGCAGCTGACCATGGGACTCAGTGAACATTCAGGTAACAGTATCTCTCTTTATTACACTGAAGTATCAAGGTGCAAGTCAGTGGGTCAGTCATGATGGAATTGATTGGGAGTATCGCAGTATCTTGGAAGGAAGCCATCTCATTTGTGCCCGTTCGTTCAAAGGGCTGTCCAGTTAATTCCACTCCCAGGCTCTTTCCCTATTGCCCTGAAAATATATTTATATCTCATTGGTGGGGTGGCCGGTAAACCCAGAGGCCAATCATGTTTGGTAGAAGGCACTTGGATAGATCGGATTGGGAATGTTGCTTGTCAAAGGTGGGTCCCAGCTATATATGAGAGAGAGTTAAATTTAATCACACAGTTCCTGCCCTGAGAGAGTCTGATGTCTCAGAGGGTCACAAGACGCAAGTAGAAATGCTATCCCTCATCCTAATGAGGACCAAAATACTCAGAACTTCCTCCTATTTCGCAACACAAATGCCTGGTGATCCAGAGGCCCCTTTCAATCAGTCAATAGACAGCACAATGCGACAGTACATTAGAATACAAGACACAATATTTAGTCTAGTCTTTGGTCTCCTCCTGTTGTCGATCTGCACTTTGTGATCTCCATTATGTTCCTAAGCCTGGGTCTTATAAAGAAATCGAGGTACATTGGAGGAGGTCACTCACCCTTCAAACCTGTTCTCCCACTCAATGAGATTATGGCTGATCTGTATCCTCCCTCCATCCACCCCTCCTGGCACCATATCCCTTTCTACCCTTACTGAGCAAAAATCTATCAACCTCACATTTATTAATGATTGAGTTGGAATCAGCTGCTTTTTGTTGGGAGAGTTTTCCACACTTTTACCACCCTTTGCGTGAAGAACTATTTCCTAATTTCTCTGCTGAATGCCTGGCTGTGATTTTAAGGTTACGTCACCTTTCCCCCACCGGTAGAAAACATTTCTCTCTATCTACACTATCGATTCCTTTCAAAATCCTGTAAGCCTCAATCACTTCACTCCAGAACCTTCTATATTCCAGGGAGTACAAGCCCAGTTTATGTAATCTCTCTTTATAGACTGACCCTGAAGGATAAAAGTGAAGTCCTGGCAAATCTACACTGCACTCCTTCCAAAGGCCAATGTATCTTTCTAAGTTGCGATGGCCAGAACTTCTATTGTGCAATTCATGGTACAGAGAGAAGGAAATCCCAAAAGGGGAGAGAAGTACACGAAGCAGGTTATTTAGCCAGAATGGGATAGAGAAACGACAGTCCATTCTTTCAACTGGGTTGAGATCACGTCAGTAATGTCCTAAAATTAGAATAAACAAACAGTCATTCCATTCCTGCTAAGCTGCTTGCCTTACTTATTTTACCAGGGATCAATTTGGGATGATGCATTTATCAGGTACCAGCCATTCACAATCCCACACCAGTAGCAAGGAGTAATTACTGACTCCACTTAGATCTTAGGGATTGTGGTATCTACCAATCAACCTTAGCATTGTCTAAGTGAATAATGCAATCGCTGGTGTATAATTGTGTTAACACAAGCACACACTCAGTCCATGAAGAATATTTTATTGTCAGATAACAGGCTCTGTGTAGTCGATACGTTCAAGCACTTTCAATCAGTCCGACTGTAGTTATACTACAGCCTCTGCTCTGAGCCAGCGAGTTGTAGGCTGCGAAGTGTGGCCAGCTGAACTTTGTTACATGGCAGATCATCCCTGGTCTGGTCAGAGTCAGAGTTGTCTGATCCCCTGGTTGCGATCACACTGAAGATCAGTGTTGGCTAAGGGGAAGTCTGTCGTAGAGCTTCTGGTAGAACATGGCACAGGATATCCCAGCAAGTTTGAACTCTGCCTTCCTACTTGGTGGATGTTGGTCAGAGGCACGTTAACACACAGGCCTGGGGGGGGGTTCCCCAGAGTAGGACGGAGCCAGAAACTCCTCCTGGAGCCCTTGTCCCCATCCTCCCCTTCCTCCTACTACCATTGACAGCAGCAGCCCGAGCAATGGAGTGGGAGGGCAAGAGCCTTTTCAGCTAATCCATTGTGTGAGCGACTTGAGGGGGAAGTGGGGCAGCCCAGATCTCACCACCCACACCGTGCCCAGTAATTTTTCTATTATCCCTGGCCTTAAATGAAGGGCCAAGTCTGCCATCTCAGTTGAAGACAATAGAGAACAAGATAAATCTAGACATAGTGATTGAATGAAGTCACGCCCAGGTTTCAAAGACTTATTGGCTGTTGGACAAGGGGTAGGTTGAGGAAATTGAAGAGCTGCAGTTTTGAGAAGCTATGAATGAATGAGTGAATATGAGGGATGCCACGCTGAGAAAGAGGATTGTGTAGAACAGTATATTTGTAGCTCAAGAGGAAAAGTGAAGAGTAGCACTGACCATAGTGGTATCAATAAAAAAAACAGGAAGAAAGATAGAGAGGGAGACTGAAGCCTCGAGGCAAGCGAGGAATTACCCTATCAAATGATAAGCTTTGTCTTGCATTGTGTCCAGGAAGGAAAAACAAAATAGCATTTGTATTTTCTATTTCGAAGTGAACTGACTGCTATATAGATGAGTGCACAAGTGTTAGAAAAAGGTTCCTCAAGTATGGGAGCAATATTCAAGTCTTGTGGACTTGCACTTTATATAAAAACAGGAGTACACAGTTTGTTTGTTCAAGCTGCAAAGGAGAAAGTGAGTTGTGCTCTTCAACTGAGTTGTAACCTACGGCAGGACACAGCCTCACTCTACATAGGAACAGGAAGAGGCCATTCAGCCTCTCGGCCTTATTCTGTCATTCAGTTTGATCTGTACTGGAAAACCATTTCCTCACTGGCATTTCCTTCACGATTAGATGTCCACCAAAGCTACTAAGTATCATCACCTCATTCCATGACAATATGAAAGGTACAATTCAGCATAGCAGCGCCTCATCAGACCCCTTTCCTATCCTGAGTAGTGTGAAACAGGGCTGTGTTCTCACACCTACACTGTTTGGGATCTTCTTCTCCCTGCTGCTCTCACATGGGCTCAAGTCTTCAGAAGAAGGAATTTTCCTCCACACAAGATCAGATGACAGGTTGTTCAACCTTGCCCATCTAAGAGTGAAGTACGGAAAGTCCTCATCAGGGAACTCCTTTTTGCTGACGATGCTGCATTAACATCCCACACTGAAGAGTGTCTGCAGAGACTCATCAACAGGATTGCGGTTGCCTGCAACTAATTTGGCCTAACCATCAGCCTCAAGAAAACGAACATCATGGGTCAGGATGTCACAAATGCTCCATCCATCAATATCGGTGAACACGCTCTGGAAGTGGTTCAAGAGTTCACCGACCTAGGCTCAACTATCACCAGTAATCTGTCTCTCGATGCAGAAATCAACAAGCGCATGGGAAAGGCTTCCACTGCTATGTCCAGACTGGCCAAGAGGGTGTGGAAAAATGGCGCACTGACACGGAACACAAAAGTCCGAGTGTTTCAAGCCTGTGTCCTCAGTACCTTGCTCTACGGCAGCGAGGCCTGAACAACGTATGTCAGCCAAGAGCGATGTTTCAATTCATTCCATCTTCACTGCCTCCGGAGAATCCTTGGCATCAGGTGGCAGTACCGTATCTCCAACACAGAAGTCCTCGAGGCGGCCAACATCCCCAGCTTATACACACTACTGAGTCAGCGGCGCTTGAGATGGCTTGGCCATGTGAGCCGCATGGAAGATGGCAGGATCCCCAAGGACACATTGTACAGCGAGTTCATCACTGGTATCAGACCCACCGGCCATCCATGTCTCCGCTTTAAAGACGTCTGCAAACGTGACATGAAGTCCTGTGACATTGATCACAAGTCATGGGAGTCAGTTGCCAGTGATCGCCAGAGCGGGCAGGCAGCCATAAAGGCGGGGCTAAAGAGTGGCGAGTCGAAGAGACTTAGCAGTTGGCAGAAAAAAGACAGAAGTGCAAGGGGAGAGCCAACTGTGTAACAGCCTCGACAACCAATTTTATCTGCAGCAGTTGTGGAAGAGTCTGTCACTCTAGAATTGGCCTTTATAGTCACTCCAGGTGCTGCTCCACAAACCACTGACCACCTCTAGGCGCTTACCCATTGTCTCTCGAGACAAGGAGGCCAAAGAAGAAGAAGAAGAAGAAAGTCATCACCATCTTGGTCTGGGAGAGAGAAGCAAGGCTGATGGAGCCGGATAACAATAATTGTAACTGACAATATGTGTTACATCATAAGGGAGACTCTGACGATCGACATAAAGAAGTCAGCAGTCCTAGAGACTGGAAATGTGAAAGTCACTTGGGTTGAGAAAGGTACAGAGCTGGCTGACAGACTCTGTTTTAACCGATCGGGGTGGGTTGGAATTAACCTCCGTGACTAACACTCGTTCAAAAAAAAAGTCACAAAAAAATTTACGTTGATCGCAGAAGTTGACTGCCATGAATTGATGGCCTAAACTTTTTTCATCAGCTAAACGTACACCCAGTGAAGAACTAGGTTTAGGACACTTAGAGTAAGGCTTTTAAATATCAAAGGCTTAGTGGTATATATGCGCTTTGAAAACATCAAAAGGTCACCTCTCCAATTAAAGACCTTGGGAATCTTCAAAGGTTTAGTGTATAAAAACATGTTAATCTGAGCGAGATAGGCTTTCATCTCTATTTTCATAGTTTACAATGATTTAAAAAAAATGTTGATCCCAACTGCTGTGATTAAATGAAGAAACAGACAAAGGACTGCAGACTTTCTGAGAAGATTCTATTTGTCACAATAAAAGACCCCCAGTCATTGGAGACGACTGACCGGTGTGGGGCACAACTAATAACAGCTTGTATTTATATAGAGACTTTAAAGTAGTAAAATGTCCCAAGGAACTGCAAAGGAGTGGATATCAAACAAAATGTGACACTGAGCCACATAAGGAGATGTTAGGGCAGATGACCCAAAGCTTGGTCAAAGAGGGAGGTTTTAAGGACTGTCTTAAAGGAAGAGAGAGAGGGAGAGGGGTGGAGAGGAGAGGCAGAGAGATTTAGGGAGGTAATTCCAGAGTTTAGGGCCCAGGCAGCTGAAGGCACGGCTGTCGCCAATGGCGGGACACAGAAGGGTTGCAGGCTTGACGAAGGCACAGAGAAAGGGAGGGGTGAGGCCGTGGAGGGATTTGAAAATAAGGACATGCATTTTAAAATCTAGGCATTGCCAGTGTAGGTGAACTGGACTTGGTGTGAGCTAGGAAATGGGCAGCAAAGTTTCGGATGAGTTCAAGATTATGGAGGGTGGAACAACTCTACCCCCTGACTACCAGTTTTCACCAGCTTGTCAAACACAAAAATAAGAGTTTACCGAGAGCTCTGCACACTGATTGCCCACTTCAGCTGTAATTGCAGTCTGACGACCCAGCACACAGGTCTTTGAATAGAACATCAATCAGCAGGGGTCACACTGCACGTGGCTCCTGTCTGGCTGATTGCGACCCTAAAGACAAAGTTCCAGGGATTGCCACAAGACTTCCAAACAAATGGTCAGGAAGGGACTCGGGAGGTGGCGGTGGTGGTGGCAGGGGGGTATAGCAGGTGTAGTGGTCAGGAAGCTGTGTGATATGAAGACAATCCCATCATCCAATCCTTCAACCGTGACATGGAGGGGGAAATTATTAGCATTGCCTTGAGTCGTGGGAAGGGGGAGGGGGGGTTAGTGGGAACAAACCTCACTCTGGCCTCTTAGCTGCTCTTCCCATCACACTCACTCGTTGCAGAGAAGTTCAATATTTACGAGACAAATATATCGCTTGGCTGATTTCAAAGGAAAATTCTCCACATTTACTGTAGGTATAATTGACATTCTGAAGCTCGATCAGGACCACACTGAGTAAACCACATTTGGAAAACAAACTCAATAAAAACAGTCAGACTGCAATATGTCAGAGACGCTGTTAGACCTGAGCGAGAGAGACAGCGTAAAATTGGTACCTAGTGTTTGGCTCATTTTCTTTTTTGCAGTTCCATACATGGGCTTTCAAAAGCTTCAAAGTTCATTCTTAAAGGAAAAATATTTTAGTGCATTGTATTCTCCCTGAACTCTCCTCCTCCTTTTTGATGTAGTCTTGAAGCAAATGCTGAGCAATCAAGTGAATGTTACTGGGGAGTACAAAGACTGGTCACTAACCAATACACAATTGCCATCTTAAGATTTGAGAAAGCACTTTCCGTATCCCTGCGTTAGCCTTTGTCTCAAGGCGGCTGGAATACAAAGGGGTGGAAGTTATGCTACAGTTGCATAAAGCTCTGGTTAGACTGCATCTGGAGTACTGTGTTCAGTTCTGGGCACTGCACCTCAGTAAAAGGAAATATTGACCTTGTAGAGGGTACAGCACAGATTCACCAGAATTATACTGGGGCTAAAAGGATTAAATTGGGAACATGGCATTGACTAGGCTTGTATTCACTTGAGTATAGGAGATTACTGGGTCCTCAAATTGAGATGTTTAAGATGATGAAAAGAGTCGATAGGGTGGAAAGAGAGAGAGAGAAACTATTTTCTCTGGTAGGAGGAGTCTAGAACAAAGGGGTATAACCTTAAAATTAGAGCTGAGCCATTCAAGGGTGATGTCAGGAAGCAGTTCTTCGCACAAAGGGTAGGAGAAATCTGGAACTCTCTCTCCCAAAAAAACTGAGGCTAGGGTGGGGACGCGCGGGTCAACTGAATATTTCAAAACTGAGATTGATAGATTTTTTATTAGGCAAGGGTACAAAGGGTTATGGTACCAAGGTGGGTAGATGGAGTTATCCAGATCAGCCATGATTGAATTGAATGGCAGAACAGACTCGAGGGGCTGAATGGGCTCCTCCTGTTCCTACGCTCTTAGATGCTGAGTGACTCAGCTCGTGTCACAGGGCAGGCAAAAAGGGCAGTAATCTGCTGCCAAAATGTTCAACATTTGCCATTTCACTCACTTTGCAGCCAAACATAAAGGAAGAGGCACAATGGCATTTATCATCAATAAAGAACATCCACCCTAAAAAGCAGATGAGCAGCTTTGAATCCAATTGTACATCTTGTGTCGGATGAATTTGGGAAGAAAAATTATTGAAGGTGCGGAAACCAGCCAACATGAGCAAAAGATGCTGTTTCCGGCGAGAAGCACTTTCCATTAAGTTCAGAGTAAAGTTAATAGATCATATTTAACGGTTTAAACGTTTATTTCAAACAGTGCCGATTTAAAATAAAATATTAAAGTGCTTCAGAGAAGGCCCTTTACAAGTGTATAACAGGTATTCTTCAGAAGGAATTTCATCTGAATGAGAAAATAAGTCAGCCCTGAGGCTGCTTCCTCTTATTGTCTGTTCAACATTGCATGCTGTGATCTGTTAGTAAATCAGTACGACACTGAGTCTAAAAATAGACAAGGGATTGAAGCAGCTTTGAATTGAATTCTGAGACTCCAGTTTGTACATTGTCAAACTGCACCCCTCAGGAATATGCCTAAGCATTTTTAGTGCAGTGAGAAATGCATAGCTAAACATGGCGGCCGTTTCTGTGCACAGCAAGATCCCACAAACAGGCATCAAGCGGAAGCCCACTTCTTCTGATTTTGGTGGCTTTAAGGCACAAAGGATGGTCAGGAAATTTGGGGAATTTCTTCCTCCTCTTAGTGGTGCCCTGAGATAGAAAACGCCCCGAATGACCAGGACAGGTAGATTGAGCCTTGATTTAACCTGTCACCCAGACAGTGGCACCTCTAACAATCCAGGAGCCCCTCAGTACTGACAGCGCTTGGATTATCCACTTAGCATACAATTAATTACTTTGAAGTGCTTCAAGACGTCAAGGAGACAAATCAAAAGCAGGAACTTGCATTCACATCGCACCTTTCACAACCTCAGAACATCCCAAGTGTCACAGCCAATGAAGTACTTTTGAAGCGTAGTCACTGTTGTAATGTAGGAAACGCAACAGCCAATTTGCGCACAGCAAGATCCCACAAACAGCAATGTGATAATGACCAGATAATCTGTTTCTGTGGTGTTGATTGAGGGAGAAACATTGGCCAGGACACTGGCAAGAACTCCCCTGCTCTTCTTTGAAATAATGCCATGGGATCTTTTACATCCACCCGAGCAAGCAGATGGGTCCTCAGTTTAACATCTCATCCAAAAGACAGCATCTCTGACAGTGCAGCACTCCCTCAGTACTACACTGGAGTGTCAGCCTTGATTTTTGTGCTCAAGTCCTGCAGTGGGACTTGAACCACATAACTCAGAGGCCAAAGTGCTACCAACTGAGCCATAGCTAACACCGCTATAATCTGGGAAAACATGAAGGCAATTTGCACACAGCAAGCTCCCACAAACAGCACTGAGATTAATAACTAGATAAGACGAAGCAAGGTAATAGGGAGACAGGAAAAGGAGGGTCAGGGCTAGATGAAGTAGGATGGGAGTTGGTTCATGTGGAGCATAAACACTGGCATAGAATGAGCCAAATGCCCTCTATCTGTGTTGTTAATTTTATTTAATTCAATGTAATAATTTGTTTCAGTGATGTTGGTTGAGGAATAAATGCTGGCCAGTTGACGGATAACTGTTGCACCCAGATTCTGCAGACATCTCTTCACTGCAATGCTCAGTGAACATTCTGAGAGGCAGGAAACTAGGAACGCCTTTCCCGACGGCCTTGATTTGGAACATTTGCCACATACTTATCACAGGCACAGATACACTTGCGTGTACTTGGAAGCCCCAGGAAACCCCATGTATGGACAGGAGGGACGGAGACCTAACCTAACAGGTCTCCCTCCCTTCAAACTGTTCAATGTATCTCGCCACTCCCCATATCTAACTCCTCCAGCCCTACAATCGTCTGCAATCTCTGCACTCCTCCAATTCTGGACTCCATGGCGCATCCCCAATTTCAATCACTCCACTATTGGGGGCCGTGCCTTCAGCTGCCTAGGAATTCCCTCCTTAAACCTCTCCGCCTCTCTACCTTGCTCTCCTTTAAGACACTCCTTGAAGCCTACTTCTTTGACCAAGCTTTTGGCCACCTGTCCTCATATCTCCTCAATGGATCATTGTCAACTTTTGTCCAATTACTCTGTGAAGTACCTTGGGATGTTTTACTACGTTAAAGGTGCTATATAAATGCACGTAATTCTTGTGCCTGGCAGTGGAATGGCAATTGTTTAGTTGCAGAGAGAGCACTAAAATTACACTGTCGGCCAGGAAAACCAGAATACAGACAGGCAGACACAAATAGGACGTAAGACAGAGGTAGACAAAGGTCGAGACAAAGGATAAGAAGCTTGGAAGACAAGCAGCCCTATTTTAATTAGTGTCCACAGAAAAATGTTACAAGCAATCAAATTGTGAAGAACTAAAAAGCTTGGATCTTGAAATGGTTCCGGTGTGTTGGACAACTCCTGTGATAAATTAGCCTCAATACAGAGTTAGATCAGGGCGACATTCCCAGAGTCACTGACATTTCACAGAATGGATAAGATTCCCACTGTTTCGACTTTAATGCTGCTATCATGCCCACAGTGTTCCGGGGAATGCAGGAAGCATTTTGCTTCCCTTGGATCATTTGTCTTGAATCTGGGGGAAAACGGTATGAGCTAATCCATCACTGACATCACAGCTTCTCTTCAGATCTTTACAAAGTTCAGCGCTGTCCTGGTTAAAAGTCACCGATGTTTTACACATATTTAAATCTCAGCAGTGGAAGACAAGATTACCATGTGCACATCACGCTGCAGGATTAATCGGCGGCTGCTCTCTACATATCCCGTCAAGTCAAAATGATAAATTACTGACTTTAAATTTTACAGTCGCCTACCAGAAATGAGGGGACTAAACTGGACAGCCCACAAAAATGGGCATGGTGATTACAATGAGCAATTAGCCCCTTCAATTTAATGCACATTTGTTCATTTGAACGATTGCTGCATGCAGGCTGGACCAACTGCGCTATTGATTGACTGGATGCACCAGCGGGGAGCCTATATTGCACGTGGCTGGCACCAATTAAAGCTAGCCAGCAGCTCTTAAAAGTGAGGTGCATTGTGGCTGAATCAGACATTGGCAATCGTGCACAAAGTGAATCTGACCTGGCAGACTGAAACAACATGGGAAAGACCGGGCTCTTTTCGATTGCTGCGGATTTCAAGCGACGGACGTCTTCTGCCTGCAGGATTTCCCCAGCAGTGGATACTTCGACGTGACGTTCCGGAACGTGGCGGGATGCATCAAGTTCCTGAAGGTGTTCAAGGAGAAAGGGGACCGGGCGCCACTGTCGATCCTCACAGCGGAGCCGCTCTTCACGCTTCCGTCACAACGGGACCGGGTGGTGACGATTCACCTCTACAACCCCCATGTTCCGGTGGTGGATGTACTCACCTTTCTCGCCAGGTACGTCGAGGTGGCCGGCAGCAGCACTGATGTCAAGGACCCCTTTGGGATCTGGACCAGCAAGCGGCAGGTCAAGGTGACCTTGAAGGTAGATCCCAGTGGAGCCATCATCCACCCTCCCTCCAGCTTCGCTATCGGGGGAAGTCGAGGCTTCTTGGTCTACGCTGGGCAGCCCAGAGTTTGTCGCACCTGTGGCAAATCTGGTCACATGGCAGCCAACTGCAGCACGGTTGTTTGCAAGAACTGCAAGGAGGAAGGCCATCAGACCAAGGACTGTAAGCAGACTAAGTGTTGCAACTTGTGCGGTGCGGCAGGCCATCTCTACAAGACCTGTCCCAAACGTTGTCAAAGCTATGCTCAGGCGGCAAGGTCCAAGGAATGGCCGGGCGAAGGTTCGACGAAGGCGTCCGCTGTTCGAAAGGAGACCAGCAACCTTCTCCGCAGTGAGGAACTTCAACCTGAGAAGGAAGGGGAGGCGGCTGAAACCAACGACCCAGCACCTACCCAGCGCCCGGAAACCCCTCCCCCACAGACAGAATCAATGGAGGAGGAGGCAGCAGATGGACAAACAGGTCAGTGGCAAGTGGTCCAGAGGAGAACCACAAAGAAAAAACATCCCAAAGCCACCACCCAAACCAGTGGCAAGAGGAGGCTCTCTTCTGAATCAGACTGCAACAACTCCTCTTCAGTGGACGGGGAAATGCTGGAACGACAGCCCCTTCAAAAGAGGCGGCAGAACTCCGAGATGGATGATAAAGCATCCCAGCCCCCGGGCACTGGAAGCTGTGATGGGCCCAGCGTGCCCCAACCCCAATGCCCCACACGTAACGACGTGGCCAACGCATCTCAGCTCCAGGACACCGGGAGCAAAGACACGTCTGGCGCACCTGAGCTCCGGGAGACCGGGAGCTGTGATGTTTTCGAGGAGGAACAGATGGAAGCAGCTGAGGACAACCCAATCCTCTCTGCCTACAAGACCCCCCCGATGTCACCCGAGCGGCACAAACCCTGCATGAAAAATCAGGAGGGGTTTCTGAGCCCAACCAACGTGAAACTGCTTGCGCATACGATGGGTATGCAGGAACATCCCGAAGGGGAAGGACTGGGACTAGCGAGGACAAATGGTATGGGAAGCAACAACTAATTTTTAGTAAAAAATGGGTGTAAGAATTGCTTCCATTAATGTGCGTAGCATTAAATCGACTACGCGATGTGTTTCAACCTTGGATTACCTTGCCAAGGTCAAAGCTGACCTACTGTTTCTGCAGGAGTGTGGAATACCACACCTCAGCACCTACAGGCAGTGGTCGCGATGGTGGTCCCACGGGCCATCGATCTGGTCGGGGGGTAATGACTGCCGTTCCTCCGGCCTGGGTATTCTGCTGCGGGGAGGTAACTTCACCATCTCCGAAGTTAAGGAGGTGGTGGGCGGCCGCCTCCTCGTAGCAGACGTGATGTACAACAACGCTCCGCTCCGGTTGATCAACGTGTACGCCCCGGTACAACGCAGCGAGCGGCTGACCGTCTTCCAGCAGCTCCCACTGCTGCTGGCGACGTCCAGGCCGGTCATCCTAGGCGGTGACTTCAACTGCATCATCGATGCGGCTGGACGATCCGGCAGTGACGACAGCAAACTGGACGGTACGTCCAGATTCCTAAGAGAAACAGTTAAGGATGCCAAACTGCACGACGTCTTCAGCAAACCTGCAGACGGAGCGCAGCGCAGATACACATGGTCAAGATCGGACGGGTCTGCCCGTTCCAGGATTGACTTCCTGTTTGTGTCCCGTGCTGTCACGGTCGGATCCACCGACGTCAAGCCGGTGTTCTTCTCCGACCACTGCCTCTTACTGGCCGACTGTCACTTACAGGACGACCAGCGGGTTGGCAGAGGGACGTGGAAGCTCAATGCGACACTGCTGACTCCAGAGAACGTTGAGGAACTCAAAAGGGATTACAAAGGTTGGAGGACCGTGAAACCCCTCTTTGAGTCTCCAGTTCACTGGTGGGAAGCGATTAAGGAGAACATCAAGAGGTTCTTCATCCACAAAGGTGTTCAGAAGGCGAGAGAGAGACAGAGGGAACTGTCCCGACTCCAGAAAATTATGCAAAATCTACTCCGGTTGCAGTCAATGGGGGTCGAGGTCAAGGAGGACCTCCAAGAGGTGAAGAGCCAGCAGGCCTCGCTCTTTGCCAAGGAGGCCTCCAAGATCATCTTCCGGTCCAGAGTCCGCTCCATCGAGCAGGATGAGACGTGCTCGCGTTACTTCTTCCAAAAGGTACACAGAGAGAGCTCTGTTATCAGCAGCCTGAAGGAAGAAGATGGCTCGGTAACGTCTTCGCAGTCCGACATACTAAGGATCAGCAAATCCTTTTATGCTGGGCTGTATGACGCGAAGCCCACAGACAGCAGAGCCTCCCAGTCCTTCCTGTCATCTATCACAGAGGTCCTAGATGACAGCAGGAGGGAGGGACTGGACAAGCCGCTAACTCTGGACGAGCTGACAAAGGCCGTCGAGTCTTTCGAGGCGAGTAAAACTCCCGGGAGCGACGGCTTACCGGTCGAGTTGTACTCAGCCCTGTGGGACTGGGTCGGCCCGGACCTGCTGGAAGTATACGAGAGTATGCTCCTGGCCGGTAGCATGTCAGAATCCATGAGAAAAGGCATCATCACCCTCATTTACAAGCAGAAGGGGGAGAGGGTAGAAATCAGAAATTGGCGGCCCATCTCACTGCTTAATGTTGATTACAAGATTCTGTCCAAAGTCATAGCCAGTCGAGTCAAGTCTGCTCTGGAGCTGGTGATTCACCCCGATCAGACCTGTACTGTACCCGGCAGGAAGATCTCTGATAGCCTCGCGCTACTCAGGGATACGATCGCCTACGTACGGGACAGGAGGGTGGACACCTGCCTCATCAGCCTGGACCAGGAGAAGGCTTTTGACAGGATATCGCACACCTACATGATGGACGTGCTTTCCAAAATGGGGTTTGGGGAGGGAATCTGCAATTGGATCCAACTGCTCTACACAAACATCAGTAGCGCAGTGTCAATCAACGGGTGGGAATCTGAAAGTTTCCCGATCAAATCTGGAGTCAGACAGGGCTGTCCTCTGTCCCCGGTCTTGTTTGTTTGCTGTATTGAACCCTTTGCTGAGTCTATTAGGAAGGATGCGAGCATAAGAGGGGTGACAATCCCAGGCAGCGGAGGCACTCAGGTCAAAACCTCCCTGTACATGGATGACGTCGCCGTCTTCTGCTCGGATCCGCTGTCCGTGCGCAGACTGATGAGCATCTGCGACCAGTTCGAACTGGCCTCGGGAGCCAAAGTTAACCACGGCAAGAGCGAGGCCATGTTCTTTGGGAACTGGGCTGACCGATCCTTTGTCCCCTTCACCGTCAGGTCAGATTACCTGAAGGTGCTGGGGATATGGTTCGGAAGGGCCGGGGCGTGCACCAAAACATGGGAGGAGCGAGTAGCCAAGGTACGACAAAAGTTGGGCATGTGGGGGCAGCGATCTCTCTCCATTGTGGGTAAGAACCTGGTCATCAGGTGTGAGGCGCTCACGTTGTTGCTCTACGTGGCGCAGGTCTGGCCCATACCCCACTCCTGCGCCGTGGCAGTCACCCGAGCCATTTTCCGCTTCGTCTGGGGATCTAAAATGGACCGGGTCCGGAGGGACACGATGTTCAAATCTCTGGACATGGGCGGGAAAAATGTACCCAACGTGGCCCTCATCCTGATGACCACCTTCGTGTGCGGCTGCATCAAGCTATGTGTAGATCCCCAGTACGCAAACTCCAAGTGTCACTACGTGCTGAGGTTCTATCTGTCCCCGGTGTTGCGAAGGATGGGCCTGGTCACATTGCCGCGGAACGCTCCGTGCAGTTGGGACGTGCCGTACCACCTATCCTTCGTGGAGCAGTTTCTGCGGAAAAACACCTTTGACCACCGGTCCATCAGGCAGTGGTCTGCACGGAATGTCCTCAAGGCCCTACGGGAAAAGGAAACGGTGGATCCTGTCGGATGGTTCCCCGAGCAGACCGTCAAAGTCATTTGGCGGAATGCCTCATCACCAGAACTTTCAAACAAGCACCAAGACGTAGCTTGGCTGGTGGTGAGAAGGGCCCTCCCCGTCAGATCCTTCATGCACACCCGAAGTCTCGCCCCCTCCGCACAGTGCCCCCGCGTTGGCTGTGGTGGGGAAGAGACGGTCGCCCACCTCCTCCTGGAATGTGCCTTTGCAAAGCAGGTGTGGAAAGAGATGCAGTGGTTTTTGTCAAGGTTCATCCCAAGCAGCTCTGTAACACAGGAGTCTGTGCTCTACGGGCTGTTCCCAGGGACGCACACCGAGACAAACATCAACTGCTGCTGGAGGACTATCAATTCGGTGAAAGACGCCCTTTGGTCTGCCCGAAACTTGCTGGTCTTCCAGCGCAAAGAGTTGTCCACCACCGAATGTTGCAGACTGGCACATTCCAAGGTCCAGGACTACGTGCTGAGGGACGCACTAAAGCTTGGGGCAGCCGCAGCAAAGGCTCAATGGGGAAAGACCACAGTGTAAGGTTCCCCCACCAAGCTAGACTGAGGGGCTGGATCCATGGGAAACCCCTCGAACTGTATCGTTAATATTCTGAATTGCTGTAAATGTAAAACTGTAATTGACATGACAATTGAGAAACGGAAGGGTTGGGAAGAAACTCATGACAGTATTGAAGGAAACTGATCTCCCTTGCAATGTTTGTATTTTTTGGTGCTGTTTGGAAACTGTTTGGCAATGTAATTTTTACAGATTTTTATGAATAAAGTATATTTTGGAAATAAAAAAAAAAAAAAAAGACCGGGCTCTAAGGTTTTCTGATGCTGCACTGGAGGCCTTGAAGGTGGTGGTGTTAAGTAGGAGACATGTCCCGTATCCACAGGAGTTCAGGGCACCTCCAGACACACGCTCAAAAGGCAGAGGAGGTCAATACCAGGAGTCAAGCCCGAGGACCTGGATGCAGTGCTGCCAGAAGTTCAATGACTTCACATGAATGATCAAGGTCAGTGAGTCTTTAAATGCTATATCCTACCAAACTGCACCACGCACCATGACCCCTCACGCACTGTGTCTATCAGGATGCTTACCCTCACATTCAAATGCTTCACCTCACCCTCACACACTGAGCACAGCTGCAAGCATCTCACACACACACATGTAGCTATTCAACCATGACAGCCACATGACTCAAACATACTGCATGAGGCCGACACTCACTGACACAATTCCCTGTCTCTTGCAAGACAAGGTTGCACACAACCAGAGGCAGCAGGAGCTAACTGAAGGGAGACAGGGACACCTGCGTATCCTCACTACAATGGAGGAGACGTACTGGCCATTACTGGGACGGCCATTGCTGAGGGCCGTGGCCAGGGGCGGGGCTGAAACCATCAAAGATGACGGTATCCTCATACCCAATCCTCTTCATTATCCTCCCCCCTCATCTCACTCACTCTTCTGATTTACAACCAGCAGTTGGTTTAAGCATGCACCTCCTACTTTCCCCCCTCTCCCCTCACCACAAACTTATCCTTCTGCCTTTTTCCTTTTGGATACCTGAAAGGTGTGACTTGGCCAGGCAGTGGAGGAACAGCGAGAGAGCGACGATGAAGAACAATGCCCCGACTCGATTTCACACCCGCAGCCACCAGCTCAGAGACTGTTGCTGCGTGTATCTTAGAAGCTAGATTAGAGGTGGGATTTGCACGCGGTGAGACACTGGGCACTGCAGGACTGCAGCCAGGGCACGGGGGGCAAGAATAGTGCTGGTGTCAGCTCACCAAAGGGCGAGGTTGCATACAGGTTCCACTGCAGAGGACTCAGCTCAGCACTTTGATGAGCAGGCTATAGAAGGGGGCTGATAGGTATGCACAGCAAAAATGCTTGCTACATTGGGCAACCTACAGTCAATGTCAAGGAGCATGGAGGAGTTCAGCACCAAATTGGCACAGGGCTTTGTGCTGAGCTTGTACCCCATCCTTTCCAGTATGGAAGAGGTGGCTTGAGCACTTGTGGAACCAACCACAATGTCAGCATCTGGTGGCTGATGTCACAGCTCCCAATGTCTGACTGCTGCGATGCAAGTTCAGAAAGAAGAACAGTGTGCAAAGGAGCTTGCAGGGTGACACAGCAGTTCACCAATCTGTGTTCAACAGATTACTGAGGTGCTGCTCCGTGGGAGTGACAGTGGCTCTGCAGTTCATGAACCCGTGGTCCTCTCTCAGGGAAGCAACATTCATTCTTCCACTAAAATAAAAGCAAAATACTGCGGATGCTGGAAATCTGAAACAAAAACAAGAAATGCTGGAATCACTCAGCAGGTCTGGCAGCATCTGTGGAAAGAGAAGCAGAGTTAACGTTACGGGTCAGTGGCCCTTCTTTGGAACGTTAACTCTGCTTCTCTTTCCACAGATGCTGCCAGACCTGCTGAGTGATTCCAGCATTTCTTGTTTTTGATTCATTCTTCCACACCTGGCAATCTACCAGCGCCCTTGCTGTTGCCCGTCAGCCAGCCAGCCCAGACAGCTGCCTCCCGTGCAGTCGGAAGCCGAACCTTCTTGGCCCAGAGCTGCTCGAGGGCATCCTCCAATGCCATCTCCAGTCTCTCACCAAGCTTTCCACCAGCCATGCTGCAGCCACTGGAGTGGTACTGTTTAGAAACACTGGGACAGGCAAAGGCAAATGTAAAAAAGGCACTAAGGGAATACATGAGGTTATTTACTTGATTCATGGATGCAATATGACATGGTTTCATTTGGAAAATTGGTTTGGGATTTTTTTTTGCGGTGGCTTTTATTGATGCATTGTGGCCAAGCAGACGCTGTGGTGGTCAGGAAAAGAGGGGAGGCAAGGCGTGGGCCTGTTGGTGAATGGGGAATTGGGGTTGCTGCTACTGGTATTGTACTTGGATGAGTTCCTCACAGACAGCCTGGGCAGAAAGGGACTGTCCAGGTGGCCTCCTCCCTTCCTTTTCCTCTTCCCCCTCATGCTCCTGACTGCATATCTGGCAGCAAGGGCTGTCCTGCAAGACAGCGAGGTTGTGCAGCGTGCACCACAAATCTTGATACTTGCTCTGCTGAGTACTGCAAGACGCCTCCAGAGCTGTTCACACAGTGAAACCATCACTTCAGCCTGCCAATGGCCTGCTCTATCACATTCTGTGAGGCAGCATAGCTTTCTTTGTATGTATATTGCACACGTCTGTGGCAGTTGCCCACCAGAGTCAGCCATGTCGTCAATGGAGAGCCCTCGTCACCCAGTAGCAACCCTCTGGTTTCCCGTGGTGACTCAAAAGCAGCTGGCACAGTGGACACCACAGAATGAAAGCATCATGACTGCTGCCAGGATACCAGCCATCGGCCTGCAATGATTCCCTGCCAATGGTCATACACCAGCTGGATGCTGAGGGAGCGGAATCCCTTCCAGCTCTGGAGCATGGCAATGTTGACATACAGCACCCACAAAATGACGTGCATACAATTACTGGCACCTGAACCATGGAGAAGCCTGCAATCCTTGCAAACCCATGCTCTCGCTCTATCTGCTTGTCTCTGACAAGAGAATGAAATGTGGTCAGCTCTCATTGAATGGAGAGTTTCAGTGATTTCCCTTACACAACAGTTGGGTAGCAAACTGCGTGATGGTGCAATGATCTCTGGCTCCAGCCTGGAAGGAGCCAGATAAAATGAAAGTTCAGGCACCTTCACAGCCATTGGCAATGCAGTCCTTGCCCTGCTCTGAGGTTTGACATCAGCAACAAAAGAAAGATCTCTCCTTGGCACCTCTGGGACCTCCTTCAATCCCATGTGCCAGCTTCCACCCACTGCTCCTCTGATGCTGACCGACTCTATATGCCCCCCTCCCCCTGCCCCGATGTCAGTGACAGAACCTGGAACTATAAGGCCCTTGAAAACCAGCAATCCTCTTCCTCATCCCCTCCCATTGTTGCATCTCTTCACACCTTCAAAAACTCATCAAATCCAACCTTGTTAACCACACCTACAGTCATCTCTCCTAACTTTTCACCCAGCTCCTTGATGCCTTCCCTCTTCCCGTGTGAATCACTTGAGACATTTCATTGCTATAAAGTCACTACAGAAGTTTCAATTGTTTGTCACAATGAAGTAAGTTTACTCGGTGTCTCTTTCCAACAATTTCTATATTGTTAAGTGGGTCACTGATAAAATTATGACAATTGTATGAAAAGAACTGGTTAGTTACAATGAATTGATGAGAAAAAAAAAAGTAATTATTTGTTAAATACCCTGTGCTGTTGCTGTTCCCTGGGATTTCAGCAATGTTGTCAATCACAGGGGAAAATATCTACTTGTGAAATGTTTGCTGTATGCCAAAGTCGACCATCTCGAAATGATTAGAAATCAGAGCTCGATCAACGACCAAATCCCAGAAATACAAGTGAGTTCATACTTGATTCACGTCAACTGACCCTTGCAGCGACGTTGACCCCACCTCACGGCCACTCCACTCCACCTCCACCCCCCCCCACCCCGTGCCCACACTGGTCATTGTAGTGCTGTGCCTTTCATGCACCCACTTTCCCCACACACGGAGGAAGAGGGGGAGCAAGCAAGTGCACCCTATCCAAAGTTACTAATGTCCAGTTGTGGAAGCTCAACAAAAGACTTCTCGATCCAGCAAGTACTTGAGTTTCAGTGTGTTTGGGTGTCTTGATCTTGTTCTTGAATCCGCCTGTAATGCATGCAAGGCAAACATCTCCAAAATGGTCCTCTGTGTCACATGCACAAGCAGCCACTGAAAACATACGAAGCGAGAGAATGATGGTTATGGTAGTGTAGTCTCAAAAATGGGCATTTGTGCCCATCTAAACTATTTCTATTGCTGTCCTGATAAAATTAAGCTCTGCTCAAGATAGATTGTTATGCAAGAAAATGGAACAGCTATTCAGAGATACAATCAGAGGCAAATGTGAATTCATATTGAAATCCAAAATGATTTTGACAGGGGCAACACAGTGTACCAGAGTCAAAACACTCTCAGCTTTACTTTTAATAGAAAGCAAAAGAGAGATGCCTAAAAAACCTCTTCTCACAAGTAATTTGGAATTAAGTCCCTTCAATATTACTTGATTAGTTTTTAGCGCATTTGTGTGTTTTTTTTATTCATTCATGGGAGTGGGTGTCGCTGGCTAGGCCAGCATTTACTGCCCATCCCTAATTGCCCTTGAGAAGGCGGTGGTGAGCTGCCTTCTTGAATCGCTGCAGTCCATGTGAGGTAGGTACACCCACAGTGCTGTTAGGAAGGGAATTCTAAGATTTTGACCCAGCGACAGTGAAGGAACGGCGATATAGTTCCAAGTCAGGATGGTGTGTGACTTGGCGAAGAACTTGCAGGTGGTGGTGTTCCCATAGATCTGCTGCCCTTGTCCTTCAAGGTGGTAGAGGTCACGGGTTTGGAAGGTACTGTCAGAGGAGCCTTGGTGCATTGCTGCAGTGCATTTTGTAGATGGTACACACTGCTGCCACTGTGCTTCGGTGGTGAAGGGAGTGAATGTTGAAGGTGGGGAATGGGATGCCAATCAAGCGGGCTGCTTTGTCCTGGATGATGTCGAGCTTCTTGAGTGTTGTTGGAGCTGCACCCATCCAGGCAAGTGGAGAGTATTCCATCACACTCCTGACTTGTGCCTTGTAGACAGGCTTTGGGGAGTCAGGAGGTGAGTTACTCGCCGCAGGATTCCCAGCCTCTGACCTGCTCTCAGCCACAGCATTTATATGGCTGGTCCAAATCAGTTTCTGATCAATGGTGACCCCCAGGATGTTGATAGTGGGAGATTCAGCGATGGTAATGCCATTGAACATCAAGGGGAGATGGTTAGATTCTGTCTTGTTTGAGATGGCCATTACCTAGCACTTGTGTGGCATGGTGTTGTCCAGGTCTTGCTGGATACGGGCTGCTTCATTACCCGAGGTGTTTTATGCAGTCATCCACAAACATCCCCACTTCTGACCTTACGATGGAGGGAAGGTCATTGATGAAGCAGCTGAAGATGCTTGGGCCTAGGACACTACCCTGAGGAACTCCTGCAGTGATGTCCTGGGACAATCACAACCATCTTCCTTTGTGCTAGGTCTGACTCCAACCAGCAGAGAGTTTTCCCCCTGATTCCAGTTTTGCTCGGGCTCCTTGATGCCATACTCGGTCAAATGCTGCCTTGATATCAAGGGCTGTCACTCTCCCCTCACCTTTAAAACATGAAGTCATGAGACTCTCCGAGTATTAGCCGAGGAGTGCCTAACTCAAAGCAAAATAAATGATAAGCAAACAGCTACGGCCTGAGCTGAAAGAAATGGCAGATGCAGAGGTGGGAACGAGCATTGACATTTTGATGGGACTTTGCGGTCAGGGAAGAGTTGTATAATTTTCAGTTTATGAACATATAAAATAAAAGGGGAGCGCAAATAGGCTGAGCTGTTTTCAAATGAAATGTAAGCAGCCAAACTGTGTGTGATTGTGTGTATGAGCAAGAGAATATATATGTGTGAACCTAGATCATCTTCAAAATGGTGGCTGTGGGATCTTTTACATCCACCTGAGAGAACAGATGGGGCCTCGGTTTGACATCTCATTTGAAAGATGGCACCTCCGACAGTGCAGCACTCACTCAGTACTACACTGGGAGTGTCGGGTAGATTATGGGCTCAAATCTCTGGATTGAGACTCAAACCCAGAACCTTCCAATTGAGGAGACAGTGCTACCCACAGGTGCACTTAGCACCAGAGTATTTGCACTCAATGCAACATAGAATAATATATTTTTTTTAATTTGTTGCTTCTTGATAGAATGGTGGGAAAAACTACATTTATTACCCATTGCTAGAGATTGTTTCAACGAGATTGATGTGCAAGAGGTTTTGCGAAACCACATCAGAGGCCATTAAGTGTCCACCGTTAGAGTGGGACTGGAGTCACATGTAGGCCAGACCACACAAGGCTAGCAGATTCCTTTCCCTGGAAAGGAACTAGGAACTAGTTGGATTTTCTGTAACAATCTGGCAGCTTCTGTGGTCACCTATTCTCTGAGGGAAGCTCAAACCAGGAGAATAAGAGGTCTCCCATTTAAAACAGAGATGAGGAGGAACTTGTTCCCTCAGAGGCTTGTTAATCTTTGGAATTCTCTTCCCCAGAGAGCAGTAGAGGCTGGGTCATTGAATATATTCAAGGCTGAGTTAGACAGATTTTTGATCTACAAGGGAGTTGAGGGTTATGGCGGGCAGGCGGAAAGTGGAGTTGAGGCCACGATCAGATCAACCACGATCTTATTGAATGGCAGAGCAGGATTGAGGGGCCGAATGGCCTAGTCCTGTTCCTATTTCTTATGTTCTTGTGTGTCAACCCATAAATTACCAGATTTTAATGAACTCAATGTCATGGCGTGGCATGGTGTGATTTGAACTCATGACTTCTGGATGGTTTGTCCAGTACCATAATCATTGCACCACTGTATAAAATTTAAGCTTTAGCCTGTTCAGTGAGAGCTTTCCCCCAGAGGTGTGTGTGTGGGGAGGCTGGTAAGAGACCTCCACCTGATTTGTCAACCCTCCCACAAGCAGCAATGCTGCTCATCAAACATTGGACTCTTGCAGCTCACCCAGAACTCAGACGCAAAAGACGGATAACTTAAGAACTCGAAAAGAAGAGAGTAATGAGATCCTTCAAACCATGTGCAACAGAAATCAGATTGCAAAATAGGATCAAGGTAGCAACATATTCCAACTATTCAATTTAATAAGAATCATCACCAGTAACTAAATGCCTACTGACTGGAGAAATTAATATATTCTCCCCTCCTCTCTGATTTAGCATAAATTAGAATGCAAATGCTTGTTAAATTGAAAACCGATTGGCGAGGTTATGTCAAAGCCTCATAATATCCCATTGCTATCAAAACGTACCACAATCAGAATAATGTCTTTATGATATTATACTATATTAGAATAAATGCAATGACATTGGCTGACAAATTAATAGGAAAAGTAACCTGTTACCATCATAAAGGTACTGCAGTCTCTTCAATCATTCAGTTCAGGTAAAATGTTAGTGTGAGAACAGTGAGCATTACTGAGGGATTTTTTAAAAAATCAGATAGCTTTTAATGTCAATGAATGTTTGAACAATTAAAGTAAAAGCAGGAATATTTTATTATCTGAAGTGCCAAGATGCAACCAACCAGGATCTCCACCCCTATCTTTGCCAAAGTTCATGGGATCAACATGGTCGCAACAGCAGCCAAACTTGCCACGGGAAAGCATGAAGGGTACCTGCCGCAAGATAGAGGCTGCAAATTCTGGCCCAAGTAGCCTAAACTGAAGGAGGGGAGCACCCCCCCCCCCCTCCCCCACCCCCCACAACTCACCTGAAAGAAGATACAAGAACTGCTATGGCTCCTGTTATAGAGTCAGAGTTATACAGCACAGAAACAGTCTGTTGTAAAGTAGCTGCATTTAAATTAAAAAATATGTATCTTTGTGTGTTTTACTACATTAAAGGTGCTGGATAGATGGAAACTGTTGTTGTTCAGGTCATAATTGCAGCTCAAACTCTTCCTCCCGGCAGCCCCCCCAAGTGAGTCCCTCGTTATCCCAGCTGCTGATCCTGCCCTCTGAGAAGACAAATTCGAAGAGCCTCAGCACTTGTGGGTCTTTCTGGTGCTCGCTATAATCGCTGTTAATCCATGGAACAACATATCTCGTTGCAACTGGTATCAGTGCCAAGCACTTCAGCAGCAGGGGCTGGTTGCAGAATAAACCTCCCCTCAGTCTGTTCCCCGTGCTCTCTGCACCAGGACCATATCCACTTCTACTTGTATCGTTTTGGCTTCTCTGAGCAAGACTGCACACTGGGTGAGACTGTACACAAACCCACCGACTCCCTGGCTACCATCTGAGGCTGAACCAGACCGTTGGCAACCTTGGTGTCACAACAGACCCCGAGATCGGCTTCCGACCACAAATCCACACCATCACTAAAACAACCTATTTCCACCTCTGAAACATAAACTCCACCCCTGCTCAGCTCATCAGCTGCTGAAATCATCATCCATGAATCTGTTACCTGTAAAGTTGACTATCCCATCCTGGCTGACCTCCAATATTCCACTCTCCATAAACTTGAAGTCATCCAAAATTTAGCTGCCTGTGTCCTAACTCACACTAAGTCCCATTCACCAATCAGCTCTGTGCTGACCGACCTGCATCAGCTCCTGGCCAAGCATTGCCCAGATTTTAAAATTCTCATTGTTATTTTCAAATCCTTACCTCTCCTATCTCTGAAATCTCCTCTAGCCATAGAACCCTCCGAGATCTCTGCAATTCTCCAATTCTGAATTTCCAGTATTCTACCATTGGTGTCCATGCCTTCAGTTGCCTGGGCCCAATGATCTAAAATTATCTCCCTAAACCTTTCCACCTTTCTACTTCTCCCCCCTCCTTCTGAAAATCTACCTTTTTGACCAAGCTTTTGGTCATCTGCCCTAACATCTCCCTTTGTGGCTTTGTGTCAAATTTTGTTTGATAACACTCCTATGAAGTGCCTTGGGATGTTTTAGCACATTAAATGCGCAATAAGTTGTTGTTGAGTGAAACTGTCCACTGAGAGTGGGCCAGAGAACACCATTCAAAACCTGGATACTGACCCGTACTCTTCTCAAGCGCAATTAGGATGGGCAATAAATGCTGTCTTGCCAGTGATGCTCACATCCCATGAACAAGCAAACAAAAAGGACTAAAATCTTCTTGTTGTTCAGTGTGACAGGACTTTGGAAATGGTGCAGTAATAGTAATACAGCCTGCCATCATTAATAGCTATCAATACACTCAGCCCAGGCAGTGAATATGAATTGAACCTTCAGTTGTAATGTCAGGTTATGTTTGTGTAATTGTACAGGAACAATTATTCGGCCACAGTGACATCAATATCAGGTTACAGTACTGGCTGAGAATGTTGAAATTGGTTTCTACATTTCAACAGTGACTGGACTTGAAAGGTATTTGACTGTAAAGTGTTATAAAATGTCCTGAGGTTGTGAAAGGCACTATGTGAATGCAAGTCTTTCTTTTCTGTCATCTGCAATCTCGCCTTGACTTAGTTTCTGCATCGACCAAGACCCCCAGCAGTGAATTCCACAGCCTCACAACTCTTTAGAATTTTGGCTACCCCTGTTCTAAATCCCTTGCGTTTAACTGTGTCATGAAGACCCCCCACCTGCCAAGAATGAGGCATATTAATTTTGTCACATGAACATTAATTTTAAACTGTTGCTGGAGTGAAGAGATGACTTGTTTAAAGAGATCAGCTGCACCTGGAAAGCATTTGCATACTATGAGACTGTTGCCTAGGAAACGATAATGGGAACTGCTCACTGATTCAATTAACAGAGATTGATCTGGGCAATGGTGATCCACATCTCGTCAGTGTAAGGGACAGCACCACACCACCCCCACCCCCACCCCCCCCACTGAGAGCTTTGAAACCGACAAACGCAGGAGTTTGTTTAAACAGCAAGTCACATGACTAACCTGCTGGCCCAGGTTTGAACTGCTCACAGGACAGCTTAGGTCAGACTGCAGATAGCAACTGAACTTGGAACAAGGGTCTCTCTCCTGTCTGGCTCTCTCTCACTAATCACTAGATCCACTGAAGTCATTTAAACCTCAAGGGAGAAGAGACTCCGACATTGAAACAAGTTTTAAAGTGTGCACTGGGCCCCAACAAAACGGCAAGACTTATCGGCAACCAAAGACTCTACATTGAACTCAAAGCACCGTAAACAGAAACCCAGCTGTTGCCTCAAACTTTTCCCCTTTATTCTTTACTTTTTCTGTCTCTATCTGCGTGTGTGTTTATCGCGTGTGCATGCTAGCGTGGCCGCCTCGCATATTCGTAGTCATTAACCAAATTAGAGTTTAAGATTAATAAACTTCCACCTTTCTTGTTTAAATTTAAGAAAACCTGTCTGATTGATTTCTTTGCCTTACAATTGGAAAGCAGTGAACAAGGATTCACTGAGGGGGAGCTAAAAACAGTGTTGTTAAAATTAAACCCTGTTACGGTTAAACCAGGCAAAGGCTGAGAGGGAACCCCTAGACCCCTTCCTCACCTGGTTGTAATAGCTGCACTCATTGGCCCCTCATTCTGGATTTCTCAATTACAGGAAACAATCTGCTTCTACCCACCTTGTCCTGCCCTTTCGTTATCTTTATTATTCTAATAAAGGAAAGCTTCAATTTTTCAAGCCTTTCTTCCTGTTTCTAAGTCTTTGTATCAGGCAGCAAACTAATTAATCTGTGCTGTATGCACTCGAAAGACTCAATATCCTTCATATGATGTGGTGTGCATGGTGCAACAATGTTCTAATTGAGGTCTTATTAAGATTTTATATCGACTCATCATTACCTCTTGGCTTTTATATTCTACACTTTTTGTGATAAAGCCAAGAATTTCATTAGCTTTGTTTTTTGAAAAAACAGCCTTATCAACCTGCCTTTAATGTCCTGTGATCCTGTACGGCCCCATCTCCCTCTGTTCTTGTAGCATATCTAATAGAGCAGAAACAATGGACACCAGCTGGTATATTCATGACACCTGGATATGAATATTGAACATTAAGAAGCTCCATGAAGTAACCGAAGGTACCGTTAACATAACTGATGTTTTAATGATTTAATGTCCTGATGTTGCCAAAGAAATCTATGCTCGATTTAAAAGACAAATGATGCTTCGAATGTTTCAGAGAATTGTACACTTATAAAAGACTCACTCTGCTTTGCCAGGATTACACTTCATGTATTCTCATCCTCATGTTCAGATCCTGCTATGGCCTCGCCCCTCACTATCACCACCTCCATCCCTTTAAACCTCGAAGATCTCTGCGTTCCCTCAACTCTGGCCCCTTGTGCCTCCCCCACTCACTGCGTCCCACTATTGGTGACCGTGCCTTCAGATGCCTAGGCCCTAAGCTCTGGAATTCCCTCCTTAAACCTCTCTGAGGCTCCTTAAAACCAACCTCTTTGGCCAAGTTTTTGACCACCTGTCCTAATATCTCTTTATGAGGTTTGGTGTCAAATTTTGTTAACGCTCCTGTGATGTTTTACTCTGCCAAAGGCACTACATGAATACAAGTTGCTGTTTTCATACAGTTTATCAATGGATCTGCCTCTCTCTTGCAACAGAAGCACAATATTCATGTAAAAAAAATAAACAGAGTAAGAAACCTTTATTAATTTCCACATGGGAATAGTTCTCTCGAAGGCAGTATCAAATTGTGCATGGAGTGTTTGACCTTTTTTGGCTGAGTATTCAAAGAATTAGTTGAAAGCTTATTTTTCTCAAAGTAAGGTTGTGTGAGCACAAGGACGACTGAGTCTGCCTTTGGGTGGAAGAAAATGAATCTCATTGTTTCAGCCAGTTTGATGTAGCTTCCAAAAGTAGGAGATGGCTCTGAAGTGTTCTTGGAACAGCATCAAGTCTTCCAATGTTTGGGGAGGAATAGAGTGGAGGCAGAAAGGGAAAGAAAGACAGACTTGCATTTATATAGACCGTTCACAACTTCTGAATGACTCAAAACACTTTACAGCCAATGAGGTACTGTTGAAGTACAGTCACTGTTGTAATTTGGGAAATGCGGCTGCCAATTTGCGCACAGCAAGCTCCCACAAACAGTAATGAGATAAAAGACAAGATAGTTTGTTTTTGTGATTTTGGTTGAGGGATAAATATTGGCCAGAACATTGGGGAGAGCTGCCCTGCTCTCCTACAAAATAGTGCCATGCGATCTTTTACATCCACCTGAGAGAGCAGAGGGGAGCTTGGTTTAATGTCTCATCCAAAAGATGGCACCTCTGACTGTGCAGCACTCCTTCAGTACCACAGTAGGAGTGTCAGCCTAGACATTTGTGAGGAGAGGTGAGGAGGGGGGAGAACAAATCAATGGCAAAAAGACAATGAGAAAGAAAGACCTTGTATTTATTTAGCTCCTTTCACAATCTCAGTTTGTCTCAAAGTGCTTCACAGCCAATGAAGTATTTTTGAAGCGTATGCACTGTTGTAATGTAGGAAACGCAGCAGCCAATTTGCACACAGCAAAATCCCACAAACAGCAATGTGATAATGAATAGAGTGCAGAGGAGTGGTCTGTGATCTTTATTCCTTCTACCCTTTAAACTGAAGCATACAGTGAAATCCTGGGCCCAAAGCAGAACCTTTAATGGGGGAGGAAGTCGGAAAATGCGAATGCAGAAAAAGAGCACATAGATGTCATTGCATATTGTTTGTCTAACATTTGTGGCAGACAATGTAATAACATGGTCAGTGAGACACAGCAACTAGCCCGTGAGGACTTCTGTGCATAAAATTGGTCCAGTAATCCAGGTCATGTCGCAGGAGTGACTTTTTTTGATCGTTAGGTTTGAGTGCTGAGGTCAGGGGTAGATGTTACACCTGAATATTTTAATCTCATATAAAGAATACACAGACTTATCTTTAGTCAGAACAGCACAAATAGGAAGGTCTTCAACAGTCATGGTCTCATTTTAAACCTATTTTATGGTTCTTTGTCATCCAAGATTGAATACAAGAGGAATAACAATCTTAAGGCTTGAAAGCGTCATATGGAGTAACTCAACTTCTGTGCAAAACTTCGATTTTTTGCGAGGGCAATCTGCCTCAAACCAGCTAACTAATTATATTTTCAAATGCTGGTTGTTATAGAAAACATCTCTTAATTATGTCACCATACTGATGTGCAATGACGACACTTATTGAAGTAAAAGAGCATCTATGAATTGTTCACTGCAGTAATGTTTTATACATCAACACTATTTACAATTCCTTGGTTGACATGTTCCAGCTTCAGAAAAGTTTACAAAGAACAACAAAGAACAGTACAGCACAGGAACAGGCCATTTGACCCTCCAAGACTGCGCCGATCTTGATGCCTGTCTAAACTAAAACCTTCTTCACTTCCGGGGTCCGTATCCCTCTATTCCCATCCTATTCATGTATTTGTCAAGATGCCTCTTAAATGTCGCTATCATACATGCTTCCACCACCTCCCCCAGCAGCAAGTTCCAGGCACTAACCACCCTCTGTGTAAAGAACTTGCCTCGCACATCCCCTCTAAACTTTGCCCTCGCACCTTAAACCTATGTCCCCTAGTAACTGGGAAAAAGCTTCTGACTATCCACTCTGTCCATGCCACTCATAACTTTGTAAACCTCTATCATGTCGCCCCTCCATCTCCATTGTTGCAGTGAAAACAATCCGAGTTTATCCAACCTCTCCTCATCGCTAATATCCTCCAGACCAGGCAACATCCTGGTAAACCTCCTCTGTACCCTCTCCAAAGCCTCCACGTCCTTCTGGTAGGGTGGCGACCAGAATTGTACGCAATATTCCAAGTGTGGCCTAACTAAGGTTCTGTGCAGCTGCAGCATGACTTGCCAATTTTTATACTCTATGCCCGACCGATGAAGGCAAGCATGCCATATGCCTTCTTGACTACCTTATCCGCCTGCGTTGCCACTTTCAGTGATCTGTGGACCTTTGCGCCCATATCTCTCTGCCTGTCAATACTCCTAGGGGTTCTGCCATCTACTGTAAACTTCCCACCTGTATTAGACCTTCCAAAATGCATTACCTCACATTTGTCCGGATTAAACTCCATCTGCCATTTCTCCGCCCAAGTCTCCAACCGATCTATATCCTGCTGTATCCTCTGACAATCCTCATCATTATCCGCAACTCCACCAACCTTTGTGTCGTCCGCAAACTTAGACCAGCTACATTTTCCTCCAAATCAATTATATATACTACAAAGAGTAAAGGTCCCAGCACTGATCCCTGCGGAACACCACTAGTCACATCCCTCCATTCAGAAAAGCACCCTTCCATTGCTACCCTCTGTCTTCTGTGACAGAGCCAGTTCTGTATCCATCTTGCCAGCTCACCTCTGATCCCATGTGACTTCACCTTTTGTAGCAGTCTGCCATTTTTAGAATGATAAAATCTTGCCGCAGCGTGTGAAGCCATTTGGCCCATTATAACTGTGCTGGCACTTGGAGCGACCTATCCATTAGTCTCAGTCCCCTGCTCTTTCCACACAGCCCTCTAGATGAGCCATGACAAGTTTCAAGTCAGTGTTAAAATATTAATAAGTGTGAATTTGAGAGAATGGGAGAGAGAACAATGGAAATTATGAGCCATTTAAACTCTAACGTAATGGCTTAACAGAGGTGCTGAGAAGCTCCTGGGCCCAGGATTTTCTTAATGGCAGATGACTGGAGATCACGGGTTAAACTTCTATTCTTGACAAACACAATAAATAACATGGCATATCTGTTTTTGACACGGCAGCTCATGAAACCATTGACTTAAAAACAAAAATCAGGCAAAATACCTTGTCCCAAGAAATTTAACATCTCTTAGCTGGGCATTTTACTAATTGCCAAAGATTTTAAGTAGTATAATATATAATTCACTGGTTAGATTAAATGGACAGAGAAGAATCTGCTGCTTGACCTGAACCTAAAAAACCTGATGCACCCAGACTGTCCTGTGTTTCTTGGAGGTCTCCTGAAGAATGTGGTCACTCTCTGTCCCTTGTGATGTCAGGGCCCAATATCAATACTTGGTTATTCACAGTGGAAATACGTGTGTGTTTCCTTGCCCCTCCTTAAAATCGATACAAATGTCACCCAGACCACTAACGACTGTATCTGGCCCTGGTGTATCACACACGGTAGCTGGTGCTCTGACGATCAATTTGTTTTGGTGTTTGGTTGAACCTTGGCGAGATTAAATCATGAAAAGGATCAGCTGCCCTCCAGACTAGTCGAACTGCTGGAGTGCGAAATGTAATGAGCACAAGGAAAGAGCACTGTCAGACAAGCACAAGAAAAGGCACACAAGCCCAGCAGATCACCATGCACAAACAGAACAATATCTCTCTCCGAAACATTTGTTGCTGTATTGACAGTCCTGCAATAAAAGCCACACAGTAAAATCGCAAGTTCTTCCTGTATGTAAACTTGCTGCTTAGCTTTGCTAACTCAGTGGATGCGTCAAAGCACAGGTCAGATATATTGGCCTTGGGGAGGGTGCACTGCAGATTTACCGGAATGATACCGGGCCTGAAAGGGTTAAATTACGAGGACAGGTTCCATAGACTATGCTTTTATTCCCTTGCATACGGAAGATTAAGGTATGATCTAATTGAAGCATTTATGATTAAAGGACTGGACAGGATAGATAGGGAGAAGCTATTTCCAGTGGTGTAGGGAGTCCAGAACATCCTTAAAATTAGAGCCAGGCCGTTCAGGGGTGATGTCAGGAAGCACTTTGTCCCACAAAGGATAGGGGAAATCTGGAACTGTCTCCCCCAAAAAGCTCTGAGGCTGAGGGCCAATTGAAAATATCAGAACTGAAATTGATACATTTTTGTTGGCAAGGCTATTATGGGTTATGTAACCAAGATCAGTAAATGAAGTGAAGATAGAGATCAGCATTGATCTAATTGAATGAACAGGTTTGAGGGGCTGAATGTCCTCCTCCTGTTCCTATGCTCATATACATGTCGATATAGGGTGGCCCAGGGTTACTTTCGAGATCCAGTGTTGACAAATAGAATTGGTTGGCTAGCTACAGGTGTCGCCATGGCGACAATGTTTTCGCCATATGCACTAGATTTAGTAGAAAATACCTTGTACACAACACAGGTAAATATGCTTTGTGTGAGTATATTTACTTAAACATTTGCTACCATTCAGTAACCAAGGGAATAAAGCACTGACAATGATCACAAAAACACTCACGTACTCCAATTCTTTTTGGCTTATTTTACCGACAAATGTACAGAAAGGTTAGAGTTCACACGTCAGCGCAGTGAGGTGCGAAGCTGGAAAAGGGGCTCAGAATGTCGTGGATTATGGAACTGTCCTTTAACCTTTAACACTAGTTTGAAATGCAGCTTGGACCAATAGGATGAAAGATGTGTCTCCTTCCCGGCATTAAGCCAAACAGAACTATTCATTTCCAATCCACTACATTTAGTGGATGTAGATCCAATATCCAATTATAAATTAGCCATCTGACTCAGATGGGCTGTGTGATGATATATAATGATTAAAGTAATCGTACAACCAGTAGAAACAGGATTGTAAAATAATTACATAATCAAAATGCTGCAGGTGCTGGGAATCTGAAAATAAAGCATTTTTATCTCAGTTATTTTGAAGATCTTCTTCTTTGGCCTCCTTGTCTCGAGAGACAATGGATACGCGCCTGGAGGTGGTCAGTGGTTTGTGGAGCAGTACCTGGAGTGGCTATAAAGGCCAATTCTAGAGTGACAGGCTCTTCCACAGGTGCTGCAGAAGAAATTGGTTGTCAGGGCTGTTACACAGTTGGCTCTCTCCTTGCGCTTCTGTCTTTTTTCCTGCCAACTGCTAAGTTTCTTCGACTCGCCACGCTTTAGTCCCGCCTTTATGGCTGCCCGCCAGCTCTGGCGATCGCTGGCAACTGACTCCCACGACTTGTGATCAATGTCACAGGGTTTCATGTCGCGTTTGCAGACGTCTTTAAAACGGAGACATGGACGGCCAGTGGGTCTGATACCAGTGGCGGGCTCGCTGTACAATGTGTCTTTGGGGATCCTGCCATCTTCCATGCGGCTCACATGGCCAAGCCATCTCAAGCGCCGCTGACTCAGTAGTGTGTACAAGCTGGGGATGTTGGCCGCTTCGAGGACTTCTGTGTTGGAGATACGGTCCTGCCATTTGATGCCAAGGATTCTCCGGAGGCAGCAAAGATGGAATGAATTGAGACATCACTCTTGGCTGACATACGTTGTCCAGGCCTCGCTGCCGTAGAGCAAGGTACTGAGGACACAGGTTTGATACACTCGGACTTTTGTGTTCCGTGTCAGTGCGCCATTTTCCCATTTTGAAGATATTGCATTCAAATCATCATGGGTCATGGCCAATGTTGCTCCCTCAGCCTACATCACAATAAATAACCAGCAATGGTATTTATTGGTTCTGGGATCTTTCTACATAACAGTCACTGCATCTCAAAAGATATTTACAGTTTACTCCCAAATACTCCAAGTCACACACCATCCTGACTCGGAACTATATCGCCGTTCCTTCACTGTTGCTGGGTCAAAATCCTGGATCTCCCTCCCTAACAGCACTGTGTGTGTACCTACCCCACATGGACTGCAGCGGTTCAAGAAGGCGACTCACCACCACCTTCTCGAGGGCAATTAGGGATGGGCAGTAAATGCTGGCCTGGCCAGCGACGCCCACATCCCATGAATGAATAAAATAAAAAATCCAATAATTTGAATGAAGTAACATAAGGAATATATTGTAGGGTGTTTAGTGCAAAAACATTTTCCATTACTATTACATTTAAATTACTTGACTTTGGATTAAGAGGGGTTGACTGCAATTGTATGTGAAATATTGAGAGACATTTCTCAGAGGTGTGATATGGCACCATATAAATAAATCTCCCAATTAGGAAGCAGTTTCCAGTTAGTCCAATTCTTAATTCATCATATTCACTCTTAGAAAGCTTCTAGATGCTAACTGTGGAGATGCACAGCAGAGCAGGTCACGGGGCTGTATAGGGCAAGCGCACCAGTGAGGGTCAAATGTGTTTGATCACAGAAACTTTGGTGTGTGCTTTCTCTTACCATCTTGCTGCACTGGTTACGTAATGGCTTTTACAAATGAATAGTGATCCATGTAAGTATAAACTGACCTAATCCAGCGAAAATAATGGTTACACTCACAGAAATAGTATGGAAAGGGCTAGAGCAGAAAAACGCACGACACCTCAGTGGCAGCATACTCACCTCTGAGTCCAAACATAGGAACAGAAGGAGGTCATTCAGCCCCTCAAGCCTGTTCTGCCATTCAATAGATCGTGGTCAACCTGTCTTTGTTCTATATCCCTTGATACTACCCATCTTAGCCTTGAAAGTTCCAGTTGACCCCTAGTCTCAACAGCTTTTTGAGGGAGAGAGTTCCAGATTTTCACTACCCTTTGTGTGGAAAAGTACTTTCTGAAATCACCTCTGAATGGCCAACTCTGGATTAGGAGACAGAGATCTTATTTTCTCATTTAATTTCATGTCGCTGTGAGCATGCGAGCAATATAACTTATGGATGAGCTCATCATTATTAAGATGGGGAAACAGTACTTTCACCCAAGCATCCTACAACACACATCCTCCTCTACTGTCTCCATGGATGAAGTAACAGACGGGAGCTGTTGGAAGCACATTATTGCTTTGTGCTTGTTGCTATGAAAACGATCCACACTATCAAGTTTTTCATTTGCTTTGACCTTTTAGATAATCCCACCTTGCCTAACCTTTGCTTTTCCTCCTTTCATTTTCTTTTGCCTCCTATGCCAATCAAATTGGGGACAGCTGCCCCACATTGTCTCCATTCCGGGCTGTGAGGTCAAAAGCTCTGTTTCCTGCCAAAACATTGTGTTACAAGAGAGATCAGTAAACCCACTTCACCAGAAGACGCGTTCAAACAGCACCTGTGCTTAAATTGCTGACACAATTACTTCACTTTGAAAGCGCTTCATTGGCTGTGAAGCACTTTTGGAGTCTGGAGGTCATGAAAGGCGCCATATAAATGCAAGTTCTTCCTTTTACCTCAGCAGGTTATCTTTCAGAACTAGCCCAAAGCATTTCACATGCAATGAACTCTTTTTAAGTGCAGTGACTGTTGATATGTAGGTAAACATGGTGACCATTATATATACAAAGCAAGATCTCACAAACTACAAAGGGATGAGTCTACATTAATGCTTTGTCTTTCACCAAATCCATTAGCACACTCTTTGCCTTTGCCCCATGATCTCCTTGTCAGTTAATCTCTCCAGCCTTCTATCCTATCACACACTTCCCTTTTGCTCTTCCTACCCCCCCCCCCCCACCCCCGCTTTACTTGCTTAAAACTTATTATGTTTCTAACCTTTGCCAGTTCTGATGAAGGGTCACTGACCTGAAATGTTGACTCTGCTGAATATTTGCCAGACCTGCTGAATATTTCCAACACTTTGTTTTTATTTAAGGTTCCCAACCTCTGTAGTATTTTGCTTTTATTAAAGGGATGCGTCTTGTTGGTTGTGGGGAGCAGAACACCCAGAGAGCTTCCTTCTCTTCCTTGAAAACTGCATGGGATCTTGTACATTCACCTGTACAGACAAACTGTTTAGTTTCTTGTTTCATTCCAAGGAAATCTTCTCCATGTTCCTGCCCTTTCTGATTTCTGAGACACACATTACACCTCACTGATAAATTCTGCAAAACTCATCTCGAAATGGAACACCAATTTGTGCTGAAGGAGCCAGCACAAGCCAATAATATTTAAATACAAAAGAACCCAATTCGAAGAAACTCCACAATGAATCAGAAAGACTTTGAGTAACTCAGCTCATAGCAGATGCGCTTGTATTCTATTCAAACTGTTATTTCTCTTTTACAGTTCCTTCAAAAACCACTAATTTTTTCCTGGAAAGGCATCTTCACTTGTCAGTATTTTAACAGAGGTATTTTCATCGTGTTGTAGCTTCAAGACGCAGCGAGTTAAATTAATGTGCAACAGAGATAATTATTGTCTGCACCTTATTACTTCATATAGCATCTTTAATGTAGTAAAAACATCCTCAGGCACATCACAGGAGAGTTATTAGACAAGATTTGACACTGAGCCACAAAAGGAGACGTTAGGGCAGGTGACCAAAAGATTGATCGAAGAGGGAGGTTTTAAGGAGCAACTTAAAGGAGGAGAGAAAGGGCAGAGGGGTTTAGAGAGGAAATTCAGAGCTTCGGGCTTCAGTAGCTGAAAGCACAGCCGCCAACAGCACAGTAATGAAAATCAAGTACGAACAAGAAGCCAGTTTTAGTATGTCATGGAAAGATGTTCCCCTAGCAACCAGTACCTGAGAATATTGCAATTAGGTAACCTGTTTAAGCCAGATGCCAGGGGCTGAATGTTTGAGCCCCGTCGAGGGTGGGAACGGAGCCGGGCGGTGCCCAAAAATACCGGCGCTGGCTGGCGTACAGTTAATCCAACCCTGTTCCCGGCGCTAGCCATTTTAGGAGAGGCAAGGTAACCCACCGTATGAGGTGGATAGCTCATTAAAAGCCTTGTTAATCACAGTTAAATGAGCCAACTGGGATTTTCCACCCTGTAGAGGGATTCCACCCCCCCTCGCCCCCCCAACAGTGGTGGCCTGACAGCTGAATCTGTGTTTTACTCAACCATTAAAAATAAAATTGACGAGTGGCTACCTTTATGTTGAAGCACCCTCTCAGTTACTTACCATTCCCTGCAGGCTGCTGCTCCTCTCAAGCTGGAAGGCCTCTAATTGGTCCTCCAGCTTTGAGAGCCTGCCTGCCATTCTTAATTGGATAAAGAACCCATCTCCATGCCAAATAAGGGGCACCTCCACGTCTGTTTCCCCCTGCGGACAGATTAGGGACCTGGAAACAGCCCCTACACCTGTTCCCGCCCTAGAGAGAAAATCCAGACCCAGGAGTCTGGAAGGTGGAGTTTATTAGCAAAGGTTGTGCTGCCCAATGTAAAATGGTTCGAAACTTTGACGATGTTAATCTTGTTTCATTTGACCATGCCTTACAGTGAACCCGAAAACAAGACTGAATTGGAACCTTGCGCATCTCAGCTCTAGATTTTGGGTCTAATAATTAACAGCACAGTTTCCAGGTTGGAGCTACTGCTGTGGTAGAAACATCTGTTTCTTTCCAACTAGTTATATAAATATTAAAGTACACTATTTGTCTGAACTATGTACAAAATCGAGGGAAATGGGGAGAGGGCGGGAAGGTGTAATTGAGGTAGTAGGTCAGCCATGAACTTCTTGAATGGTAGAATAGGCTCATGGGGCTGAATGGCCTACTCCTATTTCTTTTTTTCTTATGAAATTTTGCTTTCATGATCAGAAGGTGAAGGGGGGTATATAATCTTTCTACACCCTGAAAGCCAGAGCAGCTGATTACAGAATCGTCAACCTTACATTGGGTTGCCAACTCCAGCAGGATGCACTTCATCACATGATCATTCACTAGAAATGCCCGGCCATTGGTCAATCCTCTGGGCGTCTCCTTTCCACAGCCAGTTGGAAAGGGAACACGATTCTTTGTTATCCATTGTGATTCATCTTAGTGAATATCTCCAATGTTTTTGTTGGTAATAAATTGAAGAGTCCAAAGAAAATGAAAAACAGCTTTTTTGTACCCGATTTTTCTCCTGGGTGTTGCTCACAATAGTGATGCGTCCTGGAGATTAATCTTTAATTCCTGCAGACACTAAGACAATCCTGGAGAGTTGGCAACACTATATGTACCTGGATTCCCACCAAATTCAAAATGGACATAAACAAATTCCAAGTTTTGACAACATCTTGGAGAGTGATGGCCAAGCTGTGCATCGTGGGGATTTGCCTCCACCAGGTGAAGGCTGGGGAGCTTCCCAACATTATGTAAATGTCGCCAAACTTGGAAAAGCATCTGGGATCCGGGGCAGATCCTTGTGATGGGCGATGGTCCCAGCACACTGGAGACCACTGCACTTGCACTATAGCAGCAGCTCGAGGCTAACGCGTTTACATTGCATCTATCTGCAGATGGCTGCAGCGGGGTACAGTGGGGACCTCTCAGTGGTCTGGCCTGTTGGACCCTCTGCCAGCCTGAAACAAAGCAGGTCAGCAGCTGGTGTACTAGAAACAAAAGAAATATAATTACCATAGGATTATGTTCAAAGCATTTAATAAGTGCAATCTCAAAACTTTTCCAAATTCCACTGTTGAGATAAACAACTGCCTTTGACAAACTAAAGAAAGCAAGCAAGACTTGCATTCATATAATGCCTTTCATGAGGTCACGGCATCTAAAAGCACTTTACAGCCAATGAAGTACTTTTGAAGTGTAGTCACTGTTATAATATAGAAAGCTATGGCAGCTTCTATTCTTTGATGGCAAGACACTTCCCAGAACTTCTTTGATGTGCCAGTGAAACACAATGTTTTAGTTACTCAGTGCACAGATTCATTCTGCATTCAGTTGTTGTCATTTAAGAGTAAACGTTTCGACTCAGCCTGTTCATTACTCAGCCATCACTGTTGCCCACCAATTATATTACTACAGCTTAATTGGTGTCTCAGCTGCTCTTTAGCTCAATCTATCTGAAATGTATGGTGTGTTGGGGAATTCAGACCTGGGTTCACAGTGAGTTAGTGCATTGCAGATGGGTTTTTAAGAAAGTTTGGGGACGAGCTCTGTGATAACTCTCGTTTCAAATTGCAAGACTGGTGTTCAGCAGAGTATCAGCTGCAATTTCAAGGGCACGGCACGGCAGCACAACTTAAAGGAAGCTTATCTGCAAAAACGAGCAACAAGGAGCTAAGAAAAGAGAACATAATCAAGCTTTTCAAATAATGAACAAACTTAATAAGATGGTTTTGCATAAACCTTTAAAGGCCGACTCTTTGGAATTCTCGACAAAAAGCTGTGAATTCTCAGCCATCGAGTATATTCAGGAAAGAGATTGATTTTTTTTGGATATTGTGGGAATTAAGGGATATGCAGAGAGAGCAGGAAGGTGGAGTTGAGGCAGAACATCATCTATGATTATATTGTATAGTGGAGCAGGCTCAAGGGGCCAAAAGCCTACTCCTGCTTGTATTTCTTAAGTTTTCTATTCTATGTAAAGCTAACATTGGAATGACATCGCAGTAGGAAACAGACAATACTGATGAATGGAATTGTTACGACCCGGTGAGAAAGGGGTCTAGGGTTCCCTCTCAGCCTTCACCTCGTCTTCCCGTAACAGGGTTTAATTTTAAACACATTGAGTTTTTAGCTCCCCCTTGGTGAATCCTTGTTCACCGATTTCCAATTATAAGGCAAATAAACCAGCACAAGCAGGCTTTCTTAGGTTTAAAGAAGAAAAGTTGAAATTTATTAAACTTAAACTCTAATTCGGGTGATGTCTACGGATACATGACGTGCCCACGCTAGCATGCGTACGTGATACACACATGCAAATAGAGACAGAAAAGAGAAGAAAAATAAAATGGAAAAGTTTGAGGCAATATCTGAAGAGTTTTTTGTTACGGTTCTTTGAGCTCACTGTAGAGTCCTTGATTGTAGGTAGATCTTGCTTTTTGTTGGGGCCCAGTATTATTCTTAAACCATGTTCGCTGTAGGAGACTTTTCTCTCTTAGGGTTCATGTGTCATCAGTGGATTCAGAGGCTTGTCAGAAAGAAATGGGAGCAGACAGGAGAAATCGTCTCAGTCCGGGAGCAAACAGTCTTTCTGAGTTCAAACTCTCTGTGGCCAGTTCAAAAGAAAACCCCAGAACAGTTAGTCATGCGACCAACTGGTCTAATCAGTCCTGGACCTTATGTATCTTCCTTAGCAGGTCCTGAAATGCACTTCCTCACCTTTGATGTCTGTTAGTATGTAAATGTTTTTCCAGCCACGGCTGATCTGTTTGACAAGTCATTTCCTCATTCCAGCAACAATTAAAAATCAATGTTCATGACAAAATTGATGGGCCTCATTCTTGGCAGGTGGGGGCCGAGCATGACAGAATGTAAAGCCTTACATTTAAATACTGCATTATCACATCTGTTAGAAGCCTTTCAGTGAAGTCCAAAACTCTCACTTTCACACATCAAGGTCCCATCAGTTAAAATGTTTCTGATTGGTGAGACAGGAACATTAAGTTCAAACACCAGAACAACTGTCTGAAAACAGTGATATTGGTCATCTAGCTGAATCAGAACAGGCTGGCAGGGAGGGTCATGGTTTAACATAACCATCGAAAGGATGACACCTCCAGCAGTTGCTTTATACTGCCATGTGTCAGCCCAGATTGGAAATGGGAACGTCAGAGCCACCACTTTCCAAAATGGAGAGCGCCTTGGGCGATATTAATGACCGTGTACTCAAGCCCTTCTGATCAGAGGTGGGGCGGGGGGGTGGTGAGAGCGACCAACAGAGCCAAGCTCACTTTGGAAAGATCTGATAGCATCTGTGGAGAGATAAACAAGAGTTAATGTTTCAAGTCAGTGACTTTTCGTCAGAACTGGAAAGGACATGGAGACAGTGTGCAGTGGATCTTTGAAGGGGAGGAGGGGCCAAGGGGCCTTATCTAGGTTTCCAACCGTTCATAAAGGGTGCGGAGACTGGGTCTGTTTTCTCTTGAATGGAGAAGGCTGAGGAGTGACCCAACAGAAGTCTTTAAAATTATGAAAGGTTTTGATAGAGTAGACAGGGAGAACGTTTCCACTTGTGGGGAAGAGCAAAACTAGAGGCCATTAAGATGAGATAGTCACCAAGAATCAAATAGGTAATTTCCAAGAAACTCTTTTGTCGAGAGAGCGGTGACAATGTGGAACTTGCTACCACAGGGAGTGGTTGAAGTCAATAGCATCGATGCATTTAAGGGGAAAACCACATAAGCACCTGAGGGATAAAGGAATAGAGGGTTAGGCTGATAGTGAGATGAGGTAAGGCAGGTGGAGGCTGGAGTGGAGCATGGGCGAGTTGGGCCGAATAGCCTGTTCCTATGCTACGTATTCTATGTAATGTAAGAGAGGATACAGGGTGGCTGTGCGGGAACTGAAAAATGTTACACTGGAGGAGTGAAGAGTCTCCGCTGAAGTTGTAGCTGGGCAATATCGCTGGTAATTTATGATGTTTGTGGGACCTTTCTGTGCACAAAATGGCAGCTCTATTTCCTGACATAACAACAGTGACTTCATTAAAAAAAAGTACATTAATGGTTGTGAAGTGTTGGGATTATCCTGAGGTCCAGGATGTTGCTCCATAAATGCAAGTTCTTTTTTATACCTCACCGGACAGGGGTACTTTACAGCAACACATGCCGGAAAGGGAATGTGCTTCTTTCTCCGGCACAAGAAAGAAAATCATAAAAGAAAAATCACACGACAAAGTTCTAAAAGAGATAAGTAGCAGAAATGGAGACAGCTGGATTGAGGAACAGCAGACAGATTTTACTGTAGGTAAATATAAGATGATGCACATTGGAACAAGAGCTCCTGTTTGGCAATTAGCCATCTGTATCTGACATTCCTACCCATTCCCCAATCCGCATATGAACCAAACTCAGCTCTGCGAAATTTTTATGATCCGAGGCGAGCAGGGTATGAGAAAACAGGATGCATCCTGTGTTTGAATCTGCCATCATTTATGACTGTGCTTCTCCAAATGAGACTCCTCCTGACTGGGCCAGGAGCCTGGTTCCCGATATAGAGGCGGGAAAATGCTGAAGATGAATCCTGTGATTGGAGATTTTTTGATTTATTTGAAAGGCATTTTAACGATGAGTTTCTTTACAGTTGTTCATTACTTTGGCTGGTGAGCGAGTGGTCTTTGCTGGGTTAGTTGACCGAGTTTTATTGATGCATGTTGACAAGGTAAGGAAATTGGTTGACCATTGTTCACCAGCTTCAGTAATTCACCGGATGTGGCTCATTTCGCCAATCAGTTAAAGCTGATCAAGCAAACCACAAACAGGAAGAGCAGTCGCTTTCAAACTTTGGGCCCAGATTTCACCTCGATGACAAAACAGCCAAGATTATTGATGTCACAATGAGTCTATTTTCTCCAAAGGGACAGATTAAAAATCTAAACTTTAAGTGAGACCAGAGAAGTAGAACATGCTGCTGGCAGTGTTCATGTGTAACTGTTTAATGGGCTCAACCTATCAGCCTGTTTAACAGGAATGAATTAATGCTGGTCTGAAAATAGCAGCCACTGGAATGTGGAACCACTGTGTGAGGTGATCGTTCATGAGCTTTTACAGCAAGAAACAATGCACCTTCCATGACCTCAGGATGTCCCAAAGCACTTTACTGCCAATGAAGTACTTTTTGAAGTGTTGTCATGGTTGTAATCCAAGAAACACAGCAGCCATTTTCACACAGCAAGCTCCCGCAAACAGCAATGTGATAATGACCACATAATCTGCCCTCGTAACGTTGATTGAGGGATAAATATTGACCAGGACACTGGAATATATCCCCTCCTCTTTGAAATAGTGCCATGGGAATCTTTTATGTCCACCTGAGGGGGCAAACAGGGCCTTGGTTTAATGTTTCATCCGAAAGACGCAACTCCGACAGTGCCGCACTCCGACAGTGCAGCACTGGAGCATCAGCCTAGATTTTTGTGCTCAAGTCCTGGAGTGGGGAACCCTCAACCTTCTGACTCAAAGGCAAGACTGCTATCCACAGAGCCACCTTTACACTGAATTTATTTTTTTAGTTTTTATTTTTATTTAACTGCCTGCTTGTGGTTTGTAGTTAAATTAGAGTTGCCAATTCTGATTTGACATATTCCTGGAGGGTTTATCACATGACCTTCCACTTCCAATCGCCCTGCCTGGTCAAACAGCCTTTTATCCCTCATGTCCAAGAAGTGAAAGTTTTCAAAGAGATCACACAACTTCTGTAATGTCTCTTTGTTGCCTTCTGAATGATCAATGTTGGCCACCCATTTGTCCATTTTTGAATATGGTTTTTAGATCATTCAGCACTATCTGAACATGCTTGCTGTTCCTCCATTTAATGCTTCCTCTCAGGGACAGGGCCTCTGATTCCTTCAGTGCTGCACTGAAATGCCAGCAAAGATTCTACGCTCAAGTCCTGCAGTCGGACTTGAACCCGCAACCGCTGTCTCACTGCAAGCAAAGCCACAGTGGATTGGTGGGGGAAATTTGGGCAGAGTGTTGAGTGGATTGCTGATTTGCCAAGATGAATTTATACCCCAGTATGCCAAACTGCACAAAGGTCTCATTTCAAAGTATTAGGAGTGTGAAAAAGACAGTTGTCATTTCTTGCTGGCTTCTTCCAACCTGACAGAGCGCTTGTCAATCTGTGAACTTCCCTCACCGAAAGCAATTAAACGCCAATGGACTGCAGTAATTAGAGTTCGCAACCTTAAAGTGACAGGCCTGGCTAAACATAGCTCAATGGCTGAGTAACAAATATATTGTGGGGTTGTTTTTGTTGTAAGGGTCTTATCAATCCAAAACAGATGTATTATCTGACTTACAATGAGCAAAAGGGGTGGATGATTGCTATGCAGGTTAAAATAAACCTTCAAGATACAGATTAAGATACTGCACTACCAGAATCCCACAGGACAACTTCTAAATGCAAAGAACAATTTGTGCTCACTTGGTAAACTGCTGTATTTCTGAATTATTTAATCATCTCAACCCATGCCAATCATGAGTAAACATTTTTGATTGAACAAAAGCAACAAAGCGGATAGCGTAGATTATTTAAGGGGATGCTTGATTAAGAGAGGAGGGAGAAAGGGTATGCTGATAGACTAAAGATGAAACACGTCTGCAGCACAAATACCAGCATAGACCAGTCAGGCCGAATGGACTGCTTCTGTGCTGGAACTGCAATGTGATTTTTACTTGAATCATGTTCCAGGACGTGATGAAAATTGACATCAAGAGCTAATTACAGCACAATTTTAGATTGAATTAATCCCAGCTGATCACGTTAAGTCATCTCTGAAGTCTGACGTTGGTGAGCTGAAAGTACAGGCACAGTCTGAGAAAGTCTTGCTGACGCCTTTCTCCTTCATGTCAAATAAATAAAGATCAATGGGAGTATTGACAGTGTGTCTAACCTATCGACTTGTCACATTCAGACATAAATTCTAAATTGCAGCAAAGGTCTGGACCACCGATAGCAAATGCTTCAGAGACAAAGAACTTGAAAAGTGGCCACATAACATGATTCAACCTAGTTAAACAACCAGGAATCTTCTGTCCTCTAATCATCGCCACTCAATCCTTGCAATGTCACCAGAAGCAAAGCAAGGGGGAGAAATGATTGAAAAAGAGGATATTGAACAGAAAATTTGAATTATTTAATAAAAGTAATGGAGCAGTTCAGATCGATTCCATTGATTATGGGACATGGGGTAGGATTGATGGCTGTTTCATTTGTGTTATTTTTGAAGTGAGGAGATGAGTGAGTTAGCAGTTGAAGAATGAATCAGTTCTGCACACACCTTCTGAACACAAGCAAGTTCTAGGCTCGGCATAACCAGCAGCTCATGAGATTTGTTTGATCAAAAATTGCAAACAAACAGGTTTTAAAATGTTCTGTCCAGTTTCATGAGAAATAATTTAATCTCCGTTAAAGGAACAGAAATGGCATCGAGTTCCTGCAGCACGTTCTTAACGGAGAGTGTTGAGAATGTGGAACTCGCTGCCACGTGGAGTAGTTAAGGCAAATAGCAGAGATGCATTTAAGAGGAAGCTGGATAAACACATGAGAGAGAAAGGAATAAAAGGATATGCTGATAGGGCGAGATGAAGAGGGGAGGGAGCAGGCTTGTGTGGGGTATTAACACTGGTACGTATGTTAGGCTGAATGGCCCATTTCTGTGTTGTAAGTACTGTGTAATTCTATGTAACTACATTACAACCCAGCTTATTGGTACCGGATTCAAAAGAAGTGTCCCAGGCGCTTGCCTGAAACAAGCTTTAGACCCTTCACTGAATAATGGCAAAACTTTAAAACACCAGACTCAGGCAAGGTGGGGGGTGGGTGCAAAATAACTGACAGTAAAATTTTTGATTCATTGGCTTCCTATTAGTGGTCTGCTTGTATCACAAGTACATGCTAAAATAAGCGGATGAAAATGCTGCTTCGCATCATTTTATTCTTCAGCGTGGATGTGTGAATGGTGTAAATGGAGCCCATATCCTAACTTACACCAAGTCCCATTCATCCATCACCCTTGTACCTGCTGATTGACATTGGCTCACACTTCAATTTGAAAATTCTCACCTTGGTTTCCAAATGCCTCCATTGCCCTTGCCCCCCTCAATCTCTCGATATTTCTCTAGCCTGACAACCCTCCGAGATCTCTGCACTCCCCCAATTCTGGCCTCGTGAGAAACCCCTATTTTCATCGCTGCACTATTGGAGGTTATGCTTTCAGCTGCCTGGGCCCTAAGCTCTGGAATTCCTTCCCTAAACCTCACCGCCTGTCTTCCTGTCTCTCCTCCTTTAACACGCTCCTTAAACCCTACCTCTTTGACTAAGCTTTTGGTCACCTGTTCTAATATCTCATGTGGCTCTGTCAATTTTCGTTGATAATGCTCCTGTGAATTGCCTTGGGATGTTTGACTATGTTAAAGCTGCTATATAAATGCAAGTTCTTGTTGTTTATTTCTTCATTTACCTTTAAGGTAGAGCGTCCAATTATATTTCTTCTTGTTGAGAACTTCGAGGTCGAAGAGCCTCACAGGCCACTTGTCATTGTAACCAAGTGTGATATAGAACAGGAGGCGGCCATTCAACCCATCATGCCTCTGCTGGCTCTTTGGCACAGCTAGCCAATACAAAGATAAATTCACCGAACCTGTGCTCAGAGGGAGCATTGATTTGTGGTCAATGGTGCTGCACGTGTTGGAGAGCTGTCTCTGCCCCATGCACCTTTCCAACTGCTTTCAGCCTTCCTAAAGGCTGGAAGGATGATTCCTTTCGCAACCCCCCTCCCGTCCCCCGTACCCCCCCCTCCCGCCATGTAGCTATTTAAGGTGCTGCAGGGGTTGCCCATTGTTCGTACAGAATAAGAAAATGATTTGCATCCTCAGGATACCCCCAGCATGTCAGAGAATTTATTACTATTCTGAAAAAAATAGAATCATTATTACTTAGAAAACTAACACAAATTTTGCACAGCAAGATCCCACAAGAAGTCAAGTCAGATTAATGACCAGTTATTGGTTACATGGAGTTACATAATCAACAGCACATCATCCAGCCATTTGGTCCAATAGGTGTTTGCCAGTGTTCATGCTCCGCACGAACCTTCTCCCATTCCCTATCAGCACATCCTTCCATTCCTTTCTCCCTCATACATTTATCTAGGTTCCTCTTAAATGCATCGATACAATTCGCCTCAATTATTGCTTGTTGTCGTGAGGACCACATTTTCACCAGACTCTGGGTAAAGATGTTTCTCCTGATTCCCTATTAGATTTATTAGTGACTGGCTTATATTTATGACCAAATACGAGCACAAAAAGTGTTCTGATGAAAGGTCACTAACCTGAAATGTCAACTGTTTCCCTTTCTCCACAGATGCTGCCAGACCTGCTGAGTATTTCCAGCATTTTCTGTTTTTATTTAGATTTACGACCCCTAGTTTTGGATTTCCCTCCACAAGTGGAAACATCTCTTTGCCCACTGTATCAAACCCTTTCATAATTTAAAAAACTTTCAGGTCACCACTCAGTCTTTTTTTCTAGAGAAAAGAGCCCCAGCCTGTTCAATCTTTCCTGATCCGTATAACCTCTCAGTTCTGGTGTCATTCTAGTAAATCCCTTTTGCGCCGTCTCCCATGTCTCCCTATCCTTTTTGTAACACATTGTTTTTCATGCCATTGGTTGAGGGATGAATGTTGTTCAGGATATTGGGAGATTGCTGTGGTTCAGTGGGTAGCACTCTCCTCTACGCCAGAAACTTGAGTACAGAAATCTAGGCTGATGCTCCAGTTCAGTACTGAGTGAGTGCTACACTGTTGGAGGTGCTGCCTTTTGGGTGAGACCGAAGCCCTGACTGCTCTCTCATGTGGACGTAAAAGATCCCATGAACTATTTTGAAGAGTAGGTGTCGCCCCTGGTGTCCTGGCCAATATTTACCCCTCAACCAACATCACAAAAACAGATTATCTGGTCATTCTCATACTGCTGTTTGTGGGAGCTTGCTGTGCTCAAATTGGCTGCCGGGTTTCCTACATCATAACAGTGACTACACTTCAATAGCATTTCATTGGCTGTAAAGCGCTTTGAGACGTCTGGTGGTTGTGAAAGGCGCTATAAAAATGCAAGTCTTTCTTTTCATAAATAGTTGCAATCCATCTCTTACATCAGCTGACCAGGTCAGTAGGAGTTCAGTGTCAGCAGCTTTTAAACTCTGAGCTTAGCTCTTCCATTGGCAGTGAACCATATTATTGGCTCATTTGCATGAAGCACTTTCAGTGTTTGAGTTGTGATAATTCTGGATAAGTGAAGGTCTTTTTTTTTTAAAACTCCAATGCAAAAAATGTGAAAAAAGTGTTAGCTTGCTGCCACCCTGGTAACCAATAGTAACAGGGATGTCTCACCTGTTACAGGACTTTCCAATTGCTGATTTTAAGGGTATTTTCATTTTTTCCCAGGGCAGCAAGTCAATAAAGGTGGAAATTTAAAGCAGTCCTGTGAAAAATTATTAAAATCTATACTCTTTCTCGGAACTGAGTACACTGTCGGGAAGAAGTCCCAGTCCCAAAACTAGAATAAATTTTTTAAATGCTTGAGCTCAGAGTAAAATGGAAGCTTTTTTCATAGGCCTGGACCACTGCAATCGTGGTGTAAATAGAGGGCATGATACAGCCAAGCATGACATATGGTAATTATCTCCAAAAGTGTGTCTCCTGAGTGATGAAATGCAGAAGTGAGTTATAGCCACCTCACAACTGCAGACATTTATCACGTTACATTCGCGTATGAAATATTCCGCTCAGTGCTTGCAGTATGTTTTAAATGAGAAAATCAATTCAAATGTAACTGAAAGAAGCAGTGTGCATGCTGCCTCGTGAGCTGACTCTTTCCTTGTGATTTCATACTTGTGGGAATATGATCTGTTTTTCGATATTTCCCAAACAAGTTTGGTAAATTTGAACACTTATAATAACTTTAATCTTGAATGATAAACAGCTAACATGGCAAAGAGACTCCAACTAATGTTCAGTGTTCACAGCCTTGTCTTGCTGTACATTGCTCACATTACAAAGCACCAAGTTTCCAGAATTCTGATCACCTTCCACCATCCTTAATTACTATTTGGTTTGATTCCCTCAATAACACTTCGGAAGCTCTCCTCAGCATTGGATAGTCTCTGCCCATTAAATAAAACAGCAACAACACCTTGCATTTATAAATTGCCTCTATTGTAGCAAAATGTCCCAAGGCACTTCACAGGAGCATTATTGAATGACAGTGGAAATCGAACCTCATAAGGAGATATTAGGGCAGATGACCAAAAGCTTGGTCAGAGAGATAGGTTTTAAGGAGCTTCTCAAAGAAGGGTAGAGAGGCAGAGAGGTTTAGGGAGGTAATTCCAGAGCTTAGGGCCCAGGCAGCTGAAGGCACGGCCGCCAATGGTGGAGCGATGAAAATCAAGGATGCTTAAGAGACCAGAATTGGAGGAGCACAGAGATCTCGGAGGAGGTTAGAGGGATAGTAAAAGAAAAAAGTATACAACTTGCACTTAAGAAAACGACATGGCAGAGATTTAATAAGTATTTTACCTTAGCTTTCAGAAAAGAAGGTGAGAGTTGGACTGTAGGACTAGCTGGGAAGATGCATGAGAGCGAAATTATCTTTGCACAATTTGTTGCCAATAAAGTCTATAAAAATAAATTAATGCGCCTCAGAGTGACAAAATCCAGATGGTGGCCATCACAGGACACAGAAGGGGTTCGGTAAGAACGAGGAGATTGAAGAAACACTGAGAATAATTTCTGTGATACCCTTCGAAACCAGAATTGCGCCAAAGGGTGGCACATGGTCATAATCACAAAAAGGGAAGAGAAGAAGCCAGAAAATTGTGGATCAGTTCATATGATCTCAGTTGTGGATAAACCCATGAGGGCAAATTCGTCCTATTGGTGACAGCAACAGAATGACTCGATCCTGTACTCTGGAATGCTTTCCCAAAATTCCTTCTATTGATAACTTCCTCCTCGCTAACAACTTCACCCCAACATCCCCTTCAAAAGCCTCCTCAAAATCCATTATTTTGAACTTTCTTTCAGGCAAGCCGCCCGGCACAAACCCCTCTCCTTCTCAGCATCTGCTCACTTTTGCCTCTGTCAAGGAATTGGGGATTTCCGCTACAAAGACAGGATTATGCATTGTTACTGTAATACGGATCAGAGAAAGAGAGACAGCTGAGATTGAAGATTACGTGATCTTTTAGAAAAGGCCTGAAAAAGGCAAATAAATTTCTGGGTTTTCAGTAATCATACAGCAAGGGACTGATGGTTAATGGGTGTGAGGGATTGGTTAAACCACAGCTGGAGTATTGCATATGGATTTGGGCACTCTGTTATAAAGGGGATATTACAGCCATGGAAAGGACACAGAAGATTTACAAGAATTATATCAGGAATGAGGTCATCGTTATGAAGAAATAGTGAAGCTTGTTCCACATAATGAAACAAGCTTCAGAAAGAGATCTAATAAAATGTTGAATAATTTTGCTAACTTTTAACAGTGTAAAGAGTAAAAAGTTGATGTTAATGAAGGGCGGACTAAGGTCATCACTGGAAGAACGAAGGTGGAAGAGATAATATATTTCACACAGAGTTATTGGAACTTGGAATACTTTATCACAGTGCCTATTGAAACAGAGATTGCAACATCAGTGAATAGAAAATCATATAGATATTTGTAAAGGATGAGTTTAAAAAGGACGCAGGGACAGAACAGGGGCATGTGATTTCAGTAGCTCCAGTTAAAGAGTGAACATGGACATCAGTACAATGGGCTGAATGGCCTTTCTGTCCCTAATTTCCATGAGAAAAAGACAGACTTTCGTTTATATAGTACCTGATGATATCACCAGAGCATCTCAAAGAGTTTCTTTAGAGCAGATTACTTTCTGAAGTGTAGTAAATATTGGTATGCATGTACAGTAGGCACATTGTGCACAGCAAGATCCCAAAAAAGAGTGTTACGACGAATGGCTGGCTAGTGTGTTTTGGTGGCGTTGATTGACGGAGGAATATTGGCCAAGATACCAGGAAAACTCCCTGCTCTCCTTCAGATAGTGACATGGGATCTTCAGTGTCCACCCAAACAGGCAGGTGGGACTTCAGTTTAATATCTCATCCAAAGGATAGCCAATGTAATACAAGAAGGTAGCAGCAGCAAGAAGAGAATGTCTGTAGATAATTCGGGCTATAATGAAGGAAAGGCAAATTGAGGAATTCATCAGCCCGTTATAGAGCATGGGGGAGGGCCCACAGGCCTTGCATCATCTGGTTCTTCTCTATATCCTGTTGCATGATCCTATTGTCTTAGAGCCTCCTGTCTCCTACAAACAGTGATCCTAGAAAACTCTACAACTCCCAGCCTCCCTACTTCTCTTCAACCTCACTCTTTGATGCTCAGCAGGCTGGTGAAAGCCTCTCCACCACTCCAATTGCAATTACCTTTCCAAGGCAAGGTTCTTAAAGGTGCCATGCCTTCCCCTTAAAGGTGCACTTCCTCAAAAGGCCATACCCTTTCTCTTAAAGGTGACGTTTCTTAAAGGGCCATACTCTTACACAGGGATTAGGGCCCTGAATCAACCCATTACAATACTCATACCCTGACACTTGAGCTAAATGGGATCTGTGGTGGTAGTTATCCTCAGATTCTTTGTTTTAACCTCTTTGTTAATTTAGCTTTTGATGATGAATTCTGCTCTTGGTTTCCCTCATGCATTTTCACAACATCCCAAGCTATGTGAGATGGCATGGCTAAATTCTTTCTGGGAGTGCAGTTGAGCGATCTATTCTTGGGTTTTGAGTTTCCTGTGCTGTGATAACCACAGGTGCAATCTACATGAAACGTAAGTCTGTACATGGTTTGCCACTGATTGGTTAACTGAAGTAATTAACAGACAAATACATGCTCTAATGCAATGCCAATTTTTTTCTGCTGAAGTTTCTAATCTTAAGCCTGGCCCTGAACTGTGCAAGGTTTCAGACAAATAGATAACGTTCCACTCGGTCAATTCAATCTCTTTGATTGAGATTATTTTGTATTTTGTTGCATTGATCTCAGTGTTATATCACATTTAAACAGCATTAGTTCACAGGACAATTAAGAAGCAAGTGCAGAAATGTTATCTTGAAAGACGTTTTGTCAGTTTGGAAATGCACTGACCAATTTTAACTGTTTCTATCAGCTGGGTCCATTTAACAAAACTGCTCCTGACCTTGGTGCTGAAGGCTTGTGACACTCAGGCTACCTTTAGGTTGTAGCTACTGGTGTCAGACATGCAAAGACAGAGCTCCATGCCCAACCAGCAAATTTTAAATGTATTCGAGAGTATGGGCAGCAAGGGCACCAATTCTTTATAAATATCCACTCTCTAAATTCCACTGATGTTCATACTGTGTCAGAGCACTTACATGAAGATTTCAGTCGGGCCTGACACTGCAGTGGGATTGAACCCATTGAGTAACGGACACATTTGGTGAGGGGCAGTCTCGCTGGAAGTCTCACATCAGCCATCAGCTCCGAGGGGAGTTGGAGATCCTGGTGCAGTGCCACACAACTGGCAGCATAACACTGACAGAGGTCTTTAAAATTACAAAGAGGTTTTGATCGGGCAGATGTGGAGATGTTTCCACTTTGAGAGGGGCGGGACGGTGGGGCCTAAACACAAAATAGTCATGAATAAATTCACTCGGGAATTCAGGAGAAACTTCTTTCCCCAGGAGAGTGATGAGAATGTGTAACTTGCCGCCACATGAGGTGAGTAGCTGAGATGCATTTAAAGGGGAAGTTAGATAAACAGATGAGGGAGAAAGGACTGGAAGGATATGGTGATAGGGTGAGATAAGGTAGGGTGGGAGGAGGCTCATGTGGAGCATAGACTTTGGCACTGAACTGTTGGGCCAAATGGCTAGCTTCTGTGCTGTAAATACTGTGTAATTCTGTATAACCTCACCTTCACACAGGTTGACCATATATCAAAGTTCCGCAACATTGAACCATCATAGCCTCTAAAATGTAATATTGCTGACCTTTAAGATCCATGACTCCTTGTAGCAACAGAAAAGGAAAATAAAAGCAACCAGCACTGCCTCGGTGTTTAGATAACATGCTCCCAGTAAAAGTATATCACTGCAGTATTTCATTGTGATGCACATAATCACTCAGCAGTCACATAATGGCAGACAATAAATACAGGGGGAAAAATGCACAGTGGGACAGTTTGAAAAATGATCCATAAAAATTGGACACCTAATGTAATGGGAGACAATTGCGAAACATGCGATCTGGAAGCTTTGACAGATTTAGATGGTTTGTGACCTGGAAAACGCCCCTTTTGCCCTCCTGTCTGCCCCCGCCCAACCCCTTTTAAAAACTTAAAATAATCCCTCCCGCCATTAAAAACCTGATTGTGGTGATTCCAACCCAGTCGATCATAAGGACCCATACTCCTATCTCAAATGGCCAGAACCCCCTCCTAAGGAATCCTGGACGATGTTGCACTGTACAGACCAAGGGTCAGAGTTCAAATTAAATCAATTAGCTTCACATGAAAGGGATTGTTTTATTATTTCCTCTTGGCTTTTCTTGGGCCTAACCTAATTGTAATTTATGATAACAGTTCTTCAGTATGCTTTGCAAGGCTGCGCTGAGATCTGATGTTTAGATTGAAAGGGCGATTTGCTGATTTCTTCTGACACCTTTTACATTTGATTTTTTTTCTCATTTCCTCTCCACGGAGGCAACAACACCTCAATGAAAACTGTCTCAGAAATTGTCCCGCCAACCGCTGCTCCAAAGAGTTTATACATCATTGTACCATTAACTCTGTTAATTATAATCATTAATTTACATAAATCTGTTAATTACCATTGAATCAACTTTGATGTCTGCAATTTGAATCCAAGGTTTGATAATCAAAGATCAAAACAATAAAGTGAGACGTTAATGATTTTTATTTATTTTTATCGGGGTAAGAATGAAATAGCAGCCAGACTGAGGTAAATGAATTTCCCTTAATTAAAGAACAGCAGGGAAATAATGTCCTGGTTATATCTGAATAATACAATAATTCAAAAATCAATTATTGCTCCCTTTCTAGGCAGTGTTCAGTGAATTAATTGAATATAAAATTAAGTGTCGCTCCCTCAATGGGAAAGGCTATTTTACAGTATCACTGGGAAAAGTCAGTGTAGATCATAGCATCATGGAATGATATAGCACGGAGTTTAATGTGGGAAAATGTGAACTTGTCCACTTTGGCACGAAGAATAGAAAAGCAGTATACTATTTAAATGGATAGAGATTGCAGAACTAGGTGGTAGAGAGAGATCGGGATACATGAATCACTAAAAGTTAGTATGCAGCCGCAGCAAGTGATTTGGAAGGCAAATGGAATGTTGGCATTTATTGCAAGGAAAATCAAGTATAAAAATAGCAAAAGGTTTTACTACAGCTGTACAGGACCTTAGTGAGACCACATCTGGAATACCGTGTACAGATTTGGTCTCCTAATTTGAAAAAGGATATAACTGCATTAGAAGCAGTTCAGAGAAGGTTCACTCGACTAATTCCGGGTATGGAGGGCTTATCTCATCATGAAAGGTTGAACAGGTTGGGCCTATACCCATTGGAGTTTAGAAGAATGAGGTGATCTTATTGAAACATATAAGATCCTGAGGGGACTGGATAGAGTGGATACCGGGAGGAAGTTTCCTCTATGGGGGAGACAAGAACTAGGGGACACAGTTTAAAAATAAGAGGCCTCCCTTTTAAGACGAAGCTGAGGAGAATTTATTTTATCTCAGAGGGTCGTTAGTCTGTGGAATTCTCTTCCCCAGAAAGCAGTGGATGCTGGGTCATTGAATTTATTCAAGGCTGAGTTAGATAGATTTTTGATAGACAAGGGAGTCAAAGGTTATGTGGGAAGACAGGAAAGTGGAGTTGAGACCACAACCAGATCAGCCATGAACTTATCGAATGGCTGAGCAGACTCGAAGGGCCTATTCCTGCTCTTAAGTCATATGCTCCAATGAGGCCATTCAGCCCATCGTGCTGGTGCTGGCTCTTTGGTAAAGCCATCTAATTAATCCCACTCCCCCGCTCTTTCCATATAGCCCTGTACTTTTCCCCTTCAATTCTCCTATTTCAATTTTCTTTTGAAAGTTACTATTGAATCTGCTTCCGCAGCCCTTTCAGGCAGCGGATTCCAGATCACAACAACTCGCTGCGTAAAAAAATGTTTCCTCACATCACCTCTGGTTCTTTCGCAAGTTATCTTAAATCTGTGTCCTCTGGTGACCGACCCTCCTGTCAGTTTCTCCTTATTTACTCTATCAAAACCCTTCATGATTTTGAATATCTCTCAAATCTCCACTAACCTTCTCTGCCCCAAGGAAAACAATCCCAGCTTCTCCAGTCTTTCCACGTGGCTGATATCCCTCATTCCTGGTGACAGTCCAGGCCTTGACATCCTTCCTTAAGTATGGCGGCCAAAATATTTCAGCTAGGGCCTAACTAGTGACTCAAATGGTAAGCCTAACTTCCTTGCTTTTGCACTCTTATCTATTAATGAAGCCAAGGATCCCATATGCTTGTCCTGTCACCCCCAAATATCTCTGTTTCTTCATCCCCTTTAAAATTGTACCATTTAGTTTATATTGTCTCTCCTGTTTATTGCTACCAAAATGTGTCACTTCACACTTCTCTGTGTTAAATTTTATCTGCCATGTGCCTGCCTTTTCACCAGTCTATATCTTCCCGAAGGCTGTGACTACCCTCATTGTATCATCTACAAATTTTGAAAATACATACTGTATACCCAAGTCCAGGTCATGAATATACCAAAAAAGACCCATAAATGAAAGACATGTTTGCATTTTTATAGCATCTGTCACAAACGTATGATGTCCCAAAGTGCTTTACAGCCAACGAAATACTTTTTCAACTGTACTCACTGTTATAAAGTAGGAAACTTGAAAATATAAAATTATATATAATATAATATATAACATATAAATATAATATAAATATTAAAAATACTTGACCTCGTCTTCACCAATCTGCCTGCCGCAGATGCATCTGTCCAAAGAACAAAGAAGAACCAATACTGTCCATGACAGTATTGGTAAGAGTGACCACCACACAGTCCTTGTGGAGGCTATGCCCCATCTTCACATTGAGGATACTCTCCATCGTGTTGGGTGGCACTACCACCGTGCGAAATGGATTGATTTCGAACAAATCTAGCAATGCAAAACTGGGCACCCATGAGGCCCTGTGGGCCATCAGCAGCAGCAGAATTGTACTCAACCGCAATCTGTAACTTCATGGCCCAGCATATCCCCCACCCGACCATTACCATCAAGCTAGGAGACCAGCCCTGGTTCAATGAAGAGTGCAGGAGGGCATGCCAGGAGCAACATCAGGCATACCTCAAACTGAGGCGTCAACAGACTGGATGGTGTTCAGCACCATTCGCGACTCCTCAAATACTGAAGCAGTCAGTGTAGAAATGCAGCAAGACTTGGACAATATCCAGGCTTGGGCTGATAAGTGGCAAGTAACACTTGCGCCACACAAGTGCCAGGCAATGACCATCTCCAACAAGAGAGAATCTAATCCTCTTCCCTTGACATTCAATGGCATTACCATCGCTGAATCCCCCACTATCAACATCCTAGGGGCTACCATTGACCAGAAACTGAACTGGAGTAGCCATATAAATACCGTGGCTACAAGAGCAGGTCAGAGGCTCAGAACCCTGCGGCGACTAACTCATCTCCTGACTCCCCAAAGCCTGTCCACCATCCACAAGGCACAAGTCAGGAGTGTGATGGAATACTCTCTACTTGCCTGAATGGGTGCAGCTCCAACAACACTCAAGAAGCTCGACACCATCCAGGACAAAGCAGCCTGCTTGATTGGCACTCCATCCAAAAACATTCACTCCCTCCACCACCGAAGCACAGTGGCAGCAGTGTGTACCATCTAGAAGATGCACTGCAGCAATGCACCAAGGCTCCTTAGACAGCACCTTCCAAACCCACGACCACTACCACCTCGAAGGACAAGAGCAGCAGATGCATGGGAACATCACCACCTGCAAGTTCCCGTCCAAGTCACTCACCACCCTGACTTGGAACTATATCGCCGTTCCTTCACTGTCGCTGGGTCAAAATCCTGGAACTCCCTTCCTAACAGCACTGTGGGTGTACCTACCTCACATGGACTGCAGCGGTTCAAGAAGGCAGCTCACCACCACCTTCTCAAAGGCAATTAGGGTTGGGCAATAAATGCTGGCATAGCCAGCAATGCCCACATCCCAAGAATGAATTAAAAAAAACAGACCGGATAGGCTGGGTGTTTTCCTTGGAGCAGAGAAGGCTGAGGGGGGACCTGATTGAGGTATACAAAATTGTGAGGGGCATTGATAGGATAGATGGGAAGAAACTTTTTTCTTAGCGGAGAGGTCAATAACTAGGGGGCATAGATTTAAGGTAAGGGGCAGAAGGTTTAGAGGGGAGTTGAGGAGAAATGTTTTCACCCAGTGGATGGTTGCAATCTGGAACACACTGCCCTAGGAAGTGGTGGAGGCAGGAACACTCATGACATTCAAGAAGTATTTAGATGAACACGTGAAACGCCATAACCTACAAGGCTACGGGTCAAGTGCGGGGAAATGGGATTAGTTAGGACAGGTGCTTGATGGTCGGTGCAGGCACGTTGGGCCGAAGGGCCTGTTTCTGTGCTGTAAAACTCTATGACTCTATGAAACGTAGCAGCCAATATAGAGTCATAGAGTTATACAGCACAGAAACAGGCCCTTTGGCCCATCGTGTCTGTGCTGGCCATACAGCACCCAACTATTCTAATCCCATATTCCTGCACTTGGCCCATAGCCCTGTATGTTATGGCATTTCAAGTGCTCACCTAAATACTTCTTAAATGTCGCGAGGGTTCCACCACTCCTTCAGGCAGTGCGTTCCAGATTCCATCCACCCTCTAGGTGAAACAATGTTTCCTCAAATCTCCCCTAAACCTCTTGCCCCTTACCTTAAATCTATGCCCCCTGGTTCTTGACCCCTCCGCTAAGGGAAAAAGTTTCCTCCTATATAACCCATCAATGCCCCTCATCATATTGTACACCTCAATCATGTCCCCCCTCAGCCTTCTCTGCTCTAAGGAAAACAACCCTAGCCTTTTCAGTCTCTCTTCATAGCTGAAAGGCTCCAGCCCAGGCAACATCCTGGTGAATCTCCTCTGCACCCTCTCCAGTGCAATCACATCCTTCCTAAGTTTGGTGCCCAGAACTGTACACAGTACTCCAGTTGAAGTCTAACTAGTGTTTTATACAGCTCCATCATAACCTCCCTTCTCTTATATTCTATGCCTCGGCTAATAAAGGCAAGTATCCCATATGCCCTCCTAACCACCTTATCTACCTGTGCTGCTGCCTTCAGTGATCTATGGACAAGTACACCAGGGTCCCGTTGACTTTCTGTATTCCTTGGGTCCTATCATCCATTGTATATTCCCTTGCGTTGTTAGTCCTCCCAAAATGCATCACTCACATTTTTCAGGATTAAATTCCATTTGCCACTGCTCCGCCCATCTTACCAGCCCATCTATATCTCCCTGTAATCTAAGGATTTCCACCTCACTATTTAAATCGGGGGACATAATCACTGACCAACGCAAACAAATGGACCGCTGGGTTGAGCACTACCTAGAACTGTACTCCAGGGAGAATGCTGTCACTGAGACTGCCCTCAATGCAGCCCAGCCTCTACCAGTCATGGATGAGCTGGACATACAGCCAACCAAATCGGAACTCAGTGATGCCATTGATTCCCTAGCCAGCGGAAAAGCCCCTGGGAAGGACAGCATTACCCCTGAAATAATCAAGAGTGCCAAGCCTGCTATACTCTCAGCACTACATGCACTGCTATGCCTGTGCTGGGACGAGGGAGCAGTACCCCAGGACATGCGCGATGCCAACATCATCACCCTCTATAAAAACAAAGGTGACCGCGGTGACTGCAACAACTACCGTGGAATCTCCTTGCTCAGCATAGTGGGGAAAGTCTTTGCTCGAGTCGCTCTGAACAGGCTCCAGAAGCTGGCCGAGCGCGTCTACCCTGAGGCACAGTGTGGCTTTCGTGCAGAGAGATCGACCATTGACATGCTGTTCTCCCTTCGTCAGATACAGGAGAAATGCCGTGAACAACAGATGCCCCTCTACATTGCTTTCATTGATCTCACCAAAGCCTTTGACCTCGTCAGCAGACGTGGTCTCTTCAGACTACTAGAAAAGATCGGATGTCCACCAAAGCTACTAAGTATCATCACCTCATTCCATGACAATATGAAAGGTACAATTCAACATGGTGGCTCCTCATCAGAGCCCTTTCCTATCCTGAGTGGTGTGAAACAGGGCTGTGTTCTCGCACCCACACTTTTTGGGATTTTCTTCTCCCTGCTGCTTTCACATGCGTTCAAATCCTCTGAAGAAGGAATTTTCCTCCACACAAGATCAGGGGGCAGGTTGTTCAACCTTGCCCGTCTAAGAGCGAAGTCCAAAGTACGGAAAGTCCTCATCAGAGAACTCCTCTTTGCTGACGATGCTGCTTTAACATCTCACACTGAAGAGTGCCTGCAGAGTCTCATCGACAGGTTTGCGTCTGCCTGCAATGAATTTGGCCTAACCATCAGCCTCAAGAAAACGAACATCATGGGGCAGGACGTCAGAAATGCTCCATCCATCAATATTGGCGACCATGCTCTGGAAGTGGTTCAAGAGTTCACCTACCTAGGCTCAACTATCACCAGTAACCTGTCTCTAGATGCAGAAATCAACAAGCGCATGGGTAAGGCTTCCACTGCTATGTCCAGACTGGCCAAGAGAGTGTGGGAAAATGGCGCACTGACACGGAACACAAAAGTCCGAGTGCATCAGGCCTGTGTCCTCAGTACCTTGCTCTACGGCAGCGAGGCCTGGACAACGTATGCCAGCCAAGAGCGACGTCTCAATTCATTCCATCTTCGCTGCCTTCGGAGAATACTTGGCATCAGGTGGCAGGACTATATCTCCAACACACAAGTCCTTGAAGCGGCCAACACCCCCAGCTTATACACACTACTGAGTCAGCGGCGCTTGAGATGGCTTGGCCATGTGAGCCGCATGGAAGATGGCAGGATCCCCAAAGACACATTGTACAGCGAGCTCGCCACTGGTATCAGACCCACCGGCCGTCCATGTCTCCGCTATAAAGACGTCTGCAAACGCGACATGAAATCCTGTGACATTGATCACAAGTCGTGGGAGTCAGTTGCCAGCATTCGCCAGAGCTGGCGGGCAGCCATAAAGACAGGGCTAAATTGTGGCGAGTCGAAGAGACTTAGTAGTTGGCAGGAAAAAAGACAGAGGCGCAAGGGGAGAGCCAACTGTGCAACAGCCCCGACAAACAAATTTCTCTGCAGCACCTGTGGAAGAGCCTGTCACTCCAGAATTGGCCTTTATAGCCACTCCAGGCGCTGCTTCACAAACCACTGACCACCTCCAGGCGCATATCCATTGTCTCTCGAGATAAGGAGGCCCAAAAGATAGAATTTACAACACCACCAATTTTCATGTCATCTGCGAACTTACTGATCATACCTCCTATATTCACATCTAAATCATTAATGTACACTACAAACAGCAAGGGTCCCAGCACCGATTCTTGCGGTACACCACTGGTCACAGGCTTCCAATTGCAAAAACAGCCCTCAACCATTACCCTCTGCCTCCTGCCACTAAGCCAATTTTGGATCCAATTTGCCAAAATGCCCTGGATCCCATGGGCTCTTACCTTCTTAACCAATTTCCCATGAGGGGCCTTATGAAAAGCCTTACTGAAATCCATGTACACGACATCTACTGCTTTACCCTCATCTACACATCTAGTCACCTCCTCGAAAAATTCAATTAAGTTAGTGAGACACGATCTCCCCCTGGCAAAGCCATGCTGACTATCCCTGATTAATCTCTGCCTCTCCAAGTGGAGATTAATCCTGTCCCTCAGAATTTTTTCCAATAGTTTCCCAACCACTGATGTTAGACTCACCGGCCTGTAATTACCTGGTTTATCCCTGCTACCCTTCTTGAATAATGGCACCACATTCGCTGTCCTCCAGTCCTCTGGTACCTCTCCTGTGGCCAGAGAGGATTTGAAAATTTGTGTCAAAGCCCCTGCTATCTCCTCCCTTGCCTCACATAACAGCCTGGGATACATCACATCTGGGCCTGAGGATTTATCCACTTTTAAGCCCGCTAAAACAGCTAATATTTCGTCCCTTTCAATGCTAATTTGTTCAAGTATATCACAATCCCCCTCCCTGATCTCTACACTTACATCGTCCTTCTCCATAGTGAACACCGATGAAAAGTAATCATTTAAAACCTCACCTATGTCCTCCGGCTCCACACAAAGATTGCCACGTTGGTCCCTAATGGGCCCTACTCTTTCCCTGGTTAACCTCTTACCCTTAATATACTTATAAAACACCTTGGTATTTTCCTTTACCTTGCCCGCCAGTGTTTTTTCATGCCCCCTCTTCGCTCTCCTAATTACTTTTTTAAGTGCCACCCTACGCTTTCTATACTCCTGTAGGGCCTCCGCTGTTTTCAGCGCTTGGGATCTGCCGTAAGCCTTTTTTTTCCTGATCCAATCCTATATATCCCTTGACATCCAGGGTTCCCTGGGCCTGTTAGTCCTACCCTGCACCTTAATGGGTACATGTTGGCTCTGAACTCTCACTATTTCCTCTTTGAATGACTCCCACTGATGTGATGTCGACTTTCCTACAAGTAGCTGCTCCCAGTCCACTTTGGCCAGATCCTGTTTTATCATATTGAAATTGGCCTTCCCCCAATTCAGTACCTTTATTTCCGGTCCATCTTTGTCCTTTTCCATTACTACCTCAAATCTTACAGAGATATGGTCACTATCCCTGAAATGCTCCCCCACTGACACTTCTACCACTTGTCCGGCTTCATTCCCTGGGATTAGGTCCAGTACTGCCTTGTAGGACTTTCTACATACTGGCTCAAAAAGCTCTCCTGTATGCATTTTAAGAATTCCGCCCCTTTTAAGCCTTTTACTCTAAGACTATCCCAGTTAATATTGAGGAAGTTGAAATCCCCGACTATTATTACCCTATTATTTTCACACCTCTCAGAGAGTTGCCTACATATCTGCTCCTCTATCTCTTCCTGACTGTTTGGAGGCCTGTAGTAGACTCCCAGCAAAGTGATTGCTCCCTTTTTGTTTTTAAGTTCTACACAAATGGCCTCATTTGAGGAACCTTCTAAGATGTCATCCCTCCTTACTGCAGTAATTGACTCCTTGATCAACAGTGCAATGCCACCTCCTCTTTTATCCCCTCCCCTGTCGCACCTGAAGATTCTATACCTGGAATATTGTGCTCCCAGAATCAGCACAGATATCATCGCCAGATAATTGGTTTCACTGATGTTGCCTGAGGGATAAATATTGGCCAGGACACCAGAGAGAGCTCCCCTGCTCTTCTTCGAATAATGTCATGGGATCTTTTACATCCACCTGAGAGGACAAATGGGGCCTCATCCAAAAGAAGGCACCTCCAACAATGCAACACTTCCTCGATACATCACAGGGAGGGTCAGCCTGGATTTTGTGGTCAAGTCTCCGTAGTGTACCCATGACTGTAGTGTTTGATTGATCTGGGCTTGATTGTATTAATCCGTCCACTGACCATTCTTAAGCCAGCACGACCAGTTAACGAGAATGTCAGAGCGAAAGCAGATAAAATCGTAAAGCGAGGAAGGTAAAGCAAAAGCATACTTTGACAAATGCACAAACGCAAGAGAACCACAATCTCAAGTTAGAGATTGGGTTTGAATCAAATGGCTAAATCGCTACCACAAACTTGTTTCATCAGTATCAGGCCCAAAGCAGATTAAACATTTGCTTGGTACCAATGCTTATCTGTTGGATGACAACACCAAGTGGAATGCAAGACATTTTATAGAGAGCAGACCAGGATATTTTGAGGATACATTTCCTTTTCCTATGAGTGATGTTAATAATTCGCCTCTTCAAGCTGATCAAACAGATCCTCAACCTCTAATTCGTAAATCTAATCAGACCTAAGAGACCTTCCTAACTCAAAGACTATTTCTGTACTTAGAGAAAACAGACAAGTTGAACACTAAGAAAAAACAATGTATATATGTTTGATGTTTAGAATACTGTAATTCAAAATAATGTCTTTAGTTTGTGATGGAAACCACACCTGTCAAATGGAAACATATTAATTTTGTCAGATGGAACACCACTTGAATCCTTTTGCTGGACATTGTTCTTTTTTAAACAAGTTCTGTGCACAGAGTTGGACAGCTGAAACATGGCTGCACATTCGCATTCGGAGAGACAGTTGAATAGAAAGACAATGGAAGTGCTCACTGATTCAATTAACAAGATTGGTCTGGGCAATCATAATCAATTAACCTCCTTTGTCTGTGTAAGAGTCAGAGCTCCACACCCCACCGATTGTGACTGGAGGACTTTGAGAATCAACAACCCTCACAGAAAATGCTGTTTCAAACAAAGAGCTGGTCACATGACTTACCTGCTGGCCAGACTGGGAACTGTTTGAATTGTGCCTCACAGAAAAGTTTGAAGATACTGCAATTTGAAGACCAAAGAAAAGGAAGCTCTCTCTCAAGCAAAGTCCCAGGAATCCACGGAAGCAACTTAAGCCTCAAGACAGAGGACCTCTTCAGCCTTCTGGTACCAGAGAAGCAAGTTTGAAAGTGTGCACTGGGCCCCAGCGAGAACTGCAAGACCTCAACTCCAATCAAGGCCTTTACATCGAAACCGCAAGACAGGAACTGAATTCTGTTTACTGCCAACCCTACTTAAAACTCCCCTTTAATTCTTTCTCCCCCTCTATCTATTTGTGTGTGCATTTATCTCGTATGCATGCTAGCGTGGTTGCATCGTATATTTTAGTAATTTTAACCCAGTTAGAGTGAAAAGGCTAATAAACCTACATTTTTCTTGTTTAAACCTGAGAAAAGCTGTCTGGTTGGTTCATTTACAATTAAAGAACAGTGAGCAAGGACTCACTGAGGCAGTAAGCTAAAAACACTGTTTTAAAAGATAAACTCTGTTGAAGCCAAACCAGGAATGTAGCACGAGGAAAGCCTAAGCCCCCTTCCTCAGCAGTCATAACAAGTTAAAAGAGGGAAAATGTAGCGTTTGATTGATCTGGGTTTGATTGCATTAGTCTACCCACTGATCTGTATTCACTGTGCTTGATTGCTTAAGCCTTTGGGTGGGGCTTAAGAGTTTGAAACAAACTAAAAGACAGAGCTAGAATGTTCTACTAGACACAGACTGTTGTGAGAAGACATTGTACTGAGATGTTGTAAGTGCTGAGATATTTTAAACTACTGTAAATAAACCTGTTGGTGATTTAATACAACTGTGCTATCTGCATTGCTCTGAGATAAGTCAGATAAAACTGATACATCCAGGAACCCAGTGGAAACAGAACAATGACCTTCCAACTCAGACATGAGAGTGCTCAGAAAAAGTGCTGCACATCCTTAGTATATCAGTGGAGCAGCACCAAACCCTGGAGTATGGCCTCATGCAGCAGTTACATAGGGTCTACGAAAACAGGCCATTCGGCCCAACTGATCTTATGCTTGTATCTATGAGCGACATAAGCCTCTTCTCACTCTTCTTCTCCTAACCCAATTAACATATCCTTCTATTCCTTTCTCCCTCATGTACCTATCCAGCTTCCCCTTAAATGCATCTGTTCTATTCATTTAACCACTCCCTGTGGTAGTGAGTTCCACATTCTCACTGCTCTCTGCGTAAAGAGGATTCTGCTGAATACTCAGTTGGATTTATTAGTAAGTATTGTGTGTTTAGGACCCAAGTTTTGATCTCTCCACAATGGAAACATTTTCTCTATATTTTCCTCATCAAACTCTTCCATAATTTTAAAGACTTCTATCAGGTCACCTCTCAGTCATTTCTTTTCTGCAGTACCAACAAGCTGTTTATCCTGGCTAGCTGGGATTGGAGGATGTGCAGTCCAGGAGAGAACGATTTTCATACTTGCACAGCACTTTGCTGAAGTCTATTAACAATTCGCACTGAGAGTGTAAGTGTGCACTTCTCATTCAGTTAAATTAGCTCTGGGATAAAAACAAAAGAATGCTGGAAATACTCAGCAGGTCTGGCAGCATCTGTCACTCTAGATAAGTTTATAAAGTCTTGAGGAAATAAAGTGAACCTATGTGACACTGGATTGAAGTTACCCATTGTGCAATGTCAAGCCCAAGGGGTTTGAGTCTGGCTTCTCCAGCAGGCCAGTACCTGACTCCAGAGTTATACTGTCACTTTAATGACACTGTGAAACACAGCCGACATTGCAGCAAGGCTAAAGTTGCCACATAAATGCAGCCTTAGTTTCCCTCCCTCAGCCTCCCTGGCTCTCTCTCCCCCTTTAAGACACTCTTTCAAACCTTTGGCCAAGCTTATGGTCATCAGTCCCAATAAAAATAGACTTGGATTTATATAGCGCCTTTCGCGACCGCTGGAGACAATTAAGCATTTTTTTAAAGTATCGTCGCTGTTGTAATGTAGGAAATTCAGCAGCCAATTTGCGCACAGCAAGCTCCCACAAATAGCTATGTGATAATGACCAGATCTGTTTTTCCTTGTGATGTTGATTGAGGTATAAATATCAGGGAGAACCCCCCTGCTTTTCTTCGAAATAGCACCATGGGATCTTTTACATCCACCTGAGCAAACAGATGGCACCTCAGTTTAACATCTCATCTGAAAGACGGCATCTATGACAATGCAGCACTCCCTTACTACTGCACTGGAGTGGCAACCTGGCTTTTTATGCTCAAGACCTGGAGTGGGACTTGAACCCAGAACTTTGTGACTCAGATGAGAGTACTACCAAGTGAGCCACACGATTAATCGCTAATATTGGCTCATGTGGCTCAGTGTCAAATTTTGTTTGGTAACGCTCCTGTGAAGCACTTTGGATGTTTTATTATGTTTAAGCTGCTATATAAATGCAAGTTATTGTTGATGCTGCATGTTACATCAGTTCACAGTGATGCAGCAATAATCAGATTCCTTATTTTATATAAAAAATACATCAATATTTCTGCCATAAGGACATATGCCTCTCCCATCGCTCTTGATAGATCAAACATCAAATGGATGGATTGATCCCAGCATGCTGCACAACCTACAATAAAAATGCCATTATTTTTCTGCCTATCTGTTAGATTGTTTTTTTGTGCTGATAAGAGGTAATGGACTGTTGAAAGTAAATCTGAAATCTATTGGATGCAATGCTTAAAGAAAAAAATAAATGGAATGTGTTAATTCATCAGAGGTTGCATTTGTGATGTCTTTGATTTTCGAAGGTTTTCTAAATGGCTGCCACAAGCTTTGCCAATCAGGCCTCCTGAAGGTAGCACTAAGGGTAAATGAAACCCAAGGGTGTCAAGGAGCAATATAATTCACATGGTTTACAATACAAGAGAAGATGAAGGTTTATTTTCCAAGTATCTGTGCCCTCCCATAAATCAGTAGGATTTATAGATTATGCATTGGTTGCAATCGCAGAGTCCAGATCTTTGTTGAATGTGTTTAATAAAGAATTGAGTGGATTACATGATTTAACAGTTTGCGACTTAAAGACCATTTTGTAAGGGGAAAAAATACAAAAACATTAAGAGGAAGCATAGTGATGACTATTACAGAATATGATGGATGGATTGGAAGAATAAAGGAAGGAAAATAGTTAACAAAATTTTCATCTTTCACACCTTCAGAGTATCTGAAACCCTTCACTGCAAACAAATTACTTTTGAGGTTGAGTCACTTATTATATAGGAAAATGTGGGACCCAATTTGCGTACAGTAAGATTCCACATGCAGTAAGTGAGATAAGTGCCCAGTGAAACTCTTTTGCTGGTATTCATTACAGAATGGCTGTTTGATACCAGATAAATGCAAGTTGTTGTTATATCTCAAATAATTAAAAATATTGAGCAGAATTTTTGCCCTGATGCAGGGGAGAGAACAGAGGTGGAAAGGCATGTAATTGCACGCTGTCTGCTAGCACCATCCCATCAACTTAATTGGCAGATAGCCCTTGAAAGGGAGGGAATGGGTCTTCTTCCTGAATTGCTGCAGTCCTTGTGATGAAGGTGCAGCTATGGTGTTGTTAGGAGGGAGTTCCAGAGTTCAGACCCAGTGACCATGAAGGAATGGTGATGTATATCAGGATGGTGTGTGATTTGGAAGGGTATCACTGCCTCTTCATTTCCTCAACACTCATCCTCAATCCCCAACAATCTCTTGCCCTCTCAACCCACAAGATATAGAGAAGGAAATTGATCCAACACATTTAAAGGGTTACTATTAGTTCAGAGGTTATAGAAATATTAACAGTATTGTTTAATCTTCTTTGCCATGTGAAGGAAGACAGTGTTCCATAGAGAAGGATTCATCAGGGAGTCCATGAGAAAATAATCACACCCAGGCTCTGGATGGAGTGGGTTTAATGGGCTGATTTCTTTTTGTTCTGAACTTCAAGTTATCTTCACCCTGCAGCACCAATGTCAGCCCTGTTGCTCCAAGATTCTCCAGCCAGTTTCCCAGCATTGCTTGTATCAGGTAGACTGGCTCCTTATCAGCAAAATGACCCTTAAACCTTCCCACTCTTCCAGCAACTCACCACAGTGCTTCCACCAGCAAGGAAGTCAAAAGCACCTCTGTTGCAAATTGTTGAATAGCCCTTTAAATAACCCAAGAACTGGGCCCACCTCACTTGCTTGTTGTTTTATGAGTGAACGAGGAAGGCATTCCCTGCACACTCATTGGCCAATTTTTACTATTTATGGATTGCATCATCCCATGTCATGATCTTGCCCTTTCAACCTCTTCAGGTGCAGCCAGGGAACTCACTTGTGTGTGCCACTCCAATCACTCGGTACCACGCGCCCTCCTTGAGAACTGGTCAGCCGTGCCTCCCGCGCTACAAGTATGGAGATATATCTGCATACTGCTCCTGGAAGCTAGAAGTGGCACAACACAATTGAATTTCAAGCTCTGGGTTTCTATGGAAAGACAAGATAGATGGCTACATGGCCTTACACGTCAATGCTTATTTTAGTGAAGCAGCTGGTTGCTTGCTGAATCCCAGAGTCCAGTTCATTATTATAACAACATTTTAGCTCCTTGTTCCAGAATGGAATCACAGGCTTATAATGCAATAGATAACTGGTTCCCAGGCTGCAGGGGAGATTCGGTGCTGAAAAGGATAATGAAATGTCACGAGAGGTGATTTATAATCTAATTAACCAGATTTGTAAAGTAAAATTAACATTGCACTTTTGCTGACTGCAGGATTTAGTCCTCAAAGCTTTAGCCATGAGCAGAAGCCATTTCTCTAATTGTCCATATGCTTTCATTTTGTTTTTTTTCATTCAGCACTGCAGCGAGTTTTATAATTACTGGAATCATCTTAAATTTAATTAAATTCTTTTTATCAGGCCTGTGGTTTAGCAGTGTCATTTTCCTTGATGAGAAAACCTACGTTTGACCATTTACTTGACGGGCGAACTCTGCCTCTCAGCAACCGCTAGAACCTTGGAACCATTTCTCAGCTAAAATGCATAATTAAAATATTAAAGTGCACAGCTTTTATTCTCATTATAGCTGAGTCACACAGGGAGAGTCAGTTCCTGCAGGTAGGAAACATCTGCTCTCTGTTTAACAACTGACTGCAACGAAGACTGGTTAGGAGCAGTCAACTGGTTTGTGCATTCGAACAAAAAGCATAAAATGCAAAAGATCACTTTATGAGCTGGTCAGGTGCCCGATTCACTTAAAACACAACGACAGAAAATAAACTATTCCAAACTAAAATAGCTCTTTTAAAAAATAATTCAGTTAAATAAACAAAAATAAAACAAACATTTTGCCAGGGCTGATCACAGATTCCAAACCTTGCTTGTTTTGTTTTAAAATGAGACTAAACTGGTGCTGAAATCATCTGGAGTTGGAAATATACAAATATATGATGCTAGGTTTTTATTAATTGCATCAAACCCAAGTAGCCTTGGAGGTAGGAGATTCAAATTAGATTGAGGTTACTTTGAAGTGGGTTCCAGGAAGGTGTGCTCGGTAATGAGATGGGCTTGATATTTTGTAGGGACAGTACTTTTTTTGTGGCGTTCAGTGTGGTTTAAGAGTTCCCGGTGTTGAGAAGGACGGGTCTGGCCATGTTACTGCGGAACGCTCCATTCAGTTGTACTGTGCTGTACCACCTGTCCTTCATGGAAAAGTTTGACCACAGGCCCATGAGGCAGTGGTCTGCACGTAACATCCTCAAAGCCCTACGTAAGAAGCAGATGGTGGATCCTGTCGGATGGTTCCCTGAACAGACTGTCAAACTCATTTGGCAGAATGCCTCATCGCCAGAACTTCCAAGCAAGTGCCAAGACTTAGCTTGACTGGCAGTGAGAAGGGCCCTCCCCGTCAGATCCTTCCCACGCTGCCCTTGAGGTGGCTGCGGTGAGGAAGAGACCGTCGTCCACCTCCTTCTGGAATGTGCCTTTGCACAGGAGTTCTGGAAAGTGATGCAGTGGTTTTTGTCGAGGTTCATCCCAAGCAGCTCCGTCACGCAGGAGTCTGTGCTCTACAGGCTGTTCTGAGGGACACACACCGAGATAATCATCAACTGCTGCTGAAGAACCATCAATTCGGTGAAAGATGCTCTTTGGTCTGCCCGAAACTTGCCGGTCTTCCAGTGCAGAGAGTTGTCCATGACCGAGTGTTGCAGACTGGCACATTCCAAGGTCCAGGACTACGTGCTGAGGGACGCACTAAAGTTTGGGGCAGCCACCACAAAGGCTCAATGGGGAAAGACCACTGCGTAAGGTCCTCCCACCAAAGTGAACCGAGGAGCTGGAACCTGTGTAAAACTCCTCAGGTTGTATGCTATGTAATGTAAATGTACATTGCATATAAAATGGAATGGCAGAGGGCGTGAGGCACTTCACGTTCTGTATCAAAGAAACTGATCTTTATTGCACTTCCTGAAATGTCCAATTTGAATGTAATGTATTTTTTACAAATTTTATGAATAAAGTATATTTTTGGGGAAAAAAGTAGTTTAAGAGGAATCTGCTGAATTTCATGCGTGTTTTACAACCTTTCAATGTAAATCCCAAAGTCCTAATAATGATCTAATAAAATGTACCACTGGCGACAAAGCCTTGTATCCCTGTGTAACAGGAATTAGGCATAACATTGGAGCTAATCCCTCTTTCAACCAAAAATGGTTACTTAGAAACATGTTTTTTTTAAAAAGACATTTTTCCTTGTCTGGTCAGGAGAAGCAGGGATGTTCCTCCAGGCCCCACAAGGAAAGTTCAAGGACCGCATTATCACATTGCTGTTCATGGTAGGATGCTGTGCTCAAACTGGCTGTTGCATTTCCTACTTTACAACAGTGACTACATTTCATAGGATTTCCCAAAGTGCTTTGACAGCTAAAGATCATGAAAGGCACTATATAAATGCAAATTTCTTTTCCCCCCCCAATACTGCAGCTTGCTCAATTTATTTGCTCAATTGTGAATCTACAATCTGCTGACTCAAAGATGACAAGCTATCAACTCAGCAAAGCTGACAAGTTGTGATCTGTATCCAGTATTTTACTTTAAACACTCTTGCGTGCTCTACCACCTAGAAGAACAAGGGCAGCAGAAGAATGGGAACACTGCCACCTGCATGTTCTCCTCCAAGTCACACACCATCCTTTACATATTCAATAAGATTACATAGGATATGCAGCACAGAAACAGGCCATTCGGCCCAACCAGTTCATACTAGTGTTTATGCTCCACTTAAACCTCCTCCCAAATTTTCTCATCTATTCCCTTCTTCCTCATATGCTTGTCTAGTTTCCCCTTAAATGTATCTGGTGTGGAGTTCACCGAGTAGCTAACGTGGACTCGCAGCAAGCAGCCATTATTGAACAAACACCTCCCCAACAGAGAGGGCAGCCGAGATTACACCCCACTGGCAGAGAGGGCAGCCGAGATTACACCCCACTGGCAGAGAGGGCAGCCGAGATTACACCCCACTGGCAGAGAGGGCAGCCGAGATTACACCTCCCCAACGGCAGAGAGGGCAGCCGAGATTACACCCCACTGGCAGAGAGGGCAGCCGAGATTACACCCCACTGGCAGAGAGGGCAGCCGAGATTACACCCCACTGGCAGAGAGGGCAGCCGAGATTACACCCCACTGGCAGAGAGGGCAGCCGAGATTACACCCCACTGGCAGAGAGGGCAGCCGAGATTACACCTCCCCAACGGCAGAGAGGGCAGCCGAGATTACACCTCCCCAACAGAGAGGGCAATATAACAAAATGCTCAGCTATGACAATATACTACAGTATCTACACTATTTGCTTCAACTTACTCCTTGTGGTAGCAAGTTCCACATTCTCACCACTCTCTGGGTGAAGAAGTATCTTCTGAATTCCCTATTGGATTTCTTGGTGACTATCTTATATTGGTGGCCACAAGGGGAAACATTCTCTCTGTATCCACTCTATCAAAACCTTTCATAATTTGAAAGACCTCTGTTATGTCACCCCTCAGCCTTTTTTCCCCCCCAAGAAAAAAAAGAGACCCAGCCTGTTCATGCTTTGCTCACGCATTTCTGGCATCATCCTTTTAAATCTTCTCTGCACCCTCTCCATTGCCTGTATATCCTTTTTATAATATGGTGACCAGAACTGCATGCAGTACTCTAAACGTGGTCAAATCAAGGCTCAATTCATGTTTACAATAACATCCCTCCTTTTCAATTCTATCCCTCCAGAAATAAAATAAAAGCAAACCAAGCATGAGGGTTTATGACCTTGCTAACCTGTGGCACAACGTATAGTAAGTGATTGGGGTATTTATACTCCGAGATCCCTTTGTTCCTCTACCCCATCTAGACTCACCTTCCAAGAAATCAGTGATCTCCCTATTCTTCCTACCGAAATGTACCACCTCACATTTCTCTGTTGAACTTCATTTGCCAGTAATTTGCCCATGCTGCAAGTTTATTAATGTCCTCTGTAATTTGTTGCAGTCCTCCTGTATTGACTGTGATCCCCCCACAAATTTGGTGTCATCAGCAAATTTAGAAATTGTGTTTTTGTTTCCAAAGTCCAAATCGTTAATGTAAATTGTGAACACAGTGGTTCCAGCACTGATCCTTGTGGAACCATTTCCTACCTACTGACACTCTGAATAACTACCCTTTACTCCCACTTTCTGCTTTCTGTCTTGAAGCCAGTTAGCAATCCATTCCGACACTTGTCCCCTGACTCTGCATTCTCTCACTTTGTTCTTTAGTCTCTTAGGGGCACCTTATCCAAGCCTTTTGAAAATCCAGATAAAATACATTTATCCATTACTATTATCTACTCTCTCTGTTACCTCCTCAAAAATTTCAATAATGTTGGTCAAGCAAGATTTTCCTTTTTGAAATCCACACTGACTATGAATTATTATATTTTTATTTTGTATATGCTCTATTTTCACCTTGGAACTAAATCACTGCTCTTTCATTGTCGCTGGATGAAAAACCTGGAACTTCCTGCCTAACAGCACTATGGGAGCACCTTCATAACACAGACTGCAGCAGTTAAAGTGGGCGGCTTACCACCACATTCTAGAGTGTAATTCGGAATGGACAATAAATGTTGGCCTTGCCAGCAACACCCACATCCCATTAACAAATTTTAAAAAAACATTTGACTGTTAAAGTTGAACTCTCATGCTGAAAATCCAGAACAATATTTGCACTGAGAATCGGCACAAATGGTAAGAGAGCTTTACAGAACATCAGGGACATATCAGAAGAATATTTGAGATCTGAGAGGTTTCAATAAGCTGGAATATTTGAGATATGAAATACAGGAGGTATGACATAATATCTCATTGTTTCAAAACAAGGAATTACTTTGTGGTTGTTAATAGATGCTCCGGAGAACAGGCAAACAAAACCAACTGGACTGATTTCTGGGCTTTAATCCAAAATCTGAGGATAGATTGAAGGAACTTAGTTTTTCTCCAATGAGAAGAAAGGTTAAAAGGAGATAGGAGGCAAGTATTTAAATTGGAATTGATAAGTGGAAACAGATCAATTCTTTATGTATAGCAGAGAGCACTGATTCATAAAAAGATATGGAACGAAAAGGCCAAGCAAGCAAGAACTTGCATTTATAGAGCATCCTTCTTGATCTCAGGGCCCTACTGCAATCGGCTGCCTCTTCAATAATCTTGTCTTTTTTTTTCCTCCTCTTCGCTCGCTAGGGGATTATTCCAGGTACTGGTACGTTTCCATAACATTGGTGGAAGGGCTAAGAACCAGAAGAAATAGATTTAAAGTGATTGGCAGAGGAACCAAAAGGTGACACAAGGAAAGACTTAAAAAAAAAATGCAGTGAGTGGTTACGATCTAGGATGCGCTGCCTGAGAGTGTGGCAGAGGCAGGTCCGATTATGGCTTTCCAAATGGGATTGGATAAACATCGGAATGGAAAACAACTGCAGGGCTTCGGGGAAAGGATAGCGGAGTGGGACTAGCTAAACTGCTATTGCATAGAGCCAGCATGGGCTCCACAGGCCGGAGAGCTTCCCTCTGTGCTGTAACCATTCCATGATTCTATCTATTTTCAAATACAGGCATTAAATAACCTTTTTTAAACTATTATCTTTATTCCCAGACATGAGTTCCAAACAGTAAGCACAAGTATTGTGATCGAAAGAAAGAACTCGCACATATAAACCGCATTTCATAATTCCTCAAAGCCCTTTACAGCCAATGAACACATTTTGAAGTATAGTCGCTGTTGAAACGTAAGAAACCTGGCAATTTGTGCGTAGCAATGTGGTGTTGGTCAAGGGATAAATATTGGCAAGGACTGTAAATATCTCTCAGGAAGGATAGATATATGGAAAGAAACACAAACTTGTTCTGAAGACATTTGGGTGAATTTATGCTCAAATGATCTTGTGGTCTACATGATATAAACCAGTTGGTATTGCACTGATTAAAAGCATGGTTCCCAAAGTAACCATTGACAATAATTTAAAATGTATTTGCTCTAATGTAACTTAAAAAGGAAGCGAAACGAACATACATTACTTTAACGAGGTGCAGATATTTTTTTTAAGCATTTCATTGAGCCTGGAGGGAGGACATTTTGTCCTGAATTTGTGACTCAAGATAAAGGATGTTGGGAAATGGAACAGTTCCCATCTTGGGCACCCAATGTTAAAATACTGCATAGTCAGCAGTTCTTTCTTTTTTTCTTTTGGGCCTCCTTATCTCGAGAGACAATGGATACGCGCCTGGAGGTGGTCAGTGGTTTGTGAAGCAGCGCCTGGAGTGGCTATAAAGGCCAATTCTGGAGTGACAGGCTCTTCCACAGGTGCTGCAGAGAAATTTGTTTGTTGGGGCTGTTGCACAGTTGGCTCTCCCCTTGCGCCTCTGTCTTTTTTCCTGCCAACTACTAAGTCTCTTCGACTCGCCACAATTTAGCCCTGTCTTTATGGCTGCCCGCCAGCTCTGGCGAATGCTGGCAACTGACTCCCACGACTTGTGATCAATGTCACACGATTTCATGTCGCGTTTGCAGACGTCTTTATAACGGAGACATGGACGGCCGGTGGGTCTGATACCAGTGGCGAGCTCGCTGTACAATGTGTCTTTGGGGATCCTGCCATCTTCCATGCAGCTCACATGGCCAAGCCATCTCAAGCGCCGCTGACTCAGTAGTGTGTATAAGCTGGGGGTGTTGGCCGCTTCAAGGACTTCTGTGTTGGAGATATAGTCCTGCCACCTGATGCCAAGTATTCTCCGAAGGCAGCGAAGATGGAATGAATTGAGACGTCGCTCTTGGCTGGCATACGTTGTCCAGGCCTCGCTGCCGTAGAGCAAGGTACTGAGGACACAGGCCTGATACACTCGGACTTTTGTGTTCCGTGTCAGTGCGCCATTTTCCCACACTCTCTTGGTCAGTCTGGACATAGCAGTGGAAGCCTTACCCATAGTCAGCAGTAGCAAGGTCCAATGCTGGGTAAAACTACCTCTACAATGTCCCTTTTCTACCAGTGCGATATTTCCATTCCTGACCACTTTATCTACTTGTTAACATTCATCCACTCCCTCTCTCAAAGATGCTTTTATCTTTTGATTCAATTCACTTTTCATTTCACTCCCCACATTTCATCCTCTTCCACATTGTTACCTCTATCTCCTCACTTCTCTCTTTTCCTTCAGCAGTTTCTTTATCTTCCTCTTCTGTCGAGGCCTTCAATGTAATGATGCACCTTGGGACATTTTACATTAGAGGCGCTATACAAATGCAAGTTGTTGTTGTTCTGTCTCCTAGTATTTTCATCCAAATTTACTACAAATTCCACTATTATAAAAAGAGACTTGAACATTTACCATTCACTTTGGCTGTGCTTAAATTAATTAACAACCAGCAGCATTTCATTTTACAATACCTAGACTGAGGCAAATTTTCAAGACAAGTCTTCACTTCACATAAAAGCAATCTGACATGATTAGTCTGACACGACAATACTCAGAGAGATGTGAAGCTCAGCATTGGATCCTTCCAGCACTTATTTAAGTCTTTGTGCTTTTGCAGACTAGAAGCCCAGGTATAGCAGATAGACCACACATAGTCAACTTAGCAGCACTAGATGGGTTCGGTCTTACACGAGTTTCAAGAGCAGCTAACTTAGCTGTTTTGGCCAAAAGTGGCACAAAACTGCGTTTGAGAAGCATTATTAAGTATTTACAACACAGAAAACACAGAAGCAGACCATTCGGTTCAGCTGGTCCACGCTGGTGTTTATGCTCCACCCGAGTCTCCTCTCACTCCTCTTCATCTCAATTGATCAGGATATCCTTTCTCCCTCTTGTACTTATCAAGCTTCCCCTTAAATATATCTATGCTATTTGCCTCAACTACTCCCTGTGGTAGCGAGTTCCACATTCTCACCACTCCCTGAGTAGAGAAGTTTCTCCTGAATTCGCTTTTGGATTTATTAGTGACCATCTTATATTTATGGCCCCTAGTTCTGGTCTCCCTCGCAACTGGAAACATCCAGGTTGTACATGGAGGATTCATGTGAAATCCTGTGAAACATAATTTACATCTCGGGAAAGCAATTTAACAGATGCCATGAATTCTTATGTATACTATTTCTCATCAAGATGGGGCTGAAGACAGGACATCAGGTTGCACGTGTACACTGACAACACCCAAGCTCCATGATCTCTTGTTGCCAGATCTCTTATCCAACATCCATTCCAACAAATTTCCTACAATTAAATACAAGAAAGACTTAAATCATTGTCTTCGACTCCCATCGCAAACTGGCTGAATTTGAACCCAAGCCAAAGAGGTGAAATAGCTGTGCCTCAGTCGTCTCAAACTGCTTTTTACATAACAAAAGGAACAGGAGTAGGCCATTCAGCCCCTCAAGCTTATTCCACCATTGAGTTAAATCATAGCTTATCTGTCGCTTGCGTCCATTTTAGTTCCATATCCATTAAAGCCCTTTCCTGACAAAAAACTATCAATCTTAGTTTTGACATTTTCAACTGATTTCCTCCAGCCTCAACAAACCTTTGGAGGCAAAGTTCTAGATTTCCACTACCCTTTGTGTGAAACTTACCTCAGTTGATATCACCAATGCTGCTGAATCAGAAGATTGTGTGTTGAAACTCAAACAATGTTGACTCACCAGTGAATTGCTGACGGCATATCGCATTATCGGAAATGCTACCGTTTGGATGTCTGACTGTTGCTCTGATTGATGCTTATAATCCTGGCAACCATTTCTCCCTCAGCTCATGTACAAAAGCAGATCACGTGGTGTACAGTGCTTCTCCTTTAAGTGAGGTGTGTTTGTGCAGGGTCTGGTCATCTTGAATTCCCTCCACAAGAACTGCACTAATTGGTAATAAATTGCCTCACTTAAAAAAAGCTGCAGTTGTTGTACGAAGGTGACATCTTTTCCCCCTGAACATTACGTATACAACAGGAGCATGCGACTGCAGGGAACGATAACAAGGACAGATGTCACACCTGAAGAATTAATGTTGGCCAGCCAATAGCCTAAAGCATGCAACAACACTAATTCAGCAAGTGATGAATAACTCTGCTTTCAGAATTTTCCAAATGACAGATGACACAACTATCCACAGCAAGACCAGGTAATTCCTGGGATGAGAAAGCTGTCCTATGAGGAGAGATGGAGAAAAATGGACCCGTATTCGCTGGAGTTTCAAAGGGAGGTGATCTGACTAAAACATAAAAGCTCAAGGGCTTAACAGGGTAGATGCGAACAGGCGGTTTCCCCTGCCTGGAGAATCTAGGATCAGGGGTCATAGTCTCAGAATAAGGGGTCTGCCATTTTGGACTGCCAGGGGGAGAAATATCTTCACTTAGGATGGAAAATCTTTGGAATTGTCTCCCCCAGAGGGCTGTGGATGCTCAGTATGTACATTCAAGTCTGAGATCGATAGGTTTTTGGGCTCTGATGGAATCATGGGATATGGGGATAGGGCAGGAAAGTGGAGTGATATAAAAGAGCAGCTATGACGTTATTGAATGGTGGGGCAGGCTCCTTGAGCCATTTATTCTACTCCTATTTATTATGTAACGTCTTGTTATATTGTAATGTTGAAATCAGTTCAGAAAACAAACTTGTGCAATTGTTGTTGGGTAGGCAAACATCAAGGCCAAACTGCATTAGTAATCTTACTCTGTTTCTGGTGTTGTTACTTGAGGGAGGAATCTTAGCCAAAACATCCTGATTTTTCAATAGTGCCGCAAGACTTATCATCCACTGGAAAAGGCAGACAGAGCCTCAGTTTAACACCTGATTCCAAAAAAATAAAAATTAACTTTGAATAAATAAATGCAATCTGAAAAAGGTTGCTGGTATAGGTGTTACAAACAGAAAGATGATAACAGCACATGACTAATGTAACCCACTCCTGGACCATCTAGAATTAATGTGACCACTGCTAGGTCGTGTCTTGTTATTTTAACAAACCATTGCCACCAGTTATGTGTCATATGTATCAAAGTATGCTGACAGGCAGCTCAATAAATGAATTTAAAATCCTGGTGAAATATCTTAACACCTTCAAGGGCTAATTCGATGATCCCATAGGGAGCAGGCTCACAGGTAGAGTGGGCTGGAGTACTGCTGCTGCAATGTTGTAACCTTATTCCTGACACGTGCTCCCTTTGAGTGCATCTTCCTCACTCGGAGGGTGTAATTAACTCTTAAGTTTCAGTCATGGCTCAGTGCAACACTCTTGCCTCAGTCAGAAGATTGAGAGTTGAAGACCCACATTCGCAACTTGAGTACATAATCTAGGCCGACACTCCAGTTCAGTGCTGAAGGAGCGCTGCAGTTTTGGAGGTGCCGTCTTTCTAATGAGACATTAAACTGAGGCCCTGTCTGCCCTCTCGGGTGGGCACAAGAGAATCCACGGCACTATTTGGAAGAACAACAGGGGAGTTTTCCCCTGGCGCTCGGGTCAATATTTATCCCTCAACCAACATCACCAAAATAGATTATCTGGTCATTATCACATTGCTGTTTCTAAGAGTTTCCTGTGTGCAATATTCCCAATATTTAGTTGGAGCAAACTTCGGCCCCTCCAGTTCTGGATGTCAGACAAGCAGTGTGACAAATCAGATATGGCGGAGAGGTCAAGTTAAGTGGTGGTAAGATAGAGCTCATATCTGATTGGACTGGAGTAGTCTTCTGCCCTCCATCATAGCTCCAGCGCAGGAGACCAGTGTCCGAGTACTGAGTTGATGTCTATTGGGTTACTCATGTCTGACAGAAGTAGAGTGATGACACCATTACAAGCCATCTAGCTTGTTCTCTTGGCAGGGAGTTGAGAGTCAGGATAATGACGTGCTTACATAAAATGGGTCTTCATTACAGAAACACCTGCTGGATGCAAAAGCAGTAGCAGAAATGGATTCCCTCAGGTGCCATGAAAGAGGAAGAAGAAAAATTCACAGGATTTGCCACGACTAGTTTCTAAACTGTCTGCCAATTTAATATTGCAGATGACAGTGATAGACTACTCTCAATGGAACCATCTTTTCTGGCTGAATAAAAAGTAATTGCTTTATACACACCTGGACAACAGCTGTACCTGAACTCGAGAGAGAGAGAGGGGGCACACACTTTGTTGGTGTATTGAAAAAGAGAAGAAAGACAGAGAATTAAAACTTAAACTGTCTGCGTGGATGACTGAAGTTGCACAGTGAAAAGTGAATTTTATTCATCCACTTGTGGTTTATTTATGTAACTGCAGTATCCAAATGTACTTAATTATCTTCCTAAAGTGGTTAAGGAAAAGTCTTCTTTCCAGGACCCAATCAAAACATACTGACCTTTTTCCAAATTCTGCCAGTGGAGATGTACACCATTCCCTCCTTCCCCTCTAATACAACCTTTAAAACTCCCCTCACTCCAGTCGCCTCCATACAAAAGCATAACCGCTAGCTCTCCATGAGTCAAAGAATGGGCGATCCCTATATATTTTATTTAGAGATACAGCACTGAAACAGGCCCTTCGGCCCACCGAGTCTGTGTTGACCAACAACCACCCATTTATACTAATCCTACATTAATCCCATATTCCCTACTACATCCCCACCATTCTCCTACCACCTACCTACACTAGGGGCAATTTACAATGGCCAATTTACCTATCAACCTGCAAGTCTTTGGTTGTGGAAGGAAACCGGAGCACCCAGCGGAAACCCACGCATATGGTTTCTTTTAATAATCTAGTTTCTAACGGGCTTAGAGGGAGACCATAGTGTCAATGACACCAGAGCACAGGGCACCACAGGGTAAATTTTCCAAACATGTGGTCTTAGCTTGGAGCCTCATCCAGCAGGAAGTTATGTTAGACCTAAAACATGGGTTAGGCCCCAGTATTGTGGCCAATTCTGGGCACCATACTTTAAGAAAGATGTCAAGGCCTGAGAGAGGGTGCAGAGGAGATTCACTAGAGTGACTGACTGAGACTAACTGATGTAGATTTGACAGAGGAGATTTACCAGAATCATACCAAGGATGAAGGACTTCAGTTATGACGAGAGACTAGAGAAGCTGTGGTTGCTCTCTTTATAGTAAGGAGGTTGAGGAGAATTAATAGAGCAGTTCAAAATCATGATGGGTTTTGATAGTTTCTCCCTACCTGCTCTGTTTACCCTGCAGGAGGGTCAGTAACCAGAGGACACAGATTTAAAGGTAATTGGTAAAAGAACCAGAGGGGGAGATGAGGAGCAATTTGTTTACAGTGAGTTATGATAATCTGGAATGTGCTGCCTGAAAGGGCAGTGGAAGCGGATTCAATGGTAACTTTCAAAAGAGAATTGGATAAATACTTAAAAAAAGGAAAAAAAAAATCTTCAGCACTATCGGGATAGTGCAGGGGGAATGGGACTAATTGAATAACTTTCAAAGAGCTGGCAGAGACATGATGGACCGAATGTCCTCATTTTGTGCTGTATCATTCTATGATTCTGTAATAATAGGAGTACGCATCAGGAAATTGATGCACCTCCTACAATTTCCCATCCATTCATGTAAATTTTAAACAGAATTACTCCACTCAGATTTTAATGCAACAATTCTCACTAACTCGAAGAGCTCCCTAGAACAAAGCTCATCAGCGGCTTCAATAATTGCTGGTTTCAGTTTTATTGAAGAGACTCAGCAGTTCCATCGAGAGGCTGAACATGAACCATGCTAAGGAAACATGTGAATAAGCCCCAAGAGACTTGGCAAGGGCTGCAATCAATTCAAAGCATCCTTGTCCCAGTTGAATACAATCTCAACAGAGCTTGAAGATACAAATTGAGCTCTGTTTTACCCACAACCTTAGCAATAAATCGGAGAGAGGAAAAGAAACATTCTATACTGAAATGGAGCAATATTTAACAGGGCTTGAAATACTCTATCTTAACGATAGGCAATTGAGAGTGACTTACCAATGGAATGATGAAAACAGCTCAGCAAAATATGGGGAGGAATGATATCTATAGACTTGCCAACCTCTCCAGAAAAATCAATTGAAAACTTGAGCAATTCATTATAGTAAGCATGTCAATTTCTATTCACATCTTTGCAGTCCGAGTCCATAGGTATAGTTTGTTGTGTTAAGCCTTTTAATGGGCCAACTTCAAATGATGTATATACTTCTGACCTTGGCAGGTCCTTTCAGCTTTGACAGAAGCAATTCCAGGAAAAAAAAATTCAATTCTAAATGTAACTTAACTATTCACAATGTAAAGGCACTTTTTAAAGTACAGTTTCAGCATATGCTCAAGTCTAACAGTCCTGTGCAGTATTGAGTGTGTGCTTGTATTATCAGCCTTGGTTCAAAGATAGCACTCTTAACGACTTTGATCTCTGGCGTGAAACTACAGTCTTGAACTATTTTGTGTCTCAGTTTTCTTTTTCTTGATAAGGGAGGATTTTAGCTTACTAATGGATGGCAATAGCCAACGCACTCTGACTGATTAATGTGTGATGACATTCCCTGATGACTGACAATTGTGGCAGAATTGCTACAAGTTTCCTGAGTGATAGGTGGCATCGATTACAAAAAGATAGCACCCTGAGCAGCTAACACACACTGTACATTATATCCAGAGACTACAATGTAATCATCATTGGATGAAGAGCCAGAAAGCATGGCCAAAGAGTTCTCCTTAATCACTTATTAATGAACCTCAGTGAATGACCTCAGACACCAATCATGCAGTCCATTGTTGTGATGAAAAAGGCACATTGGTGTCTGGATAAATTTGCTGAACGGTTTTCCTGAGATATTTAAAAACCTTCGAGCATATACCCACACGCTTGTGCAAATAGGTGCACTTTTATGTTGACGACATTGGTTGCAGCAGTCGAGTTCGATCCATTTCTTCCCCTCCAGGGTTGGATCTTTCTTTCCCCATATTTTAAATAGCATACTTTCATACAATTGGATTTAAAACAAGTACAGACTATATTTTTTAGGCTGTGCGTTAACAGTGGATAATGATGGTCTCAGACTTGGGCACCATTCATTCTGACAATTACTATTACTTCGGACACTCTCAGATGTTGTGTGTATCTCTATATAGATAGAAAGAGGTGCAGGTAGGATGGGCCGAATCATACAGCGCAGGAGGCGGTCATTCTAAGAACCTGCATCCATATAACGCCTTTCATGACCTCAGGACATTTCAGAGCGCTTTACAGCCAATGAAGTACTTTTTGAAGTGTAGTCATTATTATAATGATGTAAAGGTTACATAAGGTATTTTGAAATTAATCAGGCGTGTGAAAATTACAGCAGTCGTACATATATGTACATATATATTACTCTCATGCACGTATATAACACACACACGTATATAACACACACATGTATAGTTATTCTAACCTTCGATAGTGTATAATGGCTGATATCAGATGGGCTAACCATTACACATCTCCTGCTAAATCAGGACAGATGTGTAAAAGGTGGCTAAACCAATAACTCCTGCTTTACACAATTAGAATAAAATTCCATATACATACACACACACAAAAAGACAAACACTATAAAACACGTGCATGTGTACAGTGCACAAGGAATGGATTTTTAATTTGTTCTGCTGTCAATCTCGTCAATTGTTCGATGGTGGGGGATATCATTTTAACATTCATTTGTCTCTTTCCCTCAGAAGGTTTGGACTTTTTAAAGAGAGAACTGGAGTAGATTGTGCACGAAGTTGTTAAATAATTTATTGTAACCTTTGCTGAATTCCATGCCAATTACTGCCTCCGGGAAATCTCGCTCCCCAACGATTGTTAACTTCAGTAAGACACTGGCATTGTTCGAACCTTCTGTCTTACCCAGATATTTAATGAAAGGAATCACAGCTTTGCTGAGCTAACAGCAAGTGATGTTTACTGATAAAGCAATGAATGGAAACAAAGCAGAGTGGCACTAATACTCAACTTCAGGAAGAAAATCAATGTCGGATTTGATCAGTATAATCTAATCTAAGATGTGGTGCGGTGATGGTCTCTCCTCTGGCTCCACCTCACTCTTTACATGAAATGAAATGGATTGTTGTTTTAGAGATGTCCTTGTACTCAATGTCGGCTTGGCTTGTGTCTATGTCGTGCAGATAAAGATGGGCACCAGTGCTGAGGGACATTGTTGGGGAAAAGGTAGAAAAAGCCAAAACTAACCCAAAATGATACTGATCCTGGGTGCAAAATGCAGGGCTTGTCTTTGATTCCACCATCTTAAATCAATGCAAAGCCTCACCAGAATGCAACCGATTAAAAGATGCCCATGCTATTGCCATGACAGTGGATTGTTGTTGGATTGTTCAAATTGCAGGCAACATGTTTGAGATTTTAAAACAAAAGCAAAATGCCGCAGATGCTGGTAATATGAAATATAAAAAGAAAATGCTGGAAACACTCATCAGTTCAGGCAGCATCCATGGAAAGAGAAACAGAATTAACGTTTCAGGCCAATGACCCTTCATAAGAACAATGTTTAAGACGTTGGTGCACAAAAGCTCAAAAGTGGATTCCAGTCACAACATGAAGCAGAAGAGCAGACTATGTAAAGCTTGTGGTGTCCGAGTGTCAAATTAGGAACAATTTTTTTAAAAATTAATTTTTGTAGCATCTTAGTAATGTCTCTCAAACATCGTGAAGGTGAATCACGCGCAATTAATTATTCCGAAAATTGATGTTAGCAGCCATTTTGCGCACAGCAAGATGCAAAATTAGCAGGAATGAGTTATTTGAGCTCATAATCATCCAGTTTCCCCCAAATTCCAGAACCTTGCTGGTCAACGCTTCCCATTTTAAATTCCGATGTAAACATTTATAACGAGAACTGCCCGTGTAATCTTATTGTGCTGTAATTCTACATTCTGACAAGTGGTAGTGCTTCATACTCCAAACTCTTATCTAGAACATGCAGGAAACATTCGATTCTGATCTTTTATGAATTGCTGCATGAGGGCGGGCTGGAAAAATTCAAGATTTTTCCATGTTCAATTGTCTCACCATTCCCTATCTCTGTAACCTCCTCCTGCCTTCCATCCCTCCGAGACTTTGCTCCTCCAGTTATAGTCTCCTGCGCATTCCTGATTTTAATCACTCCACCATTGGCAACTTTCAATTCCTGAGCTCTGGAATTCCCTCCTTATACCTCTTCACCTTGCTACCTCTCCTTCATATCCTTTAAGACACGCCTTTAAATCTACCTCTTTGACCAAGCTGTCGGTCACCTGTTCGAATATTTCTCAGCGTCAAAGTTTGCTTGATAAGGCTCTTGTGAAGTGTCTTGGGATGTTTTATTCCATTAAAGATGAAATAGAAATGCAAGTTGTTGTTGTTGAAAGGAGGCAAATGAGAGGAAATAGCATCGGGCATGATACTAAGTGGAAGATAAAATGTAACTCCAGAGCATCATTTCTCGTCAAACCTCAAGTGAGAGACATGGTCAAGCAAACTGGACAAAAACCTACCATATCTGCTCATTTGGCTCCTGGACTGGAACACAAGTCAGATCAAACTGCCACCCAATAGTTTGTTTCTCTGAATTAATATCGATGATAGTTACATGATATTTCTTTCAGCTGAGGAATAATCTTCTGCCTGATGTACAAAAGCAATATGTAGATCGGTGTGCCAAAGCAGCAGATCCAACCTGATTGAGAGCACATCAGGTCATTTCAATTTGGTCCGTGGAGAAAAGCAGCAATTGGTGCAAAAAAAGCTTAATGAGCATCATGATGTTAACTCCTGACACCCATTAATATGGAAATGATTGTGACACAGAGGAGTGAAAAGAGGTTGTCTCGAAGGGTCAGGATCTGGCTCAAACCATTTGTACAGCAGGAAAAAAGTTTCGTTTCAGAGATAGCAGGGAAAGAATCGACATTAAAATTTGCTCACGTGCATCCTGAAATGATCCTAATATTGAGATTTTGTTTCTTTAAACTTGTATAGTTTTAGTTAAAATGTATTCTGACAGCTGCATTAGCAACGAGTCTTCACTTGGCTTTGCCTGATGCTGTTAGTATCAAAAGGTATCTGTGTGCCTTTCCAATTGCCATATCTCAAACGTTTTAGGAAATTACAAATGACGTTTACAGTCACTCCGACCATGTTGGCCGCTTTTAGATGTAGTCATTTTATTCTCGTTTATTGAACAGATTACAAGGGCTGTAACAAAGGAGAGTTCAGACATCAAGTACAACATGCACTGATCAAGAAATATCATGCAGTTTCATTAAGAGCTCGGGTTAGGCAGCAGCCTTGATAATTACCTCAAGTGCTGCTCTCTGAATTCTACCAAAACTATTTTATAAAGAACGGTGTTGTGGTTAAAATCAGACCAAGTCAAAATGCATTTTTCATTTTCTGTTGTGACCTGTCCGTTGCCTGCGGCCAAACTATTAATGTTTCTGGACTCAGAGGTGATGACTCTGTGGAAAGCTGAATTTCGCGTTTAAAAAAAAAACAAGGATAATCTATTCTGGACAAAGAACAATGAAGCACAAAATTAGCAAAAGTACCTTGCTTTGGACAATGTTCAGTTCAGGAGGGAAAAGGCGGTATATTACAAACCCAAGATTAAGGGATTATCATTAATTAGTTGGCTGTGTCTGTCCTGGCCATGATACAATATCTTTTAATCTCCAGCAAGTACAATTGAAATCAGTCATTCTCCAGACAGTCACAAGATTCTGAGGAGAAAGAGGCCCCTTGGATCAAATATTGTCGCACACAGTCAACTTCCAAGTAAATAAGATTATGCTGGACAAGCACTCACGAGAAAACACACAAAGGAGTTTAATTAGATGAACAGGGATACAATTTTTGTTCCACCGCTGTTGTCCACTTCATATTTAGGAGGCTTAGTGTTTCTCCAAAGAACTCAGCTTGTATCTTTTTAATTTGAGCCTCTTTAAAGAGAGCTGGCACTTTGGGTTCGATTTTAACTCATTCAAACCCATTCACAGAGTTAAAATCAGGCCATTTGTCTTGGAATAGAACTTGGACTCTGAAGATATTTTGAACAGTGCATTGGGCTCGGAACACCGAGTGGGATGGCCTGCCTACACATTTTGCTGGATCATGGATGTAATGTTATATTTTGAAAGAGGGAGCTACTGTGTTGGCATTCAGCATATTATTCAGAAGGAAGATGAAATGGTTGTAAATCCAGGATTAAAATGATCAAGCATAGGCCCCAGTTTCACAATATACCTCTTGCCAGCTCAAATCCAGAGCCAGAGTAATGTAAACAGGAGTTTCCCGAGGATTATTTACTCATCCTTTGTCCTTGTAATCCCTAACTCTAAACTTTTCCCTGCAGAATTAACGGTACTGTGTCCTTTTCCCAGGTTTTGCTGGACTTTCTACTTAGAGGACTCGAATACAAGGGGGTAGATGGCATGTTTCAGTTATACAAAATCCTGGTTAAACCATACTTGGAGAACTGAGAGTAGTTCATGGAATCATAGAATTGTTACAGTGCATAAGGCCATTCAACCCATTGTGTCAGTGCTGGCCCCCCCCCTAAGGAGCAATTCACGTATTGCCACTCCCCCGCCCTCTCCCCACATTCCTACTCTTCAGATATTTAGAATATTTAGAAAATGTAGAAAAATTTACAGCACAGAAAGGCCACTCAGCCCATCGTGTCTGTGCCTACTGAAAAACCAAACACCCAGCCTAATCCCATTTTCCAGCACCTGGTCCGTATCCCTGGAGGTTATGGGACTTCAGGTGCATATCCAGACACCTTTTAAAAGAGTTGAGGATTTCTGCCTCTATTGCCCTTTCAAACAGCAAGTTCCAGACCCCCACCACCCTCTGGTGAAAGACATTTTCCTCATCTCCCCTCTAATCCCTCAACCAATCACTTTAAATCTATGCCCCCTAGTCACTGACCCCTCTGCTAAGGGAAATGGGTCCTTCCCATCCACTCTATCCCAGCCCCTCACAACCTCAATCAAATCTCCCCTCAAATGCCTCTGTTCCAAAGAAAACAACCCCAGCCTATCCAATCTTTCCTCATAGCTGCATTTTCCCGGTCCTGGCAACATCCTTGTAAATCTCCTCTGTACCCTCTCTAGTGCAATTACATCCTTTCTGTAATGAGGTGACCAGAACTGCACACAGTACTCAAGTTGTGGCCTAACCTCCCTACTCATATTCTATCCCTCAGCAAATAAAGGAAAGGATTCCATATGCCTTCTTAACCACCTTATCAACCTGTCCTGCTACCTTCAGGGATCTGTGGACGTTCACTCCGAGATCCCTCACTTCCTCTAAACCTCTCAATATCCTCCCATTTATTGTTTATTCCTTTGCCTTGTTTGCCCTAGGCATCACACCTCGGGAGGGATATATTGACCACAGAGGGAGTGCAGCATAGATTTACAACTTTTTATATTTATATAGCTCCTTTAACATAACAAAACATCCCAAGACGTTTCACAGGAGCATTATAAAACCAAGTATGACACCAAGCCACAAAAGGAGATATTAGGTCAGATGACCAAAAACTTGGTCAAAGAAGTAGGTTTTAAGGTGTGTTTTAAAAGGAGGAAAGTGAGGTAGAGAGGTATATGGAGGGTATTCCACAGCTTGGGGCCCAGGCAACTGAAGGCACAGCCACCCATGGTGGAGCAATTAAAAATCAGGGATGCTCAAGAGGCCAGAATTAGAGGAGTGCATTGTCTTGGAGGGTTGTGGGGCTGGAGGAGGTTACAGAGATGGGGAGGCGCAGGCCATGGAGGGATTTGAAAACAAGGATGAGAATTAGAGGTCACCACATAGACATCAAGTCATCTGGTCAGTTTTTTGCTGTCCAATCCAGGGAATTATCAGGACCTTGATATTAACACAATGTAGATTAAGCATTAAAATGGGCATCCCCCTAAGCTCCCTGACTAAGCTAGTTACTGCTGAGTTGCTGAGTCACCAAGGAAATTATAGTGACGATCTGTGTTGACCCAGCTGTTTTGTGAATATGAGTTGGAGACCAGAGTTTGGAGCCACCAAGTGGGGAACATCAGGTCATGTCAATCATTGGTTTCACTCTCCACCCAAATCTGCTGTCCACTGACTTCAACACTCCCCACGGTCTTTTGCTGGCACAGACGTGATGGGCTGAATGGCCTCTTTCTGTGCTGTAAGATTCTATGAACGGTAAGTGAAATCGTGCGGGATGTAAAACTGATTTTGAACCCAATCCGTTCAATTTCCCATTGGGCAGAGAGAGTTTTGGTTAATAGGACCCCATCTCGATATTTGCAAACAGTGCATAGCTCAGATTGCCAAGCAATTAGAACCATAGAAAAGTTATGGCACAGAAAGAGGCCATTCAGCCCATCGCATCTGCAGCAGCTGATAAAAAACAGCTGCCCATTCTAATCCCAATTCCCAGCACCCGGTCCACAGCCTTGCAGGTTACAGCACTGCAGGTCCAGGTCAGGTCCAGGTCAGGTCCAGGTCCAGGTCCCGTTTAAATGAGTTGAGGGTTTTTGCCTCCACCGCCCATGCGGGCAGTGAATTCCAGACACCCACTGCCCTCTGGGTGAAAAAGTTTTCCTCATGTCCCCTCTGATCCTTCTACGAATCACCTTAAATCTGTGCTCCCTGCTAATTGACCTCTCTGCTAGGGGAAACAGGTCCTTCCTGTCTACTCTATCTAGGCCTCTCATAATCTTGTACACCTCAATTAAGTCACCTCTCAGCCTCCTCTGTTCTGAGGAAAACAACCCTAGCCTATCCAACCTTTCATAGCTGCAACTTTTAAGTCCTTGCAACACTCTTGTCAATCCCCTCTGAACTCTCTCCACAGCAATTATGTCCTTCTTGTAATGTGGTGACCAGGACTGTACGCAATACCCCAGCTGTGGCCTAACCAGCATTTTATACAGTTCCAGCATTACGTTCCTGCTTTTGTATTCTATACCTCGGCCAATTGCCTTCCTTCTGACGAGAAGTCTTGTTTAACAGCTAAATGGGTGCGATACAACAGGCCTTTGAAGGTTGTTTAAGTTATCTATATAATTAATCTCGCCCAGTCCACAATGAATCATGTCAGTATCAATGGATATCTAGTTACTATTGTAAACAAAAAGAACAGGACTCAATGGCAAATTGACAAATAATCAAATTATCTGGTTGGTATTAACCCTACAAAACCGGTTTTCCAAAGTTCGTCATTTACAATCACGTGTCAGCTTGCATCCTTCCCTCTCCCTCAGAAGGTTGTCTGTTTGAGTCCCAACATAGATTTTGTGCTCATAATCCAAGCTGACAGTGCAGTACTGAGGGAATGCAGCATTGTCAGAGGTGCTGCCCTGTTCTGGCCTTTCAAGTGAAGGTTAAAGATTCCATGGTACAGGTTGAAGAAGAACAGGAAGTTCTATTGGCCAGCATTCTTTTCTCAACCAACGTCACAAGTAACAAATTAAATGACCAATTATCAGAATACTTTTTTCCCCAAGTGGGGTCTTGCGGAAATCAGTTTGACATTTCATCCAAAAAATAGCATTTCTGCCAGCACCATTCTCCTTCAGTACTGCAGTGTCAGCCTAAATTATAGGCTCAAATCGCTGGACTGGGATTTGAACCCATCACCTTCTAACTCAGTAGCAGGAGCGTTACCTACTGAGCCACAGGTCACACCAATGGCTATAAACACTGGTCTGCAAACAGAGGCTTGGGGTGCTTTTCTATGTTAAAGGCATATGTTGAACTCAAGTTTGTTGTTGCTCACTACCAAGGTTTTACACATTGTAACAGATCGATGGTGAGTTCTGCTAATTTCCACACATCAATTCCTGATGTGTTCCGGACATACAAATCTTTCTTCATTTGTTTAAGAGTTTTTAAAAAATCTAGTGCAAAATAAAAATCGCTGTGTATGGGTCATGCCCACAAATTAAACCATCTCAATCAAACTCAGAACAGCAGTCAGATAACGTGGCAGAGATTACATTAACTTCCCAGAGACTACAGGGCTCTGACAGGTGAGGCAACAGTAATTGAGTGCGGAGTTAAACGGTCAAGGTTACACATGATGTGCTAAATAAATTATTAAACATGGAATGTAAAACCGAACATTTGGATAACTTGGCAAATTAGTCAGCAAAACAAGAATGTGCTATTCAGAGATACACCATTTCCACCTTTACTCCCATTTGTTCACGAGGATCCCATCCAGCAGTTTTAGTTTCTAGATGCTCCTTGTGGATCTGATGGGCAGTGTGGTTGGCCTATGATGAGAACATTGAGGACAATTACGTTAATGATTGAAGCGGGCTTTAGTGTTGACCTCGGGAATCATGTAGAATTTAGATGGTTTGGTACACGCAAGTCTGTTGCAGAATTACACCCGGGCATTAGGTTTGCCAATTCTGCTGGACATATTCCTGAAGATTGCATCACATGGCCTCCTCCTTCCAACCGTTCTGCCCCAACCCTACTGTCATTGGTCACACAACGCATCTTACCACACAGTGACCGGCCTTCCCACAGCCAATCGCAAAGTGAGCAGACTCTTCATTACCTAATTGGATAATTCTTGACTGTCAGTCATGCAGCCTTTTCCCCGTCTCCAATATTTTTCTAACTAATAGGCCAAAGTGCTTGAAGAAAGAAATTTGACTTCACTGGAGAAAGACTTTCTGCAAGTTCTTCCCCAATGTGGCACCTTGTTCCACAGACAGAAACTTAGTCTTGCGATTCTGGGAATTGACGTCATATACACACAGTAGCAGACACATATCCAACATGTAGGCTAACCTGGTTGTTGGCCGCACCCAGTTAGGATGTGTTACAATTAATTCAAGTGCGATTTTTTTTTTTTTAACAATTATTCATTCTTGGGATGTGGACATTGTTGGCAAGGCTGGCATTTACCTTGACTTACCTTAAGGTGGGCCTTCTTGACTCACAGCAGACCACATGGTGAAGATGCTCCTACAATATTGCTTGGTAGAGTGTTCCAGGATTTTGACCCAGCCATGTTGATGTACTATAAGCAAATAAATATGGTAAGGTTCTCAATTGTACAATGCATTCGGAATGTGTGCCATAACAAGGTATGGGTACACATCAAAAACAATGAAAATAGGCATAGATTTGTACAAAGACATGCCTAGACAAGCAGTAAGTATGGAACCACTTGCCAGTCAACACTTTGTAGAATACCATCTTGGCCTTTCTACCAGATACTGTGCCGTGGTGGTGGCCTGTCCAAGGGCAGGTCCTCTGCTCTTTTAGGAGAGATGAGCATGACTAGGGAAGAGGATATAAGAGGCGGTTTCCAAATGTCTTCCTCAGACTGGAACGGGAATTGAACCTTTGCTGTTGATGTTGTTCTGAACCACACGCTAGCCATCTTACCAACTGGTTACTTATCAACTTACCCAGTTCCCCCCACCAGATACATGAAACTTTAAAAAAAAGGTAATTTTAAAAAGTTCTAAGTGCTTAAAAAAAGCCAATTCCTAATCACAGTGAACACACTGCCCCGTGACCAACAATAAGAGGGCTTCCTGGGATTTACAGTGCCACCTGCCTTGGAGACGGGAACTGGGAGGATTGAACACATGCCACCCATCCTGGAGTTGGGATGACTCAACCAATAGAAGCATGGGTTGGTAAAAATGTAGACGTGATAGCTCAGTATGATGGAGATAGCTCGATGGAATGAAATAATTCAGTGCTAATTCCGAGAAGCAGGCCTGTGCTATATGCAAGAAATTCAGACTTAACTATCGTCACATTTAGTATATATATTTACAAAACATAATTAATGCGAAGTGGAGATAATACTGTGAGTAAAATAATGGCAAATGAGTGATGTGGAACTCAAACCTAAAAGTTAATTACTGTTTTAAAGTTAAAAAAATCTGTTTATTAGTCAGCTTAGCAGGGTTTTAATTCAAGCCTTTGAAACTCTAACACCAGATATTTGTAAAATAAGCTCGCTTTCAATGCAGTTTGACTTTAGTCATAGCTCCATTTAAAATATGCTTTATAACATGCAAATTGTCTTAAGATTAATGCTTATTTATTCCATGGTCATTACTGACAATCTCACTGTCCTCAACTGATAATTCAAGGCAGCGAATTAAAATGATAAATCTCTCCTGGGGTGGTGTTATTTAACTCTCCACCTCCCACACCATACTCAGGAATCTCTGAACATTGCAAGGCATTGAGTAGTAAAGCAGACCAAATAAAATAAGATTAAATTATATTTTTCTGGTATTGCAGAATTCTGTTTTTGTTCAATCTTTAGCTGGTTCCAGGGCATTTGCCATACAGTACTGAGAACACAGATTCAATGTTGCTATTTTGACTGGTCATAGGAATGGGAGTAGGCCATTCAGCCCTTCAAGCCTGCACCTCGATTCAATTAGATCATAGCTAATCTGTATCTTAACTCCACCTGTCTGTCTTGGTTCTATAACCCTAAATACTTTCACCAAATAAAAATCTATTAATCTCTACTACCCTTTATGTGAAGAAGTGCTTCCTGATCTCACCCCCAAATGGGCTTGCTCTAAGTTTAAAGTTATACCCACCTTGCTCTGGACTCACCCACCAGAAGGAAGAGTTTCCCTCTATCCACCCTAGTTGCTAGAAAGTGCCTGATTTAGATCTATCCTCCTTTACGCAAGTTGCTCTATCTCAGAGTCTTGCCCTACTTGTAGGGAAGCGGTTTACCTCCATTCAGTATTACCCCAGCAGCAAATTTATAACCTGCCTTGTAGGGAATTCCAGGTAGAATCCACCCTGGACCCTGAAATGTAGGCCTTTGATGCACTACCATGTCAAACCAAATCGGCCACTGTTGGTGTCCGTTGTAGCTTGATTGTGGGATTTAGCCAACTAGATGATCATTGTAGTTGCACCAAATCTACATCAGAGCAAACTTGGAACTACAGCACTAACCCTCCAACCTCCAAGAACTCTATGTTCCTCTAACTCTACCCTGTTGTGTATAACTGTCTTCCTGTGCCCTACCATTGGCTTCAGTACAAGGTCATAAGGTCTGGACCTCGCTAAACCTCTCCACACTTCTCTCCTCATTTAAGATGCTCCTTAAAACCTACTTCTTTGACCATGGTGTTGGCCATCTCTCAATGTTTCCTCCTTTGGCTCTGTCTCAAATTTTGTCTGATAATCACTCCCATGAAGCGCCTCCTTGTGAATTTTATTACATTAAAGGCACTATATAAATGCAAGTTGTTGTTGCAGTAGCAGCTCACAATAAAGGGTACCAACAAATGGATTTTTTTTTTGCTAGCATTCATCTCTAGTTAACTAATAAACAGTAAATAGTACCACAGGGTCATCAATATTCACCCTTAATAATGGAAGCATTAATTTAATGCAAACATTTGGAATAATGTTGGTCTCCCTCATTGGTCTGTTAACTTGGATGATGCACTCAGTATCTCAAGCAGAGTATGAACCTACAACTGTTTGTCTGACTGACCAGAGTGGCACCAACTGAGCCAGAGGAATATAGATTTGTGAACACTTCCATTTTTTTTCTCGGAAATTCAGTATTTTCTCTTTTTAATTCATTGCTCCCAGCACAAACAATGTACAATGTCAGATTCCCACAGCATAGATTTAGCGAATGAAATCTCAAACTGAGAAGTTGTAAGTCAATCCGTACTTTAGTCCGATATTTGCTTGATAGACAGAGAGATGGAGAAAGCAACCTCCTGGGTCCCACCGTTATGGACCTTTAATTAAGCAAAGGTCCCAAGCCCAAAGTCAGAACACCATCAGTGCATTCACAGAAAGCAAATCTTTATTTGATAGAACTCTGGGGAATGAGAGAGAGAAAATGCAAACAAAAGACGACAAAAAAAAGAAACAATCAAATAAGTCAACCTTATTACATGCAGAGAGAAAGAAAATTAATTCATTTCACCAGATCAAGCTGATAAAACATGGATTAATCCAGTCTTGGGAGGATAATTTATGTTCAAGCGAGTTAAGAAACAAAATGAGGAAAGTCACATCTTATTACTTCCACAGGATTATCATGTAAAGCTTTGCTGTGTTGCACAGTAATGAAACAAGCAGTAGGTGCAGTCTGATATATATGTGATAATGTTGCCTTGCTAACAGCTGCTGCTTCCCATTCTAATGGCTGGAATTAAACTGAAGAATGTAATTACATCTAAATTCAGCAATTTATTTTGAGACCAAAGAAAAGTGTGCTTCCACCCCATAGGCACTCTGGTACACACCATGAACAGACCTACTCTCAACTAACTAACATTTAGATCTTCATCATTGTGAAGATGTGAACCTTGTATGAGCTTCGGCATCACACAGACACACTATATATAAAGGAAACCTGGTGTCCATGGATATGGTAAAGGAGGACAGACCAAGTTTTGTTGTACCTCTGTAGCAGCTGCACGAGATATAGTGTTCCCAGAAAATTCTTAAAACACTGGTATGAAAAAATGTTGAAGGTCATGATTTCGGCAGACACTTGTTGGAATATTGAGGTGCTGACTTTCAAATATTAACAGGTGCCTGTCCAGGTATATGTGATGTGCCTATGGCACTATTTAAAAGGAAAGCAGGGAGTTGTGCCTTTGCTGATACTTCAGTTCAGTACCAAAGGAGTGCTGCATTGTCAGAGGCACAGTGGGACGAACGGGCACTTACTGTGCCCTGTGATTCTAACCTTCTCCTTCACATGAGGCAGTTCACCCATCATCCCTCTGCTCGCTGACCTAAATTAGCTACCGGTCTGGCAACACCTCAAATTTTAAAATTCCGATCCTCGTTTTCAAATCCCTCCATGTACTCGGCCCTCCCCGTAATCTCCTCCAGCCCCTACAATCCTGGGAGATCTCAACACTCCTCCAGTTGCTGAACATTCCTGATTTTCATCAGTCCAACTTTGGCAGCCCTGCCTGGGCCCTAAACTCTGGAATTGCCTTCCTAAACCTCTCTACCTCTTACTCCTCCAAATAAGACGTTACTTTGACAAAGCTTTTGGACATCTGCTCTAATACCTCCTTATGTGACTTGGTATCAAATTTTGCCCGATAATCAGTCATGTGAACCCTGGGACATTTTACGACATTAAAAGGTGCTATGTAAATATACAAGTTGTTTTTGTTGAGATGAGGCTATGTCTGCCTGGTTACCTAAATGTTAAAATATCTGTCATGCAAAGATTGCTTGCTTGATAATCTAGGGTCTTCTTGCATCAAGTCTATTTAATAAATTATAGCTGAGAGAAGTAGCCTGTAAAATTACAATAAAACAAAGGAAATAAATAGCCAGATTTAAGTGACTCAGATTCCAATTTAGATTGTGATTGCTTTTGCACTAATTAGGTTTATTACAGTTCCAGTTTAGGGTATTGAGCAATAAAGAGCAATTGTATTAGAACAGGAAGGGAACTCCCTTGTGAGTGGACTGCAATTGTTTCAATCTGATAACAGCTGAAATCACTTTAACAGAAACAAATTATTTGTTTAGCTTACTCGTTGTATCTTACGATAAAGTTATCCAATTTGATGCTAACTTTAAAAACCACAAAAAACAAACACTCAACTCCCATTCTGGGGTAGAGTAACAACATTTTCCCATACTCCCTTAATATCACTCACCTCACTGTGACACACTGAAGCTTCACAATCTCCAATACACCCTCTGAAAATCATGCAAATCTCCGGTCCGACAGAACACCCAATTCAGGGGCAGTTCTGGCAGAATCACTGCTCAAGGTTGCGAAGTGGAAAAACACAAGAAACCAAATGCATTAAAGGATTTGACAGCATCATTTCAGGATGTATTCTTTCTGGACAGCTACCCACCTTCCACCCTTTGTAAATCCGAGGACATCCAAAACTCTACCCTCACAATATCTTACCTCACACCCATCACCCCTGAGCTCACTGACCTACATTGGCTCCCGGCCCACCAACATCTCAATTTTAAAATTCACATCTTTATTTTCAAATCCCTCCATGGCCTCACCCCTCCTCATCTCTTTAACCTCCTCCAGCAGGACAACCCTCCGCGATATCTGTGCTCCTCCAATTCTGGTCTCTTGTACATTCCCAATTTTAGTCGCTCCACCATGGGTGGCCGTGCCTTCAGCTGCCCAGGCCCTAAGCTCTGGAATTCCCTCCCTGAAACCTATGTCTTTGACCGAGCTTTCGGTTATGTCCCTAACATCTCATGTTGCTCAGTGTCAAATGCCTGATAATTGCTTCTGCGAAGCACATTGTAAAATATCCCAATGTTAAAGGTGCTACATAAATGCAAGTTGAGAAAGCGCTATCAGTATCTTAAATGGTGGCAGTAACCTGATCTCAACCAGCCGTTGTACTTGGTTTTCTTAAAGAGAACCACGTGAACATGCCACACATAGAGATGTGTGTTATATATTGTATTTTATGGCAGGATTTACCATTGCCGAATATTCATTTGTGTAGGGAGAAAAAGTCACTTTAAAAGGTAAAATGCAATTCCAGCAGTTTTTGTAACACTAGTCACTTTCCCCTGGCATTGCTCAGAATAAAGTGAGGCAGCATGTATTCTTCTACAGCTAAAGGTATAGTTATGTCGTAGATAACCAACACCTTTAAGGTACACTGTTTACATGCTGCACATAAGCACATCTTGAGGCCAATTCCTACTCGTGAAGAGTCTGCAGATTGCCAGTTACTTGTATTTTGCTAGCTCCAGGTGTCAAGAAACCAGCAAATTGACTGGCTTCCTTTTCCCGGTTTTATTACAGGAAGAATTCTGACACTTGCAAATGTGCACTCCCTGCGTGTATCCTTGTCTCCCAGGAGCATAAACTGGGATGTCATGGGTGCGGTTTTCAGGAATTTCCATCCTTTAGTCAGAACAGCAGAGTGAGAGAGAGAGAGAGCTTGATAGACAGATATGGTTAGAGAGATAAACCTCCAGATGTAGATAGAGAAACAGATTGACAGACAGATAGGTAGTAGACATGCAGATAAATAAACAACCACACGTTGTAGTTAGGTGGATAGATAGAGGGATATTTAAAAAAATAACTTTTACAGATCCGGATAAAGTTAACTCAAGACCAATTGTATGGAACGCTGTGGTCAATTTTTGGAATGTCTTTAGAAGTTTTGACTTGAGGCAGTCACGAAAGAATAAAATTTCTTTCTAATTGACTGTTTGTCAGGCTCTCTCCATCGAAATGGCAGATGAAAGAAAAGGACTAAGAGATGCTTACAGAAAAATCAATACTGGCTTGTCAGGAAGCAAAAAGAATGATGAGGCGGGGGAACTATTTCCTCATCTCCAACTGCTCTACCTGTTCTGGGCAAATCCTTTCACGCCAGCGATGTCTCATTCAATCACAAAATAGCTGGACTGTGTCTTCAGCAGTGATTTCAAAGCTTGGCTTCCTCCAGTGGATTAAGAGAAAAACACATAATTGATAGCATTTTGGTAACAAAGAGTCAGATCTTTTATCAGAATTTTAAAAAATGATTGCTTTACTGTTGATTCTTTTATCATTGTCGCAGAGAAGTGGTGACACTTAAATGCAATTGTGTGCATGTTATGCTGAATATGGATTATGATTAATATGCAACAAGGATTGCTTAGAGAGCAGTCCTGTGATGTTGCAGATGGGCACTATGATGGTAAATATGTGAATGCATAGGAAGAAGAAATGGTTGCGACAGGGAAAAGGTGAGATGATCAATATAAAGAATATTTAACAGCAGAGCCAGTCTTCAGTGTGCATTTATTTAAAGTTCTTCTACCTTAAAGAACAAGAGTTGTGTTTATGTTGTATCTCATACTTACGTACAATAAATTATATTGTCATGCATTAACTGTTGGAGTGTTTAAAATGAAGATGTTGCCAGAGCAGGAGCCAATGTAGGTCCATGAGCACAGGGGTAATGGGTGAACAGGACTTGATGTGAGTTAAGATACAGGCAGCAGAGTTGAATTTTATTGAGGTGGTAGATGGGAGGCCGCCAGAGGAGAATCAGAATAGTCGAGTTTGGAGGTAACAAAACAATGGATGAGCGTTTCAGCATCTGATGAACTGAGGCAGGGACTAAGACTGGCGATATTACAGAGGAGGAAGTCAGCAGGTCTTATGGCTGAAGAGGAAACTCAGCTCAGGGTCAAATAGGACGCCAAAGTTTGGGAACAGTCTAGTTCGGCCTCAGACAGTGGCCAGGTGGGGAGATGAAGTCAGTGGCTGTTTGGGGAATTGAGTTTGTGACTGGGGACCACACTGGAACTATTCTCAATGCAGAGCACTATACAGTGACAGTGTGGCTGTCCCTGACTTGTAATTCATTGTGTGCTGTGTTAGTGTCAGTCCTTGCATGTCGATCACTCCAACAGATGCAATATTGGCTCTCTTCCCATTTACCCCATGGGGACCACATTCGCCAGCACAACATTCTGCAGGGTTGCCGACTCTGGTTGGCTTGGTCACATGACTTCTTCCTTCCAATCACCCAGCCCTAACCACCCATCATTGGTCACCTGACACATCACCTTCCCAGGCAATTGTAAAGCAAACAGACTCAGTTACCAGATTGACATCAAACAGCCTTTTCATCCTGTTCCGAATATTTCTTCAATTAATAAATGTTCAACGACAATGAAATAATAATTTAACGCCCCTGAGATTTTTCTCCCGGGTTTGCTCGCAGCAACATCCAGGAGATTAATCTTTAACTCCTGGAGGGTTGGCAAACCTGAATATATAGGGAATGCTTCTAGGTTATGGAACATAAACCAACTCTGACACACACACACACACACACAGCTGCCAGTCATACACTGCAGCAGAATCTTTATATGGGAATGTGTAATTTAGAGAAAAAAATAGCAATTGTTAGCACTCCATCCCCACTCCCTAACAATTCCTTAACTGCAATGAGTGGAAAGCTCCAATAATGTCAGTCAGCACATTCACATCAGTAAACATACTCCTTATTGCAACAGGGGATAATGGAAAAACTGCCTATTCCTCTAATGGAACCAGGTCAAGATATATATATATGTTTGAGACCCACCTTATAAGTCACATGGTTGGGATGATGTAAAAAAATTTAAAAACTACCTACAGTATTGATTCGAAACAGGTATTGATACTGAGATCAGAATCCCTCTGGGATCCATTACTGTGTTGCTTCTGGCATTGATCGAATAACTTGTCTTTATTTGCCAACTAACCGGAGTCTTGCACTAAATTTGACAGTGCTGAATGTGAAGACACAACGAGAGCTGCCAGGATTCGGGTCCGAATACAGTTTAGTCCTGTGCGATCCCTCATGAGCTCGCTTATCATGAGTGCCTGGACAGCTCGTTGCTTGTCGGGGCTCCCTGAGGTGAGTTTGTCACTCTCTGTGGCACTGAGCAGGATGATTGCAGATAATAGTGAGCGGCTAAAACCTTGGGTTCAGGCTGAGGCAGGCTGGAATCCAATAGGAAAGATAATTAGCTCTGCTTAGTGAGAGACTGAAGTGCAGTGGACAGTTCTTTAATATTAAAATGCCCGATTATCAAAGCTGCCAAGGTTACTGAATGGCAGGTGCAGTGCTATCAGTGTGGAACAGTGCAATAGGATTATATAAACATCTGATTATTCCTTCCATTCAGCATCCACAGGGAGCTCTTTTACTGCTAGCATCAGTCTTTGAAAGTCGTCTTCTGCTCCCCATAGAATTGCCCTGCATATTACAGATGGCTGTTCTTCAGAAGCAACACCACACATCCGAACATCAGCATCTGCATT